>NC_077227.1:650283775-650630275 GCF_027887165.1 Monodelphis domestica | reverse complement strand
ATAACATAAAAAGGTTAAATAAGGTAATGAAATTAAAAACAAATTGAAAAGGGGACATGGAAACAAGGTTTGTTATTATGCTGGTTCAGTTAAAACACACATTTAAAAATAAATATTTAATGATACTTTGTGATTTCATATAATTTTTTGAAAGATTTTTTGAATACGAATTTAAATTTTGTTGACAGTTTCTAAAGTGCAGATACATTTTTACAAAAAGTACATGTGAATGTTTCTCAAAGATTTTTAGCAAACATAAAAACAATTTTATCAGATAAGTCAATACTTTGGGGAATTTAGGTCATTAAAGGAAATTTAGGATTAGAAAATAGTAATACATTGTATGTGACTAAAACTACAACTCTTTCATTAAAAGTGACTTAACATGAGGGTAAAAAATCATTATCTACAGACCACTGTCTTGTTTTATTTAACAAATTCTCAAAATAAAAGAAGGTACCAAGAGAACTTACACAGGAAGTTGCTATACAAGTTCCCCAGTCATTGTATGTCTCCACTGTAATGTTACCCAATGCTGTTCTAAGCAGGGGACATAGAAGCTCCCAAAGTCTTTCCACCTGTTCAATCAAAACAAGAAGTAAATGTTATTCAAAATACCCCATTTTCAAAACCTAAGTTTTTATTGATCTGAAAAAAAAAATGTTATCAATGGGGATTTCTAAGCTTTTTTTTTCACCAATAGTTTCACAAAAACATAAATTTAGCCCACTGTTAAAAGAGTTCAGTCAGCTTAAATTCTAATATTCTAAAAAAGGAATTTGTCACATCGTCACATCAATCCTTCACTGTTAGTTTGGGGTCAGAAGTGAGACGAATAAAGCAAAAAGTTGAAAGGAGAATAGGGGCAGTTTGAAGCATAGTACACAGAGTGCCAGGCCTAGAGTCAGGAGAACCTGGGTTCAAATCTTCCCTCAGATACTTACTAGCTGTTTGATTCTGGATAAGATACAATCTCAAATGCCTAGCCCTTGCCACTTTTCTGCCTTGGAACCAACACTTAGTATTGATTCTAAGATGGAAAGCAAGGGTTTTTAAAAATAATTAAAATTAATAAAATTTCAAAAAGCAAAAAAAAGAATACTTCAGAATAGATATTTTTTAACTGAATATTTGCATGAAAAAATATTGTACTACTAGGGAATCTATAAAAGTACATGAACAACACTGCTAATATAAAAATGTAAATTAAGTGTTTGCGCGCGCACGCACACACACACACACACACACACACACACACACACACACACACACACACACACACACACACACACACACACACACTACCTTTTCAAATGTCCAATGCTTAGAACCTCTGATCAATCCAGCTATAATTTCTGCCACGCATCGCTGGGTGCTCTCATGTGAGTCTGAAACTAGACGTTCTAAATGAGGCTTCAAAACTGGCAAGAAGGCATCATCAAAGTTCCTAAACACACCCTATTAGAATTAAAACAAAAACCAAAATTATTCAAAAACATACTCTCATGTCTAGTTTAAATCTTAAGTTATTTATATTATTACTGAAGTTCTATGTTTTTTATTTAAAAGTTGGAGAATAAAGAGCTTTACTGACATATTCACCAGAAATAAAATACATTTATAGGTATTCTAAAATTATTGTAAGCTCTAAGAATACTCTATAACTAAAAGAATTTTCTATTATATGTAAATAATGCATTTTGAGTAATTAGTGCAAAAGATTATAATTAAATACTACAAAAGATTTGGCTTTTAAAAAAGTGACACTCTTTGGAGCAGCTAGGTGGCTTAGTAGACTGAGAATTGGGCCTAGAGATGGGAGGTCTTGGGTTAAAAATCTAGACTTAAGATACTTTCTAGCTTTGTGGCCCTGGGCAAGTCACTTAACCTCCATTACTCAGTCCTTATCACTCTTCTGCTTTGGAACCAATAGACAGAAGGTAAGATGGTTGAGAGCCATCACCATCATTGGTTCACTAAAATAATACATGATTTCTCTACTAGAGATGATTAACAAAAAATTATCATGCTCACCACAAAAAAAAAAGAAAATCAAGAAATTTAACCAATCCAAAATTCTTAATTCCTAAATTACCCCACAAGTTTCGCCTTCAGTCAAAAACCATAAAACTGATATATGTAATAAAATTTTAGTTACCTTGAAGAGGCAAAATCGACGAGGGTTAAATTTATCTTTTCCTTTTCTGTCTTCTAAAGATAGAAAATTTATTAACTGCTCAACAAATTTAGGATTGGAAAAATGGTCAAAAATAATCTGTTCTGCCTAAAGAGAAAAAAAAATTATTAAAACAATTTAAAATATATAACACTATTCATGTAAATTCTATGTTTAACATTTGCTCTAATTATTAAATTAATGTAGAGGTAGATTGTATTCTAGACACAAAAATTTTATTTTAGAAGCAAGCTCCTTTATTTTCTACTTCTAAGGGGAATTATTTTAAATTCAAAGCCTTCAAGTACAGCTAACCTAATTTTATTTAGATCTTCCAGTCACATGTGTTAGATCTCAAAAGCTTTTACTGTGAATTAAGATCAACAAGGTTTTTTTTGGTCTGCTGAAAGACTAAAATGATTCCTGAGCATTCTATTATATTCCTCTTATTTACTAAATGCTTCAAAATCTGCAATTTTCTCAGTATCAGAAAAGATAAATTGCAATATAACTTAATCACCTATGCCTCCTAATTTTCTCATAAATAAATTGGGCCCAAATATTGGATGAACACTGATAGAATTAGGATTTTTGGACAAGCATAGAGATGGCATTGCTCTAGACAAGGGATAATATGATTCAATCAACTAAAAAAGCTTAGGGTTTTATAGTAATTTGTTTTATGCCTTTTCCTCACAAGTACCAGTTAAATATAATATTCAATGGAGTAATATTAAAGAAGAATATAGAAATTTTTACCCTTAAAGATTATAGAATTTAGTATAAGGAGTCAGGACTAATATACATAATTAGCAAAAAACACTATGAACTAAAATATAATTAAGTTCTAAACTGTGTCGTAGACTAATCTGGGAGCATAAATCAACCAATATAGAGCTCACTTGAATGACCTCAAGCAGTGGGTAAGGAGTTAGGGGAAAGGAAAAGGAATATTGAAGCCTTTCTATCTTGCATGATATGAATTTAATAATGGTTTTTGTTCAACAATGACCTAAGAGAAGAATTTATGATCATAAATAAAGTGCTACTGAATCATCTTGAATACCTGCTTAAGTATTATGAAAATGAAAACTTACCTCAGTCATATCTTCCCGATTTCTGCCAAGCTTGGGTTGCTCTTCTGTAGGTGCATAAACAACCATATTCCTAAATATAAAGCATATATGTTAGCACAGAGTCAAGGAAAACACATTAAGTGTATTAGTCACAGGTACATATAGTTTTACGAATATGTGCCAACATTATCAAGAAACATTTGAGTATATATTCTTTGCAGGGCACTAAGTTAAAGGAGAGATGAGAAGAGGTAAAATAACTAAATCTAATAATCATTTAGGAGCTCAGAACTCAGATGAAGAATGAGGACATATAGATAAATGATAAAAGGATAGAATTTTAGAGTTGGAAGAAACTTTTGGAATTACCAACTCTAACCTTATTTAGCATTTCTTACAGAACTGGTTACTAGAAAGAACTCGAAGGGACATTATCTTGCAAGTAATATTTAAGTAACGCACTCCACTATGACCCCTGGAATGATTTACAGAAAATATCAGCAACCTTTTTAACCCTGCTATTGGAGAAGCCATGAAATACTCATAGCTAAGCCTAAAACATTGGTAGGAAAAACAAATGAAAAAAATCATTACAGAATGTTATCTAATCTAGTGCACACCTGAGTCAAGAATCTTTTCTATAAGAAAACCATCTTGATATAAAGAACTCTGAGAGGGAGACCACTCCTACTTGAAACATACCATTACACTTTGTAATAGCTCAAACTGTAGGATATTTTTCTTTACATCTAGCCTAAATTTGCCTTTTTACCCCAATTTCTACTCAATTGTGGTTTCTTCTTCACTTTGAGGTTAAGCAGAATAAATTTAATCACTCTTCCAAATTTAAAAAGACAATTCTCCAAGATAACCATAAGTCATTTCCCCTTTAAGTCTTCTTTTCACCAGGATAAACATCCCTATTTCCTTCAAGCAGTTTTCATACTGCATGATCATGAAATCCTTCACTATTCTGGTTGCCTTCCAGCTTATCAATGATTTCCCAAACGTATGGAATACAGAAGTAAACAAAATTATCTAGATGTGGCTCCACTAGGGCATGGTGCTACTACCACCTCCCTAATTCTTATTATGGTTTAATATAGCTTTAAAGAAGACATTAGAGATAGAAAGCTGATTTGAGTCTTACCTCTGAAAGATACATTCTATCTAAGTATGGGAAAATCACTTAACTTGCCAATGCCTCAGATAACTCTCTAAAGTGGTTATTTTGTTTCTTATGAACAAAATAAGACCCATACCCAAATACAAATGTATACTTTTAGAGAATGAAAATTTGCATTAGTGTTTTAGCTGTTGTCATACTACTGATTCATATCAGATTTTTAACCCTCTTAAAATATCCATTTCTTTTCTACATAAGCAATTAAAGACAGCTATGCCTCCCTCATGAAAGTGGTTTATTGAACAGAGTAACATTTATCCCTATTCAATTTTATTTGGTTAGATCTGGTCCAGTGTTCAAGCCTGTCAAAATCTTTTTTGGATCCTGACACTATGATCTACCATGCTTGTTATACCTCCTAGCTTTATGCTAGTTTTACAACTGTGACATTTGTACTTTATCAAGGTCACTAGTAAAACAGTCTGTCAAGCCAGCTACCATTTACTAGGTGCCTATCATGACTTAGGCACTACTGAATGTTGGGAAACAAAGAAAGGCAAAATTGATGCTCAGAAGCTCAGGGAAGGCACTACATTCAGAAAGGCCAGAAAAGGCTTCTAGAACATAGAGGCTTAGATTTCAGCTGAGAGTGCAAGGAATCCAATCTTAATATCTAGAAATCAGTTTAAAACATTAGTTTAAATGACTAGCTTTCAATGGGGCCACACTGGCCTTTCATTATTAATGCTTTCTTTTCCTGAGGAATACTAATCATTGTCTTAATGTTATCAAGAATTTGACCTAAATCTCCACCTCCCTACAAGATCTGCAGTTTTGTGCCAAAGATTATGTAATCTTGGGCAACATTTCCTACATTTCTTTTGATGGAAAAGACCAACTACAGAAAAGAAGTTCTAGCAACAACTACCTTATTTATCCTTTTTCCCTGGAACCTGAGCCAATCCCTCTCTTATGCCTTCTGGAGAGTCTTAAAATCCTATAATTAAATAAAAACTAGTTTTCAATTAATTGTAGTTACAAACATTCACATTAGGAAGACTCACTGAGGCCAAGTGTAGTATCCCCAGTGTGTTTTTTCCACAAAACAACTTGATTCCCATTCTGATTTAGTTCTTGGTATATTTTTACTATCATAATGCATCCATTGGTTATCAGGTCTGTCACCAGCAAAAATGAAGGAGGGTTTACAAGTACTACCTAAAAGAAAAAAAAAAGGTATATTCTTTAAAAAGCAAACAATTCTTTTCAATGTTCTTTCTACCTCAGTACAACTTGGTTAGATCTAGCATTTAAATTTTTACCAAAAGTATTTGCTTCATTTAGAAGCAATTTTAAGTGTGATTTAGGCAACAACCTGACACATCTTTTCAGATTTACATTTAATGCAGAGAGATAAGACAAATTTATCCCCCTTTGATTTGAGTTTTTAAACTTCATGAAATCATGAAACAATGTTTGTAAAGACCTCTGTAAAACCTTCAAATGCCATTTCCTTTTAGAAACAGTAGGACAGTATTGGATGAGAGCAGATGAGACTGAAGTTCAATTTTGCCTGAAATGTCTTAGCTGTGTGACCATGAACAAGATGACTGAGATAACTAAATCACTCATGGCTTCAATTTTTTACACCTGTATAATAAGGAGAATACCTACTACACCTCACAGATATGTTATGGAAGATTATCTAATACAACTTCTTCATTTTAGAGTGACACAGAGAAAGAACATTGGATCTGGACTCAGGAAGATTTTAAGTTCAAATTTGACTCTAGGCAAGTCACTTAAGTTGTTGTAAAGATAAAATCAGACAATATTTGTAAAACATGTTGCAAACATAAAAGTACTATATAAATGTCATTACTTATTATTATTATTATTATTATTATTATTATTATAATAAAAATCGAAGGATCAGAGAAGCCAGATGACTTGCTGCTTGTGTGCCTATACATATACATAAAAACACTCCTATATCACTTGTCTAGTATAGCTACAAGTCTCTTTCAATATCCAAAATTAATGTCAATTCATTACTATATTGATGTGTCTCAAGAGAGAATAACTTAAAAATTAGAAATTTGTTTTATCCTTTACTCATATAAAATAAATAAAATTCCTGTGTAATCACTGATGAAGTAAATGCAAATTAAAGTGACAGATTTATGTGCTGTTCTGACAAAAAGAAATCAGCCTAAGGAAAAATGTTTACTTTGGGTTCTATTGCTAGAAGTAATCAAAGAGTTGGTGTAAAGAATAAGATGTGGTAAGTTAAAAAAAAAAAGATTATTTCAAACTTTTGAAATTAAATCTAGCATAATCATAATTATTCCCTGAATCAGACTAGAAAACTCTATTACTGCTGAATACTAAAAGCATAGAAAATACAAGGCATGCACAAAGGATATGTACTTATATTTAATGTATAGATGTAAATGAATTTTGAATCCTCTTTAAGGAATGCTTTTTTATCACTGAATTATTTAAGAAGGCAAATTCAAGAGTGTTCACAATGTCTTTTATTAATTTAAAACAAGGAAATAAAAGCATCATTGAAAAGCTAAAGAGTTGAATATTTTTTAATCATCAAAGAAAAGTTAATATATGGATTCAGTGAACCAACTTTGAGAAAATTTCTTAAGTGAAAACATTTTAAAACATCAAAGAGGAGCTAAATTATCGTAGGTGGCACTTACTGATTTCATATGGGCAGATGGAAAGCTTTTTGTGTGTTCTCTTCAGCTGCTTGAGAATGCCAGCAACTGCTGAGATAGCCATCTAGAAAAGAAATCTTTAAGTTGATTTCATTAATTTTTTAAAACCATGTTAAGTATTTGCATACCATGCTATCAGCAGAGGCCAGATTCTCTTTCTTTTTGAGAACAAGGAAATCCCTCAAACTCTACATGTTCAGTTGGAATGGCTTTAGCGTGCAACTCCATCCAAGACTTTGGCATGGACCATTCCCACCGTAATCTGTCTCAATCAGTTCAAAGAAGACTGTAGGAATTTTGCCTTGGAAGTACAAATGACTGGTTCAGTTTAGTTATATTTCCTTCACAATGAAGAAAAGAAGAAAACATTTCAGATTCAACCAATAAACAGGAAAACCAGAATGTGGGCTACATATAGATTGGGATAAATTTATTTGCACCGATATAGTCCCTTGATATTTACACTAAAAATCCAGGACACCTAAACTGCTACCTCAACGAGTTATAGAATTCTTAAAGTGATCTTTGCCAAAAAACAGCCAAAGAAATCAGAAGGAAAAATGGACAATAGAAAATGAGACAATCACTTGACTCAAAATTTGCTTTAAATATATAATTCTACTACTAACTTCTCCTTTCTGTACAAATGTACTTTAAAAATAATAAGCAGATAATAAATTTACTTTGAAAAAATTTTTTCATGCTAATATATTTTCTTTGCCTTTACTGATTAAAGAAAAACCGATGCATCAGTTGATGCAGTTATGATCCTTTGAGATGTTCCTAAATTCTAGTCCTTCTATAAAAGGGACATATTCAAGTTTTAGTTAAATACAATCTTAAAACTTAAGTTTTTATCTGAAAACAAAGTGCCTACCTTACGAACCACAATTGCATCATGATTGAGACTCTGCACAAAGAATTTTATGGCACGAAGAGGCAGAACTCGGTCATCTCTCAATAGTAGAGACAGAAAGCCAATACCTATATGTTCAAATTTCCACGGGCTTAAAGAAAATATAATAAAAATCATTACTTATAATTAACAATACCTTTTCCATTGTAACAATGTGCATAAAACCAACTAGCCTAGAACCTATTGATGACAAATACTATAAACACTTCACTAAAAATTAGTAACTAGTATTCAATTTTTCTTCCATATCTTTTTCTTTCCTCTTCCCATTCTTGATGCCCTCTATAGTGGCCCTTATATTTAACTCGATTTACAATTCTTTCCATATTTTGCTATCCCATATACAATTTTCGTTAAGGAATTGCCAAATCAAAGAGAAAAAAATTCATCTGAGGATAAGACAAGTCCCCAAGTTTCATGAGGTCCTGTTATAAAGGCTGCTAATTATGAAACAGATAATTTTGCATACAACTTAAATGAACCTTGGAACAGGTTCTGGCATCAAAAGAAAGACACAAAATTAAATGCAAGAAAAACCCCAAAAACAAACAAAAAAAACCACTTACAGATTTCTTTGATCCACACAGTCTAATAAAGTATGTACCAAGTTTTCATAGTTCCTAAAAGAATAAGCATACCATTAATTTGTATTTAAATACAACAATATAATAAAGCTAACCACAAAACTAATTTTTAATGAAATCTTAGAAAAAATATTGGTTTGTGAATATTGTTTCTATTAATCTAACAATTGAAAAACTGAGTAGGAAGGATTTCATTTAAATAACTTTTAGTATTCTAACTGAAGGGCTTTTGTTATGAAACATAAGGATAAATCTACCACTATAGAATTTAAGCAATTAGTACCTTATAGATAGGAAAGGTAAGATTTGCATTCCATATGCTTTGATTCTGAGTTTTCAAAGATATATATATATATATATGGAGAATAATGCAGTAGAAATAGTTTTCTAAATAGTGTCAACTAAAATCCAAGAAAAATTAAATGAAGAAAAAAAAGACATAATAGATTCTGTCACAAGTTTAAGCTGTGAAGATCACATAAAAGTTATCACACATGAATTTAAGAAATATGTTCAGAGTATACCATCTATAGTAACTTAAATCACTTACTGTAAGGCTTCAGCATTCTTTTCTTGCTGTCGTTTAATTCCTAACTGAATTTCTTCTGAGCTAAGGAGTGGTTGATTAGCAGAGGGATATTTTGACTGCTGGATTAAGACACCTATTGCAACACATGCCTGTGGAACCTTTTTAAAAGAAAAACAATTATTACAGCACTTAGAATTGAAAAGGACTTTAAAGGAAAAGCAGTGGGGTTCAATGGAAAAAGAAACCGAATTAAAATTAGAGGACTCAGTTTGAATACTTGATAATCCTGGGTCAGTCAGGATTTAGATAATTTAGGCAACTCATCTAACTTCTCTGGGCTTAAGTAATTTTATCATCTATAAAATGAGGGGGATCAGGCTAGATTGTACCTTATGTTTCTTTTAATCCAATAGCTTCATTTTACAGAGAAGGAAAACCAAGGCCCAGAGGGGGTTAGGTGGGATATGTATTATGTGGCAGATGGAGTTTAGTCAAGATTTAAATCCAGGGTGTCTAATGCCAAATTATACAAAAGAGTTAATTTGTAAACACAACTAACCTGGGGTACAGTTGAGCTCAAGATAATCATTGCAAATAAAATGATTTTGCTTACTGTAAAATCCAGTCCAATTGTTTCATATTGTCTATGAATCTTTTCTGCAAGATCATCAAACAGTCTGACTATTGATGGCTTTTCTAGGGACATTGCTTTGCTTAGCCCTGAAGAAACAATTGCTGGCCATGTCTGTACAATACAATCCCAGTCATGAAGATTTGCTAGACACACTCCACTGTGGTTTCCAAGTAGGCAATACAAGGCACCCTAGAGAAACAAAAATATATACAAATAAACTTTTATTAGACTGTAATTATATGACTGTAATAAATTCTCTCTGTCTTGTATATGTATATATATGTAAATTACAGCTTATGCCCTAAGGAAAAGACTATCCTTGGTCATTTCACTGGCAATATTTGCTACACCTAGAAGAGTTTAGTCAATTTTGTCTGCTACTCCAGCAGCTGCTAATTTTATAGGTTATGACTAGGCTTTACATTAAGAGAGAGCTATTATATATCATTGATTTTTTTAAAAAAAGGATGTCATTCAATAGGGTGAATCCCTAGGGAAGGCAGCATAAGTGAGTCCAGGTCAGAAATGGAGCACACCAAAACTCCAGGACTGGTTAATATTGAAATGTGGCCTGAAAGTGGCAGTTTCGCTTCTAGACTAGATGAGACAAGGAGGCCTAGCTGCTAAGTGAACAAATGATAGATATCTGCTATGTAATGATAATAATTGCCCAAAATAGTCATCCTAGTCAGTGATTCCCAATAATTACTAAAGGGATAAGAACTAAAAGTGCCTTTCCTATAGGATTATTCCATTCATCTTACTACATATGTGTGATTCACATTTACTGTACAATTTTAAGAAAGTCATACTGCTAAGACTTAGGAAATGATAATAAATCCTTCTGTCTGGAACATTTTTTAAAATTATAAAATCCTACCTAATCATTCATTATTAATGGAGTATTCTGATAAAAGCAAGTATCTACTTTTATAAGGTGTTATTAGAAAACTAGTAGAATAAAAATGAATGCTCTAGTTCAAAGTAAAAGATATGAGTACTATCTAATCAAATACATAAAATATTTTTAAAATGTATTTTTAAACAAAAATATGGTACCTTGGGGCTAAGAACTAAGATGAAAAGAAACTATTAAAGAATTAGTTTTCTTTGTTCAAAAAGGTTTCTGCTAAGTGTCACTTTCACTTATCAGCCAATATAGCATTCTGAAACTCGAATTCTTGAAACTAGGGGCATAACAAGAATGAATTTTATTTTGTTGTTTGTACTTAATAGAGCATCTCCAAGTACTACCAATATATTTTAAATATTTTTAATTGTAATATTATCATTAAGCTAAAATATTAACCAAATTAACTTCTGGAAAAAATAAAATTAATAATGTGAAAATAAGATGAATAGTAATTTAGAGTCAGTAGCTAAATCATTTATGTACTTTAATCCTCTACTGCAAATGAAAGACGGTAAATATTTTTCTAAGGTTGACAATTTTAACTGTTCAAAATGGGCATCTTCATTCAATTATTCTACTATGTCCTTAGAATGGAAGTTTTTACTGGGTTTGTTCCACAAGAATATCTACTCTAGCACTCAGCACAGAGGCTGGTATATAGGAGATATTTTATAATGTTTACTGCTTGATGGATCAGTATTTAATTTTGATTCAGTGATTTTACTTAACATTATTTCTTTACCGCTTCTTGTTGTAAATCAGTGTGACATAATGATAAGCAACCACACATAAAAATATTTCTGCTTTGCTATCTTGCAACATGTAAATGTCTCACATAGAAAACTCTGAGGCTGGCTGCTTTCTCACTAGCAAAGATGCCCAACCAGCTACTAATTGTCAGTTTCGCTCCACAAACTACATGTAGAGTAACTATATGCATAATAGTAAAGCTTTCTCCCATCCCTTTACAAAAACTGTAAAATCAGAAAGCTTGAAGAGGAAAGGGAAGCTGAACTGTTATTAAGACTTTGATAATTTTAAAAAATTCAACGCACTCTACTCAGGGTTATTTCCAATTTGGGCTTACTTCTGTTTATCTAGTGTTCATATCACGAAATGAAAAAACAATTGTTCCACAGTTCTAACAAAATTATAACAGCATTTATAATTCATTGTAACTACCCATTTTTATTCCTCTTATCCCCTCCCCCCTCTCTATTTACTTGTGAAATTCTGACAATCAAATCATAGTACTTGAATAATAAAATGCTAGTTTTGATTAGTGAGATCTCACTTTAAGGTTTTTAACTGTAGATCCCAAAATATTAAAACAAATATAAGGAAATGAAATAATAACCCCTAACATTGAAAAGTCATAATAATCTCACAAAGTCAACTATCATATCTAATACTGGTTCCAATTATATAGCTTTTTGACAGCAATTATTCTCAAAAAAATTATCAATATTAGATTTGAAACACAACTGATTTTGAAATAGAACTGAACAACCCTCTGTTATTTGGTTAAGTAGTAGTCAAATCTGCAAAAAAATCATTAAAAAATTTTTACTCTAAGCATTTAATAGAAAATTAATTTTAAATGAAAGGTAGATGCACAAATTCTGAGAACCCATGGCTTAAGTATACTTCATAGTAACAAACACAAAGAAAACCTTCTGTTGGGATACACAATCCTGGGGCATTGAATCCTTTGTTTCTCCAACTTTTCATGGATGAATAAAATGCAATTCCAGAAAAAGAAAGAAAGAGAGAGAAGAAGACCCTACTTTGAATTGTTGTTGAGTGACATCTTGTCTGTCTGGCCGCAAGAACTCCAAAACCAAGGGAATAATATCTCTGCAGCAAAATGTGTATGTTCCCAGAGCTGTGAAAAATGTTTGCTGAGCTTTATTCCTGACCTAGGGAAACGAATGATATCAATAAAATACATTTTCAACATGGTTGTTAAAAATAATGCAAAAAATGCCTTATTATCTGTTCAGTAAATAGAATTATCTCTGTAACTGAGAGAGGCCATTAAGCATATAAATTGCATTTTATATAATGTAAAAGAATCTGCAAAACTAAGCATTCTTCTCAATTCTTTGAGGTGCTCCATCACTAAAATGCTGAATAACACTACTTAACCCCTTTTCAATTCTAAAATGTGATATTTCTATTGGAAAAATTCTTCAGATTATATTAGTTTAACTATTAAATTTTTAACAATAAATTTCCATATCCAGTGAAATCTTGCTTATCTGAAGAGAGAAGATTCATATAAGAGTGGTTTGTATAAAAATTATTTATAGTACAGATGTGCTTAAATTCTTAGGAACTCACTTATGCTAAAATAATGAACTTGCACAGTAAAGAACCAATTTAGGAAATGCTAGCCATGATTTTCCTCTTCCTTGAAACCTCTCATATTGTTATTACTCAGTGCTTAGGTTAACATCAAACTGCCTAAAAATTTGACCTCATGAATCTTGTTGTCCCTTAGATTTCAATGGGATTTCCCACTACTCCCTTCAACAGCAGAAGTTAAGCACAGTAATGACAAATAGGAAATGTGGCATGAAGGAAAAATAGCAGACTCAGGGTAAATCCTTGTTCTATATTAATCAGCTATGTTTAGTTAGAGATGCTATTTGTGACCCTTAGTTTATCTGTTTAAAAAGGGGGTTGGGGGTTGAATTTGTACTAGATAATAAGATTACTTCAGACTATAACAGTGTAATGCCACCAACTAGTCATGATCACACAATGTGGGCTGACTCAAGAGTTCAGAATAACAGGTTTAACTTCAATTTGTTCACTTCCATCCCTGAAGGATTCATGATCTGTACTCCCCTGCACCAAAGTAGAATATAACAACACTTACAACTTGGCAGTTGCCCTGGTCAAAAAATAAATAAAAATTATGAATCAGTGACCTAATTGGTGTCTAGTCTCTTTGAAAAGCCTGGCTCCTCTAATGACACAGTCTTATGACTTGGCCCATGCCTTTTAGCTTAATAGGGTCTGCTATTTGGATATGCTCTGCTGGAATGGGTCTCAAGAACTAGGGTCACACTTATAAAGTACTGAATGGCAATATTAGCATAGTAATATTTGAACACGTAAAAAATTTGTACCTGGCCATATGAACTTGTACATAAACGAAGAAGGTCTCTAATCATATCTTGGTGTATTTTTTTGTATTCACAGCCTTCAACAGTTAGTGTTCTCAGCTAAATAGCAGAGGGAAACATAAAACAAAAAGGTTTTAAATTTCATATTGGCTAATTTATGGAATAGAACTGTAATTTAAGAGGAACTTATGATTATTTATCTAATAATTATGCATTCTTATAGATTAGAAATAAAGAAAAAACATTACCTCATGCTGCAACATTACTCTATCAATTAGCAATGCTCTGATATGCTGTTTTTTCCCCTGGAGCTAGAAAACAAGAAATACCAAAAACATTATGCTCCTAAGTGATCCAAATATAACTTTCTTGCATTTTTTAGCCAAAGCAAACAGTAGTAAACAAGATGACCACAATCTATAATCATCAGTATATTCTTTACAGACAAAGAGCTAGAACTCTGGTTGTTCCAGTTCTATCACATAAGAAATACCATTACACAAAGTAATCCATCCAACTAATTAGTTAATTAGTTCATCTCTGACAGGGCCACAAGAGGATCTTCCCAGGGAAAGCAAAATATTTACTTTCTATTAAGGCAAATTCAAAATTTAAAGAATGGACAGCTTAAGAACCTTAAATGCCTCACAGTTGTCTATAATATAGCTACCATTCATTAATCTATCTAAATCGTTCTTTGAATCTATTTATCTTTTCTGAAAACATAAACTTAATGATTTTGCTTACAACATGCTTCTACAACAAATATCCTACAGTGCTTTAAAATGTAGTGAATTAATACTATTTAAGTCTGTGGAATTAAATTGATTTTCTAGGTTTCTAACATCTTCCTTTAGGATTTTCATTTTTTGACATTTTTAATCTGTACATATGGAATCCATTTCACTACTTTGGTTTACTTAGCTGTCTCTGTTCAACAATTATACAATTTAATAATTATTAAAAAGTCGTTAACAATTGTTATTGTGGGTTTTTATTCTTTTTTTTAATCTTTAAAAATAGAGAAATTTATTTAGGTTGAATGGCTGGAAGGCAGGAGTAGGATCACACTGCTTCCCAGAAGAGAAAAAAATTCAGAATTTTTATATTCTAAAGGAATAGGGTCTGTGTGACTTGAAAAAGAAAGGTGGGGAAGGGATAAACAAGGGGGAATATGTGACATAGTAAGGTGGCCTTTGAGTTGGTGGGGGTGCATAAGCATAGATATACATCATTTACAACATCCTGATCATAAGGTGGGTGAGTTGTGTGGCTTTTTATTCTGCCTAATATCTGAGTACAAAAGTGTACGACAAACTCAAAATAAGCCACTTACTTCTCTTCAGCCAAGGTGATGAGGCTATTATAGACATAAAAATCTTTCCAGGTCCTAAAAAGAGTTACTAAATTCTAAGTCCACATGACTTACTGCTTATCAGCTCTCTCCCTTACCAAAAGAAATTGCATCAGAAAATACTTTTATTTGCAGAGTAAAACTAAACTTTAAATTTGTCTGAAGGTAACAAAAAAGTTTCTTAGTACCAAAACAACATGGAAGAATAACAGGTATTTTGATATAAACTTCTATACTGTTCATCAAAATGTATCTACATTAATTTATATACTTATTACATGTATATGTGTATATAATACCAAGGATATCACATATACACAAACACACACAACTCATATATATTACACACACATACACAAAGTACATTCACATGAATACATGCATATACATATAAAATATATTTTATATCTAGCCTCACATTAGCCAAGGCTTACATACTTCTACTATCAGAGCACACTGGTAAGATTTTTTTTTTAAAAACCCTTAACTTCTGTCTTGACTTCAAGGCAGAAGAGTGGTAAGGGCTAGGCAATGGGAGTTAAGTGACTTGCCCAGGGTCACACAGCTGGGAAGTGTTTGAGGTCAGATTTGAACCTAGGACCTCCCATCTCTGGGCCTGGCTCTCAATCCACTGAGCTACCCAGATGTCCCAAGATTTTAAGATATTAAGAATGCAGGGGGAAGCTTTAGCATTGATTGCCAGGTTCCTGAGTACTAGTAATGACATTAACTGCTGCATTATCTAGTTGGTTTCAGTAATCACAGAAAAATAGTATTGTGTTTCATATCCAATATTGCCATGATTCATTTGCAATTCCATCATAAAAAGTTCCCTTACACAAAGCTAGAACTAAAAAGGAAAGAACATTTTTTTAAAAGAGGTTATCACATAGATAGCTATTTGCACCCCCCAAAACAATGTACAACTACTCCCTAGATAACAAATAGGTAAGCAGGGAATGTCAGGATTAAAGTGAGAGCCACAGCAGATGAGATGTGGGGAAAGTTTCACTCTTTGAGTAAAACAGATAAAATTCAAACTCCAATTTAAGAGAAAAATTATCTCTTTACCATAAAAGTATTCTTTATATACAATAATTCTGTGTTTCTCAAAGTTTGACAATCAAAATTACACGGTGTATTCCTGGGTCAAACCCTTAAGATTTGCTTTATATCAATTTTATCTTTTAATACTCTATTTTATTTTTATAAATTATACAATATCTGAATATTCTCTAATATTCTAGTGGTTTTTTTAGTAAGGCTTGCAATATATGATTAATAACAGTGTGCTAGTTTGTTAGTCCAAAGATACAGGTATCTTTGAACCATTTTTCTAACTCTATTTAATTTTTTCTGTGAGCTTACCCAAGACCAGAAAGTCTTCCAAAAGGACACTACATAAAATAACAGCAACATTTTATGATGATTATTTGTGAAAACTTGGTTACTCTAAGCAATGCAATGATCTGGGACAACCCGAAAAGACTTATTGTGAGGAATGCTATCCATGTCCAGAAAAAGAACTACTGGAGTCGTCTTTCAAATCAGTGTATTTATGGTTTTATCTTCAGGTTTTTGGTTATGTATGAGTGTGCTCTTACAACAATGACCAATATGGAAGTGTTTTGCATGACAATAAAAATAAAATTATCTATAAAAAAAAATCTTCCCAAGTAAACACCATGGATTTTTGTTACAGATCTGAATTAAAATTATGTATTTTCTTTCCAATACCCCTCTAATGTTACATATCAAGAATATGCTTAATTTTCATGTTCACAGAAAATCTACTCCTAAATAGGATGCTCCTGTATAGAGCAGCCTTCAAATTATGTTGCTACTAAGCATTTAGAAATGCTTTTCTTCTTAAAATAAAGTGTTTATGATTTAATTGTGAAAATACTGACCCGGTTCTCCATTGATTTCTTCACTAGGTTAAAACTCTTCCACCGAGAGTCAAACTCATGCTTGTGAGAGCCTTGAAATTGCAAAAGGTCCCCTATGATCTGTAGTTAAACAATTTATAAATTTACCAACAAGCCAAGATTGATTATGCATCAAATTCTGAATCTATCAAATGGCAACTGTACCTTTATGATAAGAAACAATGACTTGGTATCATCTTCAGAGTTATCAAGTATATGATCTATGATTAGAGTGTAAGAGTTTGGGTTAAAACTTAGTATCATGTTAGCATTAGATGCACTATCATTTGAGTTCTCAATGAGAATCTTGAAAAGAGGCAATATAGCATAGTAAATAATGTGCTAGGCTAGAATTCAGGAAGGAATGGGCTCAAATTCTGTTTCTGATACTAATTAGGTGAGTGACTCTAATAGTTCTCTTAACTTCTATGTACCTCAGGTATTTCTCTGTAGGATTTAGCTACTACGTCATAGTCAAGATATCTTTGAAGGAGGAGGTGGCTGGGGGTATTACCAATTTCTCATACAGGTAAAGGACCTTACAGCATCAGAAATTCCCTACATGGAGGGAATCCTAGCTCCTTAACTTTCATTGTAAGCACATTTATTTCAATAAACTATATAAACAAAAGGCAGTGCAGTGTAGTGGATAAAGAACAAGCATTTCAAGTCAATTAGTCCCTAGGTTCAAGTTTTCCATTTGACTACACCTTTAACTTCTTAAATGTCCCAGGCAACACCCTATAGTCAATTGTTGAAAAGAAAGTACCAACCGATATTGGCAGAAAGAATTTCAAAACAATCTAAGATAAATCAAAGAGAATAGTGAACAAAACTTACTAAAACCCACCACAGCATGGAAAACACAAAAGTACTTACGGAGGAGTTTCCTTATGACCCTAGCAATTGTTTCTCGGTGGTTTTCTTTAGAAAGATCTATAAACAAAAATAGGGAAGATATTTTAGAAGTCTTCAATGTTCTTCTACCTAGACTAGTTATAGTTCAAAGTCAGAAAAACTTTTTTTGTTTTCTTAAGTTGGGCATAGTTTCAAGGTATTTCAATTTTCTTTGCTATTCCTCTTAAAATAATTAGTAGCTGAAAAATCACAATATACAATCTAAAAGAACTTCTAAAATCTAGTTATCCAGAATGCACTGCCAATCCCCAAGAGATAGATTTGAGGTGGGGGGAGGAATGTTTAAAGCTCTTGCAAACAATTTTTCATATTCTAAAAATTATCTGGAAAGACCATGAATAATAAAGCTATGAATATTTTCTAATGAGCTAACTAAATTTCCAGTATTAATTCAAAGGGTCTGGAAAGGAGGCAAAATTTCATTAACTTGGATAGATTTAACACCATTTATTGATGTTATATTTGAGGTTCAACAAAAAAAGGCTATTGCTATTAAACCTAAGTAATGTGTGAACACAGGCAGATTTAAGAAAATACTGCCATATTGTCATGTTAAGGTTTTCTTTGTTACTTTTTTAGCTACTGAAAAAATGATTCTTTTACCTACTCTTTTGTTTTATGCCTTCAGTTCTTATATTCAACTATCTGAGCATAAATATATTTTATTTTCTTTCCATATTTCTGAACCTTTACTCCAGAAAGTTTATATTGGCTCTTCTAAGTAATGTCCCTCCCCTGATTCTTCCAGAAAAAAGAAATATGTGCTCAACAAAAGTATTGTTAATTTTAAATACCCACAGAAACTTGCCATGACCAATCATAGCTATGATTTTAATGTAGACTTATATCCCCTCTCTCACAACAGCTACATGCTAGAACAAGTTCTCATAATTAACTAATTAATATTTGCCTACCATAGTCAAGGCCAGTGTACAGTTTTGTTTCTTCCAAAGATACCATACTTGGCACCCTGAATAAAAACAAAGAAATATTTTTTAGAAATGATGCCTGAAGGAAAAGTATTATGTAAAGGATTTTTGTGGCTATAATAGTTCTAGTAAAACAAAAATAAAACTATTCAGAAAAACATTAATTGTCTTCAATACTTCCTAATAAAGTTTTTTCTAATGAACCTAATGAAGGGCTTTACCTGATCCTTCTGATGATTCATAGTAATTGTTATAATTGTCCTTATATCAGGAAAGCTAATTTAAATTTAATAACAAAAGAAAATTCAACTCCAAATTAAACATTTCAATATTATTGAAAAATAACAAATTTTAAAATTGCAAACACATATAACCTAAATATCAAACTAGAAAAATTTCTTCTGCTTTCAATCACACAATCATGAAAAGTAAAACTAGACATTTGTAATGCAAAGCTTTTTGAAGAGTAGAAAACAAGTTGCATTTTTTAGGTAACTCCGACCCTTCTTTATGTCACATTATAATATGTCTATATCAGCATTCTGAAGCCTAAATTTTTCTAGAGTCTCAAAAGACAAATTCACACATAAAAATATTAGGAGTTCTAAATTTTAAAAATTCCAAATATATTTTCAGTAAGTGTTAACACTCAGTTTATCTGATCTGAATGTTTCTTTAGCTTTTATGTTAAGATCCTTATTCATACATATAAGAACAGATTTTACATTAATGGATAATACCCTACATAAAAGATAAGCAATCCAAAATATGATTTTTATTTCAACATTTTGTTTCCGAATCTCCATAATTCATTTTTTCCTAATGCTATAGTAAAAAATGGGAA
This sequence comes from Monodelphis domestica, assembly GCF_027887165.1. Taxonomy (NCBI): domain Eukaryota; kingdom Metazoa; phylum Chordata; class Mammalia; order Didelphimorphia; family Didelphidae; genus Monodelphis; species Monodelphis domestica. The sequence continues at coordinate 650,610,482 of NC_077227.1, read as the reverse complement.
ATGTCTTTTAAGAGAAAGTTCAGGCAGAAATGCCACAATAAGACATTAAAGAACACAGTTAGAGATACCATGTGCATATTGGGGATAAACACACCTACTTCAAAAAAAGATAAAAATGCATGGTCTTCAGACATGAACTATATAATACCGTAAAGGAGGAAAGGGAAATTTTTTTTTGCCAGAACATGTTTGCACACCCTACATTAATATTAATATTGTAGATGGAAAACAACTAAAAATGATAGTAAGACAGGACAGTTCATCAATCTGAATTTGACATAGTTAAAGATTTTAGAATTTTACTTAAATACTTATGATCACTTAAAATGTATTGATCAACCATATTCTCTTCCCAATTTGGCTGTCTGAGAAATCTTAACATTTTAAAGAGAAACAAATCCATACAATACAGTCAGGGAGCAATTTTTTTTCCCTCTTCAACACTGGTTTCAGAGCTTATAAAATTTTAGGATATATAATCTTTCTTCTTCTAAAAAACTCACTTTTAAATTGAACTTCAAGTGTTTTGAATAGGGACAGCTAGGTGGTTCAATGGATAGAGAGCCAGATTTGGAAGCAGAGATCCTGGGTTCAAAGCTGGCTTCAGATACTTCCTAGCTGTGTGACCTTAGGCAAGTCACTTAACCCCAATTGCCTAGTCCTAACCATTCTTTTGCTTTGGAACAAATACTTGTTATCAATTCTAAGATAGAAGGCAAGGGAATTAAAAAAAAAAGTTCTGACAAAATTTAATCACAACACAATGTAGGCTACTCTCATTCGCAAAGCTCAGAAATTCAACTTTGTCATTTGAGTGTTCAATATACAAAAAACAAGCTATTACCAGCTTAACTTAACTAATAAGTAATTTTTGTAAGGTCAAAATTTCTCCAGAAATTATATGCAAACCATACACATCCTCCCACTAAATTATATACATTTAATAAAGGGCATTAACACAAAGTATAGTGAATATGCTTGACAAAATGAAAATTAAGTGCTATGTTGAATTTCTGTATTATATTCTCTTATGAGAATGTTAAAATTCTTTTCTTTTTCTTTTTTGTTTTATGTCCCTTGACAGTAGAGGTTTTCTAATTTAGTTGAAATACATACCCCAATCAATGTATATAACCCCTTCAAACCAAAGGCAAGCTACCTTCTGCTAAAGACAATGCCATCGTAGTGCACATAGAATAGTGCAGAAAACAGATCTTAGTTCAAATTCCTACTCTGTCACTTACCAGTAAACAGGCATTATTTTTTCATCATAATGCATGATTATTACAAAGACTAGGAAAAAAGAATTTGTTATTCATAGCAGCAAATATTGTATCAAGATTAAAGCATTATTACTTTGGGGATCAAAATGGGGAGGTAGGTGAATATTTTTTACTATAATGGGTCCAAATTCTCATTATAATGAATTTTTCCAAAATAAATACCTCATTAAGTATCATATCACAGTCCTGATATTTAAGCACATATTCTTTTAAAAACACATCAATATTTAAAACCCATATTTTCCATTTTTATGGCTTTCATCTATATACAATTTCAGAATCCCTAATTTTAGCTTTCAACTCCCTTAAAATAACAGTTAAGAAGGGATTTTTCAAAAAATTGAACAAATTTCTAACCTTACTAAACAAACCAATTACAACTTAAATCCTTAAAACACAATAACTAAAGTAGCCTTTAGAACAAAGTTAGATAATAGTCACCATAAAAATTCTACACTAAATACAACTTTTAAATCAAGATAAAGACTTTAGATGAGAAGACAGCTAGCTTTACCAATGTAGGACCATGCCTATTTTAGGTTGTTCTATTCTTATCTACCTGACTTCTTTTCATACTTTTGTTTTACTTAAGAGGTCCCTCAATTACATCCCTCCCTACTTGAATTTTATATTACTCACAACCGGGCTAGAGTGAAAAACAAAACAAAACAAACAAACAAAAAAAGCCAAAACCAACAGCTCACTTATAAAACTCTGTTCCTTGCCTGTAAATAAGTGAAACTTCACAATCATATCCTTTTGAACCACAGGTCATACATTTTTGTATCCCTATGCTGTAGTGATCCATATGTGTCCCAAAAGTCTCAACATTGTTTTAAACTTCTAGATTACAACCAGCACTAAGACTTTTGAGATATCCTGTATAGACTGTTGCTGCTTATATATGAAACCTCAATTAGGCCTATCAATTTGTGTTCTTAGTCCCATAGACACAATAAAAAACTGGCTCATTTCCCCAACAGCAATACAAGTACTAACAACAGCTTTTCTGCTGACCTGCACTCCAGCAGGAGGAGCCTATGGCAGGTATAGCCACTGCTAGTATAGGTAGCATAAGGGAAGTAGATTCCTGCAAGGGCAATCCTCCTCATTTATACTTGGAGTTTACTTCCCCCAAAGGACTTGTATTTGATCTGCCACATTACAGAAGCATCTACTTTGGGAAAGGTTGGAGTGGTGGATCCAGTGAAGTAGCCGAGTTTTCCAAGCTTTGCAACTGAGAGAGACCCACCTGTGTTAGTTTTCTTATCTTCAAAATACCTACTGAAGTTCCAGGGCCCAACTATACTATTTCCATAACAAGGAAGAAGTAAGGTGTTTTAAATCAGTAAAAAGATTGCTATATATTGCATAAAATTGTAGTAAATAAATCTACTTTAAAATTTCTTTATATGGAGTCAATGTGCTATTGTCTTAGCATGTTTCAAATAAGTTCTCATCTATAATCCCAAGTTCAATTTCTTTTGTTTATCTGCAACTCTAAATTTTCTTATTTTCTGAGCTTTTAATCTGCTAAAATATCAGACATATATTTTTTGGGTGACAAAGCTTTTTTACTAAAAGAAAAAAGGTCTTTTAAAAATAGAATAACATGGTGTTATCTTTCAAAGTATTATGAGTGTTTAGAGAGTGTGTGTGTGTTTATATTTTTCTTTCAAAGAATTTTCTCTTTAGAGACGTGACCTGACTAGAATTGAACTGAAAAGTAGGTTTGTATCTTGAACATCTCCTAATATACATGTGGGCTCAAAAGGTTTAGGTATTATCTAAGATGTTTGATGTTAAGAGACTGCCATCAAAAGATATAATGAAAAAGAAACCCCCATATGGAAAATGAGAATAATCGTCACTTTAACAATTTGGGGAAGATTACCACTACATATTTATTTAATAATGCTTGGCCACCAAGCCTGTCTGTATTAGATTCTTAAGACTTTTTGCCACTAGGTGGCAATTTTCTTTAGAACCATTACCTTTAGGAGAATAAAACTTTTAGTGAGGGGAAAACAGAAAGGAGAGGGAAAATGACTCAATATAAAAACAAAATATACATGCAGATTATTTAAATAGAGTCTAGATGAAGTCGCATACATAGAACCATAACTGAATTGGCATAAAATAATTTTGTTTACCTTGAAGAGACTAAAAATAAACTTTTATAGTATTAAAATAAAGTCACGAGGAATTACTAGGTTATTTTATTTTCCAGATTTACTACTACTGGTCTTTTACAAAACACAATTAGGCTAATTCTATCTATTATCATCAACTACAATCCTAGTTAACAGTATGTGAACAGAAATAAAATGTTGGATCTATTCTATCATGTGTACATTCTATTTCCACATAAAAATTTTAAAAATTCTTACATGCTGCTAAGTTTAAGAGCAGATTATGGGCCATAATAATTATTTCCATGGTTGACATACAAAATTTTAAAAATCAAAGAAAACAGTTGGAAGGTGAAAAAAAGGAGAAAACAGGGTTACTCACCGTGGAGTAGTAACTGTTTCCTTTTCTGTGTGCAGCTCCCCCAGCAGAGCTGGGTAGTTTCCTGGAGGTGCCAAGAGAGGTTAGCTAGCCCTGCCCCTCATTGCATAACATCACATCCTTTCACATATAAAAGAAATGGTCTTGTTCTAGACCTTAAGTATCAGATTTCTTGAGTGAAAAGATAGCAAGAGCAGAGTTCTTAAGAGTGCTTTTATAACATTTCTATCAGAGGAAAAAGGATACCAAGGGATAATAAAGCAATACTAGAAAAATGAGGACTCCTCTACCTTGAGTAACCCTGTTTTTCATATCCCCTAAAAGTGATTAGGTCTCTTAGAGTGGCTTATAGTTTCAAAGGAACATCCTTAGGTAACTAATGAAGACTGTATATAAGATAAGAACATTTTCTCTAAAGCCTTGGAGAGGTGCCTAGTCTAGCTTTTATAATGGCAAACAGTGTTAAGAGAATACCTAGGCTACCTAAGATCACGTATTATTTGGGGCTCTAAGAACCAAAGTTTTAATTCTAAATTAAGAAACATGTTCTTAACTCTCCTATTTTGACAGGTAAGTTGCACAAACTGGTATTACAATAGACTAAGTTGTTGGAAGTTAAAATTTTGCAGTTAGGACATATTGGCTCTTCACAGTCCCATGGGCCCAATGTTTTACATGGCCTTTGAAACAGGAGACAACTGAACTTAATTAGTAGTTAAGATATCTATCATAGTAACCTTATATTTCTAAAACAAAAGTACAAGCTGAGTAACATTTAACATAGCTGTTTCTTTCAAAACATTTAGGTCTACAAAATCATCAATATCCATTCAATTTTTGCCAGACCCCCCCCAAAATAAATAAAAATAAACCAAACATTTAAAACAAGTTCTCACTAAGAAGATATTTCAAGATTTCAAAACTATTCAATACTGAAATTATTTCTTTATTCCCCCATGAGGCAACTAATATACTACTCAACAAAATTTTAAATTTAAGATAACATTAATTTTCAAACAGGCCACCACTCCAATTATGCAAAGGGTAAACCATGTTACATCTAAGAGAAAAAGCTTAAATAAATTCAGTACTACAATATTAACCTTTCATTAAAAAGTTCATTTATCTGTCTCCCAAAGATGCTAATTTCTGTCCATTATTTCAGAGAATGTATAACTTCCTTAATCTAACTATTTGATAGTTGCAAACAAGGAAAATTTCTTAGCCACTACAAATAAATTTACACTAAGGCATGAGATAAATTTCATTTTATTTTATAACATTTGCAATATTTGTTTTCTTTTCTCATCTAGCTAGAGTATTTATTTCATTCTACCACCATCTTCAGTAGCCAGTATCCCAGGCAAACAGTTTCAGGTAGAAAACAATATGATTTTTTTCTACCCACTCAAAATGACTTATCCACAATATCAAAGAATAAATTTACAGAAAAATTATCTTCCTGTTCTTTTTGTATTAGTAGGCAAAGGAAGACCTCAACAATTGTGTACACCACTCTAAAGCAGTGTAAGAAAAGTAACACTTGATAATTTCAAAGAATACAGCATTTGAAAGTAGTGATATAATATTATTCTAAATTAGAAAATACTAGGGGGCAGCTGGGTAGGATAGTGGATTGAGAACCAGGCCTAGAGATGGGAAGTCCTAAGTTCAAATGTGGTCTCAAACACTTCCCAGCTGTGTGACCCTGGGCAAGTCACTTAACCCCCACTGCCTAGCCCTTACCACTCTTCTGCCTTGGAGCCAATACACAGTACTGACTCCTAAATGGAAGGTAAGGGTTTATATTAAATACTAAAGAAAATGGGTCTGTAGATTTATTGCATGTTATTTCAAGGAAAAGATTAATAAATTCATTAATACTGGCTATACAAGTTTTTAAATGAAGTATTTATTTTTTTAAAAGTCCTATTCTGGTATATCCCAGCACACACAAGTTGTGGCAGGTCCTATTACCAAGCTGGGAAGATTTTGAATATAGGCCTTGTGATAGAATGCCCATCTCTTGGTTGAGAACTGGCCTATCTAAATTAAGAGAGGTTCATTATATGGGGTGATGAACTTTTTATTTTTAGCCAAAGAAATTCTTGAAGACCATCTTCAGAGCTACATAGGAGCTATGAATTATTCTGATGGAAACACTCAAACCAAAGAAATAATGATCCTTAAAGAAGTAAAGTACCAACTAAAATACAACCTATCAAACTTGGATAAAACACATTTACAAATTAGACTTGCGTTGCAGACGAAGATAATAGATTAGAACTAATTTGGTATATTACTATAAGTTTAAATATGGAGCAAAAATCATTCTGGAATGCTGTGGAAACTATTTTCAAAACAAAGTTAACTCTTCACTTCTGTAATCAGAAAGAAATGGATGCTATTTTTCCTTTATTCAACTATATACCATCATTACTTTATATCATAATATATTTCACACTAAGTATTCTAAAAAAAGGTACTACTTCAAAAGAACATAAAAGAAATAAGTTCAATTCTATCTAAAACAAATTAGAACCAGAAACAGCCAGGTTTTTTTCCCCCTTCAAAACTTTAGTGCTTTTTTCCAATCTAATTTTCAACACAAAGCCAACACTTTCACTTTTAGAAGACCTCCCCAGTCAAATATATTCCTACTGTTTAGCTTTTGAAAAGAAAAGCAGCCTTAAAAGAACAGAGATATACAATATCAACTTCATGGAATGCATGATTATGTACCACAAGCCATTATGTACCACAAGCCAACACATGCTAAGTTTACTTATACCAAACAAAATCATACAATCAATCATGCTAAATTTTTAATAAGGCCATCATACAATAGAAAAATATTATATTCAAATGATCAAAATATAAATCACCAATACCTTTATGTACACTTAATTTATTCTTGCTTCAAGTTAAGCATTGCAATAGTAAAAAAGGTTGTCTGATATCTACCTTAAATGGAACAAATGAAAGTTATCTTAGTTTAAAGTAATATTCTGGTCATCATTTGATCCTTAAATGCACTGTCTTATCTGCATGGAACATCCTTTTGGCCTCACAAGAGAGATTCTTGGCCAGATAAAGAAAAACCTACTTCTTATCTTCAAAGCAACATCCTTGAGAAGAACTCCAATTATCAATTACTCAATCTATGTACGCTATAAGAAAGAACTATTTGGCATAATATACAAGAGGGTCGATTTCATGGTACTGATCAAGGTTAAAATTATACATCTTTATTTTTAAATGTATATTTATATAAAATTATCCTTTCACTAGTAGATTCTTGAAAAATCTAATTGATTTCAAACAGTTTATTCACCTGACCCCAAACATAGGAAACAAAAATTCTGAGGAAAAAACCCCACAATTTCTGGGAAGACTTAAAAACCAACATCCTTATCAGAAATCAACTAATCATCTAAAGAAGTAGGCCTAAAGTAGTTTTCTAATAATTAATTTTTATGCTTAAAAAAGATAGGTGATAACCTTTCATTCATCAAAAATGACAATGCAATCTACAAATTAAAAATTTTAAGAGTATCATCTACTGGCAAAAAGAATTTCAAAGTCTTTTAAACACTCCTGGCAAATCAAATTCTTTTTTCATTTTATTTTAATAGCAATAGTAATCAAACTGTCCCATTAGAAACTAGAAAGATTTTATGAAGCTATAACAAACTCGTTGTAAAAAATGACTTGGTAAAAGTTGCTCAGAAATTAGGTGGTTGCTGAAAAGAAAATAGTAGCTTGAGATGGCACACTGAAACACACACATACCTACTTCCTAGATGAGCTAGTTATTAAATATTACAGATCCCACCTGAACTCAATTCCTGACCCAAGTGGCAGCTAGACCATGGGATTATAGTAAACCAAAATATACCAATTCACACAGTCAATCCTCCGAATACTATGAAACCTTTTAACATCAATAGCTTGAAAATTAGGCAAAAAGAAAAACTCAAAGGATTAAGTATCCATTAGTGTCAGAGGGGGGAAAAAGACATCAAATTTTTTTCAAAGTACCAAATTTCCTTTGGCTTCTCATTATTGTATAAAAACAGATTCTAGACAAAATTGTAGGCAAAAACATTATGGGTTTTAGCTTTTTTTCTTCAAAAAATGATGAAAATGTATCTTTAAGCAATTATATGTAATTATGGGGCAAAGGAACTTTTAAATTAAAAACCAAGATGTTGGTAGGTTGACATGCTCAAAAATTACAATCAATATATCCTCCTGTCACTATATCTATAAATATGCATATAGATATAGTTTCCTTTAAAAGATTTATCTTAATTTGAGCCTGAGATATTTTTGATTTAATAATATCACAAGGATAAAAGTGACAAGGTCACTTTTATTTAAAAAATAAAACAGCAAAATATGTAAAATGGTAAAACAATTCTACTTACAAATGAGTAATCTGCTCTCCTTTCAGAGGGGGTAGAAGATTCCCTGAACCAATTAAACAGTTGTGAACTATGGTCAAACGCTGTTGTACATCATCTCTAAAATTAAAAATGAATTATTTTACAATTTCATAGTAGATGAAAATTTTGGTTTTATTAATAAAATTACTTATTTCATTGGCTCATGAGATCTTTCTTATTTTCAATACTTCTAGAACTCAAAAGTATATAATGAAATTATATAAGTCAGGGTACTAAAAAATAAGATAAAGAAATGATAAAGTCTTCTGTCAGCAAAAGGTAAACAGATATTGAATTTAAATAGTTCTATTGGATTGTTACTGGTCACTCAAGCTACTGCATAATTTATCATATGAAACAACAACAATCATTAACTCTCTACAAAACCCTTTACACATGTGATTCAGAATCCTATACTTTCTTTTTAACCACACATTCATATTCCTAGTAAGGATGACAAATAATTATTCTTTCTCTCTAATAATTTTCATAGCCTCAATAGACCTTCCCTATCCAAATAAGTTTATATACATTGTCAATATCTAAATAGCCAATTCCTACTACCTGCTTCTCCTTTATTTTTATCAAGATAGTACCAATATTATGGTATTTTGTGTTTCATAATAATTCTGGAAGTTGAGATAGTGAAACTAGTCATTAGCTTCAAATATTCATTTCTTTTCTTTATTAAAATTTCTATGGAATATTTCCAAGAAAGATTTTTTACTTGTCCATAGTTGCTAAATAAATAAAACCTCACACACATAACCACTCTGGGGTAGGAATATTGGGTATAATTTTTAAAATCTTAAGTAGAATTCCTGAGTCTAGGAAACGTACTCTTCAAAGTAGATACCTATATATACTTCCAAAGTAAACATAAGTGAAATTCAACATGTCTATATAAAACTGAATAGTGGGAATGTAGTAGTGAGTCAAATTAATATCTCCATATTTTTCATAACATATTGAAATGTTACGAAGCTACACAAAAGAGAAAACTTCCCCAGATAAACCAAAATAAAACAATATATTCAAGAATTTTCTAAGTACTGTTTGGGCAGGTACATTTTTAATTAATGCAAAATACATGTCACACACATTAATAATCTGACATTAAAAGGGGAAAAGGTTTAATTTTAATTTATACACTCTAATGCCAAACTACCAAAATTAGCCACTAATGACACAACTGGATAAAACCGATAACAAAAGAAAACAAACCTGGACATTTCTAGCTCTCCATTTGCATAAAGTTGGAGCTTGTTAAGCTCAGGCTGAAGAAATGAATCCAGTAAATAATAGGCAAAGGTTATTTCTTCATGTGAAGGTACATGCCACTGGATACCTAGATTCCACAAATCACCTGGTTTTCCCCAGTCCTAAGAACAAAGTTGCACTACTTGTTTAATAAGTTGTAAATATTTTGTTAACATACAGTATTTGTTAAATAAAACAAATTTACTTTTTAATGGAGAGTAGGGAAAAAATCTATAGAAAAAATCTAATCTAAACTTTGGTGATACAAACTTCATCATAATATACTATATACAACCTTATGATAGAAAAATTTATTGTAGTGGTCAATTTTTACGTAAAAGACTTAATAAATGAAGATATTTCTGTTGAGCCCCATAGATAATTTACACATCTTTATTGAACTTATTAACTATAAGTATTAACTATAGTTTGAACAAACCAACTAATTTCACACAAAAATTCTGGATTAAAACCTTTTTCAAGGATAAGACATTATTTTCCTCAAAAATAACACAGAAAACATTTCCAAGTCAATAGTCTAATTACATTGTTCATAATAATTACACTGACTAACATTTACCCCTTCAAAAAATAATCCCCCAATATCAAATTAATGAAAATCCTTACCTTGATAGGAAAGTATTCAGAAGGAGGTTTGTTAAAGCCACCTGGCACACTGCAGTATTCCGTAGGGTAGATAAGTGTAGTAGAACGTAGGAGGTGGTGTAAGAGATTACAAGACAAAGTATAACCTTGTTTACAGGTTAAATGTAAGGTCCGCTGGAGAATCTTTACCAGCTCTTCTTTGTAAGGCAACAACTTCTTTCCATCAACTCGAGTAATCTAATAAAAGGGAGAAGATTTTAAAGTTTACTACTTTAATTCAGACACTAAATTAATGTCTGTCTGATTCTTTAAAAAAGTTTTATTTCATTTAAGCACGTATTAATAAATAGCTCCCATCATCTAGGCATGCAGCACTGAAGTGAGACAACAGATAGAATGTCAGACCTGAAGTCAAGAGAAGTTCAAATCCAGTCTCAGACACTCAGTAGCTATGTGACCCTGAGCAAGTCAGTTGATCCTATCTGCCTCAGTTTTCCCATCTATAAAATGAGCTGGAGAAGGAAATGGCAAACCACTTCACTATAGAGTCAGCCAAAACTGAACAACAATCATCTGGGCCATGTACTTCCAGAGGCCCATATGTACCGGGCACTATTATTTTGTTGTCATATATTTCTTCTTCAAATAGAAGATGTTAATACTCATCTAAGATTATTTTGTGGAGGTAAGACTAGAACATAATTATCCATTATACCATAAAAATTTCAAAATTTCATTATCCCTTTACTCTCTCTAGGATAATTTGGGAGTAAAACAAGTATAGCTTTATTGTTGGCCAACATTTACAAAGTAATTTTAAATTTTTCTCCCCTTGAACAAATATGACCAAAGAAATTATACCTCAGACAAGAGTTGGAGATTCCATAGTAATTCCTTATCTAGCTCTTCATCATTCAAGACATCATCATCTAAACAGGGAAAAAAATTTTCCTTAATAAAATAAAAGCTTTTAAAATTCATAGCTAAATTTTCCATTAAGATTATAGGAAGCCCTTCATGACTATAAAGTTTTCTGTTTCATATTCTAGAAATTCTTTTGACTCTTCCCTCTCCAGAAAAAAAAAAGGGGGGGGGGAGAAGAACTATGTCCAAATTGTAAGTAAATGCATCATTTCAAAGACCAGGAATATTAATGTTCCACCTATAAGTCAATTCTAATTTCTCATGTTAACTTAAAGAACATCCTTTTGGACACCATAAAAGTTTCTTTAAAATATCCAGTTCTTTTATTTCTCACAGCATCAAATTGACAGATATTACTGCTTTAAAATTAGGGAAATATCTCAAGTTGTGAAAAATTCTAATTAATATAACTAGTGTACATCTCACAAAAGCAAGAAATTTTTTAAGAAGGAACCTCATGATTATCAGGTACAAACTACATCCAAAATGAATCCCCAATATATCAGACCCAACAAGTGGTCATCCAACCCCTTCTATAAGACCATTAAGAAGGAAAAATCTGTCTCTGAGACATCCCATTCCATTTTTTAACTCCTCTAATTGTTAAGAAAATTTTCCTAAACATCAGGCCTAAGACTGCCCCTTCGCAACTTCCATCCATTATTCCTAATTCTGTCTTCTTAGACCAAAAAAACCAAATCTACTTCTTCCAAATGTCAGCCATTCAAATACTTGAACAATCTGGACAAACAAAACTGCACATGACTAGATTGTTTCTCAAGAAATGTTTATTCACAAAATGAAAAAAAATCAACAAAATCAAATGACTCACTCATTGTAAGTTGAGTTATAACACTACAGCAATGGGGAACAAAGATCTTCAAAGATTCGACTGGGCAGCACTGAAACATATTTTATAAATGTTTTTAAAAGAGAAACAGTTGTCATGAGATCACAAAGTAATCACTATTGAAGGGAACAAGTATACAACATAATTATCTTTTGAGAAAAATTTATATTTAAAATATATCTAGTATAAAAATAAATTATTATTCATAAGATTGCCTAGGAAGTTTTCAGTTTAAAAGCAACAACTAACCTTTACAGCAGCTCGGCACATATCTGCCACCATGCGGCCTGCTACTCTAGTTTCAAATATGTTTGAAACGGCAAAATTAAAAACCTTCTGCAGGGCAACCTGTTAAGTGGAAGATACAGTCAATCTTTTCTTAGAAAAGAAGAATGAAATTCCTCATGGAACATAAAAGAAAAATATGCATGCATATATTTCCACTATACATGAAATAATTATTCCAAAATGAGAAGTTAGGTTCACTGAATCTTTAAAGAGAACCATCCACAATAAAAATTAAAGAGTTAAAACTCTGAGTACCTGCTACAAATATTTAATATATTTCATGTTATTATTTCATATTATAAATGATGTTAAAAAATGAGGATCAAAAACTGCATGTGCTACTAATTTGAATAAGACCAAATTGATACAAATTTGTTTTTTTAAAATTCAAAAAGCCACATAAAACATGGTTAACTATGGTAGTAGCATACAGTTGCTTAAAAAGGTCAGTTTTTAAAATGCATTTTGTGGGAAATATTTCAGTCATTTAACACAGAAATACCATGTTGCATAGTTTAGGCATTAATTTCAAAGAAATAGTTGAAGAACTAAGTTCTTAAGATACATTTAGTATGGTATGAAATTTTATCTATTTCATTATCAAATAAAAGAGGTTTAGATTTCTAATACTAAAATAACTCTAAATATTATCTTTGAAAAGTCAAAGAAAATTTGCTAAGCTCAGTAGAATATCATTTTGCCCCATTATTTCATATCATTAAAACTGTTTTCCTGCACATTATATCATTATAATAATAATTTTTAAAAAACCATGGTGCTAAAGAAAACGTACCTCCCTCCCTCCCTTCCTTGCAAAAATATGGGAGCAAGGGCATGGAATATTTGCATACTCTGTTAAGACATGCTGATTAGTTTTGCTGAGCCGCTTTCCCCCCTATCTTTTTTTATTCTGTGTTACAAGGGATGGTTCTCTAGGGAAGAAGGGGTAAAGAATGTACTAGAAAGAGGGTGATGCAAAAATCAAAAGACAGCAATAAAATTTTAAAATAAATTTGTTTCAGAAAGAATTTTTGAAGATGCAAAGACACCTAGGAATGAGGTAAAAGGAAGAAAATAAAAAATAAAAAATCTGGTGATAAAGAATGAACATGGCATAGCATGCTTTGTGAAAATAACACTAAACATCAGACAGTTAAAACGGCTTTAGTTCTAATGAAACAAAAAGGTTTGTTAGCTTTTCATAATTTAGTATCAAAATTCTGTAGTGATTATATTAATCCTTAAGTCACAAAAAGAATATTAAAACTAACTTTTAAAATTTCAGTGTTTTTAATCCCAATTTTTATCATGGTGTGGGATGCATAAAAAATAGTTTATCATATACCAAAACCTTAAAATTACTTGTGGAGCAAGAGGGAATGAGGAAGAACTTCTAAGTAATTTGCTATTGAAAAAAGTTGTATCACATGTAAGCTTATGATTTTATTTTGTATAACAACATTCTCTGTACCTTAAATATCTCATTAGAACATTGTGTGAGTATCGTACTGAAAGTAGAAGAAAGGCCTAATTCCACCAAACTCTCCAAGTGAGTCATCTTCTCCGTCTCTGTCTCCTCTCTTGTTTGTTCCAATGTGCTACTTTCTATAAGTCCAAAACATCTAGAAAATCCAAAAAAAGTATATATTCAAGTAACTTAAAAGTGACTGAACTTAACATTTTTAGTACAGTTAAGCTAGATTACTACCAAAATGTTCACAAATAAATTGCTATTGCCAAAGCATTTTATAAGCATTAAAAGATGCTTTAAATATACTCTCTGGAGAGTGATCATCAAAGGAGTATGGTTGGACAGGGGAGAAGAAAGAGGAAGTAAGATCTAAGGACCAGTAGGGCAGTAATAGTTTAAATGTTAACTAAAGCAACAAAAATTGGCCACATAACTCACCTGTCCATAAACTGTAAGACAAAATCTTCAAATTCAGCTGTAGCTGAACATAGCTCCTTTTCCACCTATAATGTTCAACATATACAAACTTTATATTCTCTGTAAATTGAGCACAATACAGTGTTTTGTGGGGCAGAAAACTCAATATAAAACATATAGAATATTTTAAATACCCATAGATTTGAGTATATTAAAATGTACAGTGGATTTTGAATATTGATCTACTTTTAAAGTGCAAAAAAATGAGAACTCATTTTATATACATCAAAATGAGGAGTATTTAACCATTTTCATCATATAATCAATATTAAAACTGCTGATATAGAAGCAGAAGGTTATACATCCAGTTATTGAAATATCCAAGCAAGAAGCATCAGAGCCAGGCCCAGAGACAGGAAGACCTAGGTTCAGATCTTACCTCAGACCCTTCTTAGCTAGCTGTGTGACCTTGGGCAAGTCACTTCACCCCCACTGCCTAGCCCTTACCACTCTTCTGCCTTGGAACCAATACACAGTATTGATTTTTAAAAGGGTTAAAAAAAAAAGGAAGTAGTAGTATCAGAGCCTAGTAATTTGTAAGTCAGACTAGCAGTGTAGAGCTAATAGAATAGAAGATGATCCTGAAAGGGTCAGATGGGAACTTACATTCATTTCTTTAAAAGCAGATCATATTTTAGATGCAAATTTATTATTACTATCACAGTTCCCAGTATTATCAGATTATGGAGACTAACCTAACAATAACCTCAATTTTTCCAGGTGGCACTCAAATGATTTATGCTCTTTTAATTACAAAACATGGATAGTGCTTTAGACTGACCTAATAAGGAGGACATATACATCATGTTATAAAATGTGAAATAAATTTTAGTATTTTAATGAGTTTTTCATTGTTTTAACATTCATTAAATGTGGAAAAATATGGAGAAATTTTTTTTCTGTCAAGTTTTTATAATCAGAAAATATTCTTACTTCTGTGAGGTCATTTCTTTCTTGAAGTACAGATGAACAATCTACTAAAGGCACCAGAGTGGAAAATGTTGCTATAAACTGGAATGTGATCTGCAGAAAGATGTAAATGGTTTCCCACACTTAGTACACAATTCAGATTCAGACTGTAAGGATACGATAAAAACCAAAATTAACCCCCCCCCAAATCCCTGAACAACTTTATTGTATTTTAGTTATACACATTTCTGTATTTATCATAACCAACTATTTTAATGTTGTTTCTATTAAGTTTATCCTTTTGAAAACCATTTATAGGCTATTTTTATATTTTATCATATACACTCCTGAATTTATATAATCTGTTGTAGTGAAGCTACTCCTCTTTTCACCTGAAGCACTGAGATCACCAAGGGATGCAATACTACTGATGATACAACTAGAGATGGAAGTCTTGTCACCTAGCCAAATGAATTAAGGAGACATCTGTGTTGATGTAATGATATTTAAAACAGGCTTTCCAACAATGTCCTTTCTGGTTGGAAATTCCAAGGGTCATAGAGAAGATCATATGGGAGACAGCCAGGTGACTAAGTCCACTGAGAGCCAACTCTAGAGACAAGAGGTTCTGGGTTCAAATTTGGCCTCAGACATTTCCTAGCAGTGTGACCCTGGGCAAGTCACTTACCTCTCATAGCTTAGCCCTTAACACTCTTCTGCCTTACAACTATTAGACAGTATTGATTCTAAGACAGAAAGTAAGGGCTTTTTTTTTTTTTAACCCTTATCTTCTGGTCTTGGAATCAATACTGTATATTGGTTCCAAGGCAGAAGAGTGGCAAGGATACTAAGCAATGGGGGTTAAGTGACTTGCCCAGGGTCACACAGGTAAGAAGCATCTGAGAACAGATTTGAACCCAGGACCATCTCCAGGCCTGGCTCACAATTCACTGAGCTACTCAGTTGCTCCCTAAGAGTTTTAAAAGGAAAAAAAAAAGGTCATATGACTAGAGGTTGTTCATATGGGCCTGAAATACAATAGCATGAGAAGTCTGAATGTTATATATAATAAATGAAAATGTCTAATATAGAATATTTATTGAAATTCTTAATCATGTACATGGAAAGTATGTTGATTTTGACAATTTTCCTATAAACAAGAAAACACAGCATATTATTGTCTGACAACAGACATAAGTTGAGATATCAATTGTATTTCTAGAAAACATTAATGTTAGCAACTTTTAACATATTATAACGGGTCCTTGAGGATTTACTAAAAAGAGTTTGATGATACTCGTGCAATTTAGCAAGAGAAGATGATAAATATTCTCACCATGCATTTACTAAAGTCATTCGGATCCACGCCAGGCAGTGCTCTCATCAACAGAGGTAGCATGTGTGTTGGACCTTCCGGGAACCATTTGCCCCCTGACACTAGACTACGGGCTACTCCAATCACACAACTTAAAGTAGCGGTGAGTTGGTGAGGTTCTGTTAATGTCTCCAGGGCAGGATATGTTCTATAGCGTGAAAACAGAGTTAAGAACAAGTTTAAACTCAAGAATAAAGTTAAATAAAAATTCATGGGGCTGTTAAATTTCTAAATGTAAAGTATTTTTTAACCTTTAAATTCTTCAGTCTCAAGGCAGTGATGTCTTAATTTAGTTTATTGTTCCCAGACTTGAAAAACTGGTTCAAAGGCAAAAACCTTCACCATTACAAAAGAGGTCAAGAGCTATAAAAATTGTGACATGATGCACATTATCATAGTCATATTTCATAATATGCCCCCCCCAAAGTCCAAATGTATTTTAATATTTGTAGTTAATAATACTTGTAGTGACCTGATATTATATGGAATTAAGAAAAGGTGGATAGAGATTAGGGCACTGGCAAGACTTGAAATTAAAAAGGCCTGTATGCAATTATCAAAACATTTACTATCAATGTGACCCTGGGTAAATCATCTAACATGAGTCTTGGTTTCATCCTTTGTAAAATGAAAGGGTTGGATTTAGCAGCCCTTCTAAGTTCAAAAACTATGATCCAACAAATAGCCATCATACTATCAATTGCTAATTTACTCCATTTCACATACTGCTTCAATAATTATAATTGAAATAGTAATTATGGGGAAAGGCAGTTAGGTGGCTCAGTGAATAGAGCCAGGTTTGGAGTGGGACAATCTGGGTTCAAATTTGCCCTCAGACACTCCTTAAGTGTGGCACTGGGCAAGTCACTTAACCCCAATTGCATTGCCCATACCACATTTCTTCCTTAGACCCAACCAATACTTTTTAGTGTTTTTTTCAAAGTCATTATACAATAAAGTATCAATTTTCCTTTGCCTCTGTAACTAAACAAATTAAGAGGGAAAAAATCAGATACAATTAAGATATGACATTAAAGATTAATACTAAATGGGGTGGCTAGGTGGCTCATTTGAATGAGAACCAGGCCTAGAGATTCTGAGTTCAAAAATTGACTGGGGAAGTCACTTAACCCCAATTGCCTAACTCTTACTGCTCTTCTGCCTTGGAACCAATACACAGTATTGATTCTAAGATGAGAGGTGAGGATTTAAAAAAAAAAAAGACAACTAAAGTGAAAGGGATTCTGTATCACTTTTTATACTTACTAGATTAAAAGTCAAAAGCTCTTAAAAAGTATCTCCTATACTACTGATGAAATATTTTAAATTATACATTCTGATTGATTCAATTAATATTAACCTGAATATTTGAAAGTAAAAACAGTGAACACTAGTGAGAAAATGTGTTCTATTTGGAAGCAAATATGCTGAATTATAAAGTTATTTTCTAATCATTAAATTTGTGTTTTTTAAAGGGCTGAAGATAGAAGGTTCATTCTGCGTCAACTGTGATTGATCATATGCAAAAAAGAAAGGACTATAATGTAAAATAAAAGCAAAAAAGAAAATCCTTGATGGATCATCCAATGCCGAATTGTCTAATCTTGGTTCTTCAACAAGGAAAAGAAGAATCAGAAAGCATTTGTGAAATCAGTATCATGAGTTCCTACCCCTTTCCTTACTTCTAAAATCAGAAAGTTGTCAAGGCAAAGAGTACTTAATAATCTTTCTCATCTTTCAAGTTGCTATATGATTCTTGGTTAAAATGCAAGAATCAATAGATGCTCAAAACTCAGTGGATACAGGGTCAGCTAAGTGGCTCAATAGAGAGCCAGAAGGTCCTCAGTTCAAGTCTACTCACACTTCCTAACTGTGTGACCCTGGGCTAGTCACTAAACCTCAACTGCCTCACCCTTACCATTCTTCTGATACTTAGTATTGATTCCAAGACAGTGGGTAAAGGGTTAAAAATAAAAAACAAAAAAATTACCACAGATATTCAGTCAAAGCATTGATGAGTGAGATACAATCAGGTCTTGACTATTTCTAGCACGAGTAACCAAATCACAGACAACACCCAAAAACTTTTTGCCAACAATATCATTTTCCTTCCAGAACTAAATATTTTGTATTATCAAAATAAAACTGATTTGCATTCTGCATCTTCTCATGAAACATGAAAAATGTTATAGAAAGAACACTGAGTGAGATTCACAGACTACAGTTATGGTTTCAGTATTATCTAGATAGATATTATTTCACTTAACTAGTCTTGTACCTCATGATCTCTATGGTTCTTTATAGCTATAAATTTTTTAAAAGGGGCTCATGATTCTGTAGCTTATATTTCCTTATGACAAAGGTGATGGAAAGAAATCTTAAAAGTGAAATATAGACAGACAGAAAAAGGTAGCAAAGCTAAGGACTTGATTTTTCTTTTTTCTTCTTGTATAGATTTCACCAACATAGAAAGCTCCCAATGTGGATACTCCTTCTATTGACAGACTTGAAAGTCGTCTGTAATCCAGACATAGAAGCTTGGAGCCCTGAGAAGTTAAATGCCTCGCCAAAGGTTGAACAACTTAACAAAAAAATGTCAGAGAAAAGACTTGAAGCTAAATCACCTGGACTTCAAGCTAGGTAAAACATATTTGCCTAATCAACTCTCGAATACTCAAGAATTGTTAAGTTGGGAAAACTATTAAAACTATCCTGGCTTGTTCACATTAGGCAAATAGGTAGTTATTCACACGACTGCTTAAAATAGAGTATTATTCTGATATTTCAATATTGTGTGTTGGGGATGTTTTAATCTGGAAGGCTATTTGGTGAAATGCAGTCTGAACTATAAGAACCTAGAAAGACGCTACCAGATAATGAATTTTTTGGACATAGCAACACCATGAGCTCTAACCTGGGCCTTTTTCTTTTCTCTCTACTCTTTTTGCCGATCTCATCAACTCTTGTTGGTCAAACCATCATTATTCTATGCAAATGTCTCCCAAATGCATATCTCCAATTATCTGCTGGGCATGTTCACCAGGATGTACCTTTGGGAATCTCCAACTCAACATATACAAAGAGAACTCATTTTCTTTCCCCAAAACCTACCTCTCCTCACAAGTATTTATTTCTATCAAGGATCCTATCATTTTCCTAATCATCTAGGCCCACTTCCATTTTATATCATTTCAACTGAATTTTCCATGGCAAGGCAATCCTTTTACACCTCTCTAACTAATTAACTATCACTTTCAATGAAGTAATTTTTTTCTAAATCTTTTCATCTCTTCTTAAAGCTTCCATGATTCCCTCTCCTCTTCCCCTCCACTATTCTTAGCTGAAAGCCTTGCCTAATATTTTACCATTCACCAAGAGCTTCCTTTTATCTTTTCATCTCACATCATTCAAATGCCTTCTCTATCTTCTCCTTTACACCCTTCTCATGAGATGGCCTTTCTCCTAACCAAGGCAGACATGTACAAATAATCCTATTCCACTCCATCTTCTCTAACAGATACCTTTTCTATTATCTCAAATTCATCACAAATCTTCAATTTCTCACTGTCTACTGACAACTTTTCTACTGCCTACAAACATGGCCCTATGTTGTTCACCCTCAAAAAAACTTCATTTTATTAATTTTATCCCTGCTACCTATCATTTATTTCGCCTCCTTTTTCATGGTAAAACTCCTTTAATAAGGTCATCTATAATCCACATCTTCACTTCCTTCCCCCTCATTATGAACTCTCTACAGTCTATTTTCTAAACTCACTATTTAACTGCAATAGCTCCCTAAAGTAGTCAATAATCTATTTCTTAATCACCAAATTAATGGCCTTTTCTCAGGGTTCATCCTTCCTAACCTCTCTGCCACCTGACACTGTTAACTTATCTCTTTCCCTTAATATTTCTTCTAGGTTTTCATGACACTATTCTCTCCTGCCTATCTAACCACTCTTCAATTGTCTTTACCAGATCTTTTATTCAGTTCACATACACTTAACTGTCCTGGGCCCTTTTCTCTCTATACTAATTTCACTTGGTAATTTCATTAGTTCCCATTGATTCAATTATTACTCCTATGCTAATGATTCTCAGGTCATTTTATCTAGCCATAACCTTTCTCCTGACCTAGTCTTGCAACTCCAATTACCTAATGAACATCTCAAACTTGATCTCCTGAAGACATCTTAAAATCAATATATCTAAAATGCAGTTATTATTTTTCATCTCTAGTCTTATTCCCACTTTCTTAACTTTCCTTTTACTGTTGTCACCCATATTCACAACCTAGGGCACATCCTCAACTTCTCATTTTTTCATATAACCCCATATCTAAACTGCTGCCAAGTTCTATTAATTCTACCTTCATACTATCTCCATTCATCACTCCACACCTGAACTATGGCAATTTCTTTCTATTTGAGTCTTCTAACAGGACTCCCTACTTCAAGTCTTTCTCCACTCTACTTTATCCTCCACTCAATTGTTAAATATATCTTCCTAAAATAGAAGTATTCTACTGTTTCCTCTGCCTTCCCTCTTTAATAAACTCCAATGGCTCACTATTAAGGATCAAGTATAAAATCATGTTTAATATTTAAATTCCTTTTCAACTCTTCTTCCACAACCCTCCCAGTTTCTTATACCTTACTCCTTTCAACCACATACTCTGTCCACAAACAAGTGATGATGGCCTCATTACTATTCTTTGTTCAAGATACTTTCAACTCCAGACTCCAGGTATTTTCACCAGTTGCCCTCCATAGCTTGAATTCTCTTTCTCTTCTGCCTTCTGGCTTCACTAGTTTTTTATTACAAGAGCCCTTTCCAAACCCCCTAAATGCAGTACTTACTCTCTATCATATTTGTATACAGTTGGTTGGTTACATTTCATTCCTCATTAGACTTTCAAGTTCTTCAAGAGAAGGGATTGATCCCTCCTACCCTCCTTTCTCTTAACCCAATACCTGGTACATTGTAGGTACTTAAAAAACACTAATTGATCTCATTTCTAAGCTTCAGTATATACAACAGGCACATGCACTGATAGTGAAAACAAAAAGAAATATACAAGGTTCTATAGCATTTACCAAAACAGTAAATACTAAATTTAAGGTATCAAACATTTCAAGTTTACTATAAAATAAGCATACATTACAATGTTCACTGCCACAATTTAACACTGACAGTCTCTTCAACAGATAAAAATTTTTTGAGAAAATAAGTCATACTTAATGGTCTGTGGGAGAAATATTTTTCTTCAGATAAGGCAAAAATAATATTTTAATCATTCACTGCAACTCTTGTCCCACTTGATTTTTATAACCAAACTTCTCTATGTTTTATACCTTCCTCTCCTACTCAACTTCTAAAGGGGGTAAAAATCAAGAGTTAAAAAGCAGGCTTACATAAAAAAGAAAAACCAGAAGGGAGTTCGATATTCAGCATCAAAGTAAATAAATCTTGGTTGTTGCTTGAATTCCTTAATTCTTTTTTAATATCAACTTACCTTTCAAGTACAGGTGGAATTACTAACTCCGGTCGCATGAGTGCAAGATTCTGTAGAGCTTGGGCTGCCTCTAGGCTACCCGTTTTGCTAAACATAGCCAAAAGAACAGGCTGAATAATGCATTGTACAAAGTCTGTAACATCTTGATCCGTAAGCTTATGGCTCTCAGGCACAGGAGTAAGCCAAGAAGCCTTCTTGTATCGTTCACGATGTAATCGTCTAACAACACTGTTTGGCAATCTCTGGAGTAGTTTCATTAACTTGTTCTGGGAACACATAAACAAAAAATGTTGGTAGTCTCCATTTACCATTTTTCATGGCAAAGGAAATTTTTCCCAATCCAAAAAAAATATCTTGTTTTTTTAATTTTTTAACTAACAAATTTTATGTTGAACTAGAGAAACAGAACATACTTGGTAGTTTTAAAAACTTACACTTCAAAATACTTTGAATTATGTGTTCTTAAAATGTGTTTTAACCTTAGTCATAAGAAGAATTTCTTACAATTTAGATATTCTCATGTGTTCACCTCATCCCAACATTAAATTTTTATAGGTAATAATACACAAATAAGAAAATGATGCCTTTAAACTATTTCAGACTTAAAATATTTTTAAATTTATATAAATATTTTCTCCACAATTTATTTCTATTTTAAGTATTGTTTATAGCATCCTTCTCTGTTCTTAATCACACACCATCAAAAATACTGACTTTTTAAAAATAAAATATAAAAACTACTTCAAATAACATTTATTAAATGAGAAAATATTTTTAAAACACTGAACCCAACTTTTTTTTTTTTTAAAGCAAAGACATTAAACTCCTGTCGAGTTCTTTATGTGAATATAAATGTTAAGGATCCTTACCAGCCAGCGACCATTATTTGAAGGATGGTAAAAAGATGCAATGCTGTTAAATAAACCAGTCAGGTGCTTTTGTACTAATTTACTTGGTCCGCCCTGTTCAAAAGGACAAGCTTAATATTAATGCTCACATTATCTCTCTCTCTCTCTCTCTCTCTCTCTCTCTCTCTCTCTCTCTCTCTTGCACACACACACACACAATTAAAAGAGGTAAACCCAAACTTAACCTATCAATGTTTAATTTAGTTCACTGCAATAATATCATAACAATGACTCCGTAAGAATCAGATGTTTCATTTGGCACCAAAGGCAAAAACCTATCTTTAGATCTGTGGTAGTAATCTTTCATTGAATGGTTGGAAAAATATTCTGAACTAAAATGGGTATATTAAATAATCACATGTGATTAAATCTGGTTCATGGAAGAAGTTTGTCTTAATTTTTAATCTGGAGAAAATATTAAAATGAGTTATTTTTACTTCTAAATATTTTAATATTGTTTAATCTAACCTTGAATAAGTAATAAAAGGTTATCTATTTAAGTATGAAAACATTTTAAATTACTTGGTGCATTTTAAAAAGGGAAAAAGTGCCAGCCTATGAGCCACATGGAAATAAAAAAGCAGCACAGCCTTAAGCCAATATATGTCCTGTTGTATTGGAAAATCCTGCTCTACTGGTGCTTTGAGGATCCACTTCAGGTTTCCTAATTTAACATTTCCATCTAATAAAGAGCAGTTTCAAAAAATGATTAAATATTAATAATAATGACAAAGTCTCTCCCATTTTTACTATAAAACAAAGCTATCTAAAAGAACAATCACCTTCTACATCTTTGGTGCATTACACCAAAATCAATAGTATTAGGGGAGGTATTAGTCACTCCTTAATTCATTCTTTCCTAAAATGTAATGAAATAATAAGTTCAATTTGTTTGTAATGAGATACAATGAGCAAAAATACAGGATGTTTCGAAAGTCTTAGTGGAGTTTTAAGTTTTAATTTTAATTAAATAAGTATACTTAGATGTTTTAATTCTTATTCAATATAAGGAAGAAAACAAGAATTTCCATTTCATTTGTAATCATGAACACCAATGCTATCATATTATTGAAATCATTTACAATCTTTAATACAAACTCAGCTTTTTATATTTGGAATCTTAGCCCCAAAGGGGCTAAATAGCAGTCAGCTATTTAGGTCCACAGGTGAGACTTGAACCCAAGTTTCTGGATTCCTGATCCAAGGCTCTTAGAATGGCAATTTTTAAAAAGGATGGGGAGGGGGAGCAAAAATAAACAAATAAAAGAACAAAAATAAAACCTGATAGATTCTTTTTTTTTTTTTGTAGACTTTACCACACGATTTAAAGTTTAGGGGCTGAATTTTAGAATAGCTGTACTGATATTCCATAAAATAGACTACAGACACAAAAATGAGTTTTTCGATGTAAAAGGAAGGACAAAACAGGCATTGAATAACATACACAAAATAACAACAGGGAAACTTATATTTGAAAAAGTTGTCAGAGATGAAAAATAAACAAGATAATTTTGCAGGGGAAAGGAGGAACACCAGGAAAAATTTCATGCAGAAGCAAAGTATTTATGTTGAGTTTTCAAAAATGCTAGGTTTTTTGAGGAGATAAGAAAATATGGGGCTTAACCAATGCAAAGTCATAGGAAATGTAATATCATGTGTAAAGAACAGAAAGAAAGCCAGTCTAACAAGACCATGGCTATATAAGAAGCTTATTAACGTGTAATAAAGCTGGAAAGGTTGGCTGGGGGTCTGATTATGAAGGACTTTGAATTTAAAAGTTTATATTTTATCTTAGAGAAATACAGTTCATTAAGCCAGGGAGTAAAGCAATCAGACTTGTACTTTAGGAAAATCATTTTGGCAACTGTATGGAAGAGGGATTAGAGGGGAGACACTTGAGCTAGGGACACTAATTAAAAGGTTATTTTAATAGTTTAAGAGAGAGATGATAATAGCCTAAACTAGGACAGCAGCCATATGAGCAGAGGAAACTGATATGAGAGAAGTTATCAAGTCAGAAATGTTGAGTGTGAGAGGTCCAAAAAAGGGATCTCTATTTAAAACATTTAATAGTAGCTAGATATGAAGGACTGAAAGTTCGGGAGAAAAATTGGGGCTAAAAACATTCATCTAAAATCTACTTCCCAAAAATAAATAAGCAAACAAACAAACAAATAAATAAATAAATAATTGAATGAATGAAACCCCACTTTCAGTTCAGAGAAATAATCCATTAAACTTTTACTTCAACTTACTTTATTAACTAAAATGAATTATAGGATAGAAAGAATATTAGTAACAAAAGCCTTGAGGCCTAGTTGTAGTTTTAGTACTATTTGTAGTTACCTTGTGATGTGTCACTTCTCTGAACTTGATTTTCATGACTGGTAAAATCAGAAGCCTGAATAAAATCAGCTTCTAGTTTTAAAACTGTAAGCTTCTATTGCTTTAATCAACAACTAACCAAGTATTACAATAAGTACAACTATGAGCTTCATATTCTGCATGCAATGATGCACTAATACCATTTTCCAGGCCTGGCACTATTACTGAAGTTCCTTAAAATTAAGCTGCTGGTTTAATATACTTTAAGAATTTCTATATTAATGACACACATTTTAGCTTAATGTCTTAAAATAAAAATAATGCATTACAAACCATCATGGCGGTGATCCATACTACTGCATGTCCTATATCATAAGCATTTGTTAAGAATCTTGGAACTAAAACTTGATTGCTTCCCACTGGGAGATTCAAACTTCTGAGAATCCTTGTAAATATCTGGAGGGAGGAAAAAAGGGAGGGAGAGAGAAGAGAGGAGAGAATAGTAAATATTTGTTCAATTTAAAAACTAAAAAAATTATCTCTATAAAGTTTTATTACTATTTTCTCTAGCAGTTAGGAAAAACAGTTGGTCTATGGTCTCACGTAATGGGATAGTATTTGGGCATTGAGAATACTAATCAAATCAAAGAGAAAATTTCCAGTATTAAAACTGTGTTTTGCACAAATAGGCATCCACAATATCATAGCACACTGATACAGCACAGCCAAAATATCTTCTTTATTACCTTCCTAAATACCTTTGAAATCAAGATGCAGTAATGACACTTTTTTTGTTATTAGTTTCCCTGATGAAATCTTCTCACAGACTAATATTGAAAAGTGTATGTAATAGTACTAACCTAAATTTAATTTCTCAATCTATGGGTTTAACTACCTTCATCTTTAAGCTTAGTGTTTGTTCCCTCATCTTTTCCACAGCAAGCAGCAACTATATCTTTTGCCTGAAAACATGTTTTGTCACAGCTGAGCTCAAGAAGAAAAAGAAAATAACTCAAGTCTACTTCTCCCAGGATGAAAGAAAGGAGTGCCACTCAAAAAGAAACCAAGCTTTTGCTTGCTGCTACCCTCTTCCCTATCTCCTAATTCACTAGATATATGATCTGATATGTGAATAATTTATTAGACTTGGGGTGGAAGGTAAAACTCATAGAGTATCTCTACAAAATGCCTCTTTCTAAACTAGCCTCCTAAACCTCAAAGACCTCCAAAGGTCAATCAAGATTCACCCAAGGCCTTAAAAGGCTCTGCTCATTTTGAGAAGAGCAAATAAATAACCATTCCTGCAAAGTAACTAATTGTTTTTATAAATCATAAGCAAATAGGTCTAACAAGTGTTACAAATGTCAGTGTTATGTAAGTTGTGTAGGAAGATAATAAAGTAGTGATTATCTCAAATAGATGCAGTGGTCATTTTATAACCAGATTTTCTTACCTTTGGTACATACGGATCCCAATCTATGTACCCTATGTTATCTGTGGCCAAACGAGCAAAGAGATTTACTAGTTGCTGAAAGCAAACAAAAAAGAGGACATAGTTCAATAACCATATTCTGTGTATGCTTTATTTAAGAAGCTCTGAAATAATTATAACAGAAACAAAACTGTACAATTATAATAACCAAACTAGGCCTAGAGTAGAGCTGAGAAAACATGGCTACCTTCTTTAATTATGTGACAAAAGACAGCAATGTGGAAAACTGCATAAACTGTTAGATGTGGTTAATGTGCTAATTTTGCTGAATTTTTTTTTTCCTTTTAAAATAATTTCCATAAGGGATGGTTCTTCAGGGAAGGAATGAAGGAAGAGCATACCGTTTAAAAAACCTCACATGACAGAAAACAGGAAGGTAACAATAAAAATTATTTTAAGAAAATAATCTTATTTTAATGTGTCATCACCCTTTTTCACATCCAATTATTCTTTCAGCAATGATCAGTTGTAACAACTTATTTTCATAGTTCTTATAGACTAGTTCAAGACTAAACTTATAAATTTAAAACCTATGAACTGAAATCCTACATTTACATTTTTAATGCAAACACATGTATAACCTATTTAAAATTAATTGTACTTTTACACATGTCAGTGCTTCAAAATTACTGTCCAGAATGCAAACAAAAATTGAATAACCACTAAATTTAATTAAATAAGCATTCAATAAATACACAGGTAAATATATGACAACCTGTTTCTATATCTGTCATAATACTCATCATATACTGATAACTGCAGTCACCCCATCCCAACACCAAATCAAGGTTATTTCCTTGATTTAGAGGGAAAAAATTTATCATGAGATAAATGATATCCAATTTAAAGAAATCAATTTGTTCAGATTTATTCTTATCAAAATGGAAAGTGAAACGAAATATGAGAACTCACCCCCTCCCACTGTGGGAGATTCTGCACTGAAACCCAAAGGCCAATTAACTCATCAAACCAAAGCCTGCAGAAGAAAACATTTTCATAAATATCAAAGTAATTTTTAGTCAGGTTCTCTTCATTTTTTTAAACCAATTATATAGACACTGATGCATAGGGGGGGAAAGTCCTACATAAGAATTTATAAACAATCTAGAAAAACTGCACAACTACTCCCTCGGTTGAGACCCTCCCTTTTGTTCTTCAACAGGTTAACCTGGGTATCCTAAGTAGTTTTTCCTCTAAAAATCTTACTTTGTATACAGAAAGATCCCATTATCTTCTAAGCAGGGGTGAAGAGTATACAAAGGAAAGGGTAGATGGAGCATGAAACATGAAATGGAAAGTCTTTCAATCCTATGTTTGAAACATGACTGATGAGTAGAAATCTTATCTAATAGAGTGCCTTATCTGGTACAGTTACATTCAAATAACAGTCAATTTTATTAAAGGCTTTTGTCAATTTGTTCTCTAAATAAGGAGTACATTGAATTTGTCTTGCCCAGGAACTTATTTACCTCCTCAGTAATATTACTATCTACTGATCATTTTTCTCTTTATTTTTGTACTCTAGCCTTCCATCCTCATAGATATACTTACTTAAAACCTTTATGATGAAGTTCAGGAGGAAGAGAGGTAGGAAGAAATATTTCAAAATAAGTGATAGCCTTCTGCATTGTAACATCAAAAGGACACATTAAAGGCCGCCATTCTTCCAACATCTCTGCTGTAGCATCCTCAGGAAAGTACCTAACAAAGCAGGAAAATTTTACCTGTCTTATAGGCTTCAGTTTTTTGAGGTAAGTGTGAAGGTACTTCTCTGAACTTGTACATGGAACAAAAATGTTACCACATAATAGAATTTGGGAAGCTAGCAAATGACTAGAATCATGTCATATGAAATTTAATTAATTAAATTAATTGTCAAAAGTTAAATGGCAAAACAAACAAAAATACCAATGCCAGTTCAAAATTAAATTTTAATGTTAGCCTGTGAGAAAAAAACATTTCATAGGAGTAAACCCTTAGAATGTAACAAATCTTCCCATCCACTCTACTTCTTGACTCACTCTACAAAGTCTGGATTCCACTGAAGGAAATTCATCTATTCTATGCAGAAACTCATTATTTAGCTACACTGATTGATGAGTTCATTTATAACATTCTTTCTAGGAATATTCAGATTTTCCATTACAAAATCCAAGTGAGAAAAATTATGAACAGGCAATTTTCTGAGGTAGTAAAATCTGACAAAGTTAAATTATGATCTACATGTAAAGGGGAATGAGGAAAAATGCCTTGTATAACACATATTAAAAAATTACCCAACTTTGGTTCAAATAGTAACAAAGCTAAAGTAATAATAGTTAAGAAATTGTTGATTTTGGTACTATATTCAAGGGAGAAAAAGCTGAAGAACCTTCTCAGATATAACAAGGATATTTAATACCATCTATTTATGATTAAGATGCCTTTCAATCATTCGAATTACCCTGATCCATCATATAAATTTAAACTTTACTTTTCATATGAACTTTTACTTTTAATTAGAACTTTGGGGACTCTGTTGTGCTTTTTTTGGATTTCACTGGGAGAATCCAATATAATTATCTGAAGTAAATTTCAATTTTGGAAACAATACTAAAGCAATTTTTAAAGCATGAACAATGGATGAGAGCTATGTTAGATATAGATAGCCCATGGCTGTCAGGGAACAATTCTACATAAACTACTATGTCCATGTAAATAATAATTTTGCTATCAATTTTTGGCTTTATGTTATAATATAAACAACTTTTGGGGAAATTTCTAACCCTTTTTTACCTTTAGACTTATGATACTTCCTTTTATCTCTGAAATCACATTTGCAATTTTAATTATCCAACAGAAATAACTACTTTATACTATACTTTTTAAAATTTAAAGTTTAGCATACTCTGTTCAGGTTCACAAATTAGAATATTTTGAGAAACACAGGCAGTATGATATACATAAGCTTAGATTTTAATATCATCAATTTAGAAACGATTCATATGAACAGAAGAACTGTACTAGGCTTTTATGACAGTAAGTTTTATCAAATTAAAGGCAACTGAATTTGAATTGGATACATCATAAACTAAACTGTGAAATAAACTCACGTCAAAACAAAGATTGTAATAGCTCATCTACATTTCTTACATGATTCATCAACTATACAGGTATATTTTAATGAACTTGATGGTAATAAAAAAATACTATGTTACAGCCAAGTCTTGTTAAAAGTAAAATCCCTTTTACAATGAAATAAGCACACTATTTTTATATGCTTCTTATATACATGAAAGAGGAATAAAAAGTCTTTTTTACAGCAATACTTCTAGATATAAATGTAAAAGTAAAAATATTTTAACTAAAATTTAAACCTTTTCAAAATACTGTCTCATTTTGGTTTTTTAATTTGAGCAGGGATGTGGTCAAGAGAGCTTTTTGACTACTGAGGGTATAAAATCCCCTTGCATTTTCTGCTTTCTCTTTAATTCTTACCATAGCTATATTGTGAATTATTTTGGTTTATTGCTTCCTAATTACTCTTAACAGGAACATAAGCTTCTCTGAGGCAGAGTAATTCATAGGCTTTTTCAGTAATGTACACACAAGTTCTATCACATTAGTAAATACACATATATGGCAAATGCTATACAGAGATTTATGGTTCATCAGCTATGCAGAATGTTTCATTTGACAGAGTTCACTAAATCTATTCCAGGAAGACATTATCAAAATGGATTCCTGGTGAAGATATGGAAATAGTTCAATTATTTGGAACTAGATGTTATCATGATATTTAAACAATATTTTCTATTTTAGCTTATATCTTTAATTTTATAAGTAAAAAGTATTTTTCATTTTAGGAAAAATAAAATTTCAAATAAGGAATATTTGCAATTAGAAATTCCATAGAGAGGAAGCATAATTGAAGAACTGACCCAAACTCACCAACTGCTCTTCATCATTCACATTTTTAGCACAATATTATAGTTCTCTGTATGGAAAATGTATGTGATCTAAATGACAAAGAAATAAGAACTACACTATAGTGAAACATCTGGAGTTAAATTATTTAATATGATGTGGCTCTATAACTTAAATGTATATAAAGTAATAACAAATCAATTCAGTGAAATATTTATAGGTGTATATTTTACCTTGGAGGTAATGTCATACAATGTTTATGCCTACAGAATGCCAAACATCAAAATGAAAAGTGAACATTTTTGCAAAAATATGAATGTCTTGTCTTTAAACAACCAGCCATCAAACATTGATACCCATTGGAGTACCAAGTAATCAATAAATTCTTATTGAATTAATACAGATATTTTACTGGATTTCCTGATTTTTATTTGGGATGTTTACTAATATGCAGTCATTGGTGCATCTAGGAGCATTGTTAGAATGTGAATATAGTTCATTTTACTTTAAAACTTAATTTACTGATTACCTAAAGAAATAAAGAATTCAATACATCCAATCTACGTACTAAATGATTTACATCTCTTTATGAACTATTTAAACTTTCTACAGCCTCTTTAAAATACAATGACTTATTAGAGTGAAAAAAATATACTAAATAGATTCACCAAAGTACCTATAATTTATAAACATGAAAGTAGAAAAGTTACTTACGGTCGGCAGTTTTTCACGAGTGTTTTTAGAACATTTTCTACAGAACTGGGGGGGGAAAAGTCATTGAATCAATTAGATTGGTGTATTTTAAAAACTATATAATTAATTCAGTCTACAAATAATGTGTGTTTTAAATCTATGATGACACTGATGCAATTAGACACCATCTGTGTACATGCAATAACTAATCCTTTAGGCATTTAGGCATAATCACAAAATGAAAACTAAATTCTTAAATCTATTTTTTTCTTCTCCCTGCTATTACATACAGGGAAAAACTAATGCAGTGGGAAAATAAAAATAATTTTCATTCTTTACTAACCATAACAAAATCTCCATAGCTAAACACTGTATATGGCATACATATACCAACACAGTCCATCAAGTACACAAGTTTTAATTTCAAAACCTAATTTCTCAGTTTTCAATGAAGTCTCTACATGAATGGGAATTATAAACATACCAAAATATGCTAGGCATGCATTTATATCTATAGCTAGAAAAAAGAATATTTTTTCTGTAACCTATCAGTTAATTTTTCTAGCCTCTTTGTTATTTGAAAATAACAAATTTTTATTAAGAATAATAGCTATTTATTTAACTAATTTAGTCTGGAGGGCTTAACCAATGTTCTAAATTTAAAAAATATTAATATGTCCACCGATCAGGTAGAGATTTGAATGTAATTTTTTTCAACCTGCAACTAAAGTTGCTTAAATTTTTTTTTTAAATCACAGCATCTATTCATAAATATATATTAGCCGACTGATGTTTTTCATTGCTAATTATCATTATTGCAGCTGACACAAAAGAGATAAAATATACCCCATAAATAACAAAATATGGAGTAGACTCTAACCTATATCTAAAGGGGTAGTCAAGGACTTTTACCTGAAAACTTACAGATGCTGTTGTCACTTGTGGTACTATATAAATATGTATATGTGTGTGTATGTATAGATGCACACACGAACATAACATATATACAAAAAAATAAATAAGCTCACAGCTTCCATTATTTATTTATTTTGGACTAAGGAAATTTTTTTTAGGCAATTTCCTCAAATGAAAACATGGAAATTCTTATAGAGGTTCATTTTTAAATTACATTCAATACACAAGTGACATGAAAGTTTATCAGATTTCTCTGAAAAGTTAAGAACAATTTTGAGAAGGCATTCCAACTGACAAAACTACAAGTAAAACTAAGCAAACAAATAAATAGCATAATCACAAGATATGTGAAACTTTAATTTCCATTACTTGAGAAAATTTTCTTCAAAACTAAAAGTATTCTAAGATTAAACAAACACTGAAGAAAATCTGGATACATCTTTGATAAAATTAAATTCTGAAAAGGAAAAGAAGGCATGGCCAAAGAGCCATGGGAACACTTCCCATAAAACTATTGGTTGATTTTGTTATGTAAGAGAATGCATTCTCTCTGACAAAAGGCTAAAAATTCAGAAAGACAGAAAAATGATGACGAGTTTAGTTTTCAGGGCCCCATAATCTGTTTGCCTTGGTGGACAGCCAGACTTCTTTTCAATAAGATTTTAAATACCCAAGGGCAAAGGATACTGAGGGTGTTTACCTTTTTTGGAACTCCTAAAATTGTCTAATTTTATGCTGGGTACAGAGCGGACATACAATAAATTTTTGTCAACCAACACAAGTCAAAAGTAGTGAATTTTAATCAATATTGTTAGTTCTTCTCTTAGTTTGTAACATAAAACTAAATTTGGAAATTACCTAGAGAACTAATAAGAATTAATTATAGAGGAGAGAAGAGAATCATCCAGGTTCCTAGTTGAATAAAATATTATGAGACATTTTAAAAAAATTCTAGAATGGCAAATGAGGGAATAAATAACACTTATTCAACAGGTCAAAACATAATACAATATACAAAGTGTTTTAAAAATTATTTCTTCAAATTGATTTTACTGCTTTTAGGTGGATAAAATGAAATTTATAAATGGTTTGAATGCCATACAGCTATCCTGCCATTTCTATTACAGCAATTTTGTTACTGCACCAGTAGGCTTTTTACATGCTTTCATGCCAGTGAAAACAAGATTGAGAAATAATTTTAAAAAGGCAGTCACTGGAAGCTGCATGGTTTTTCTAATAATCTGGTCCTCTCTGCCCCATTTTAGAAAGGATGGCAGCTAACAACTACTACTTGATGACCACCAATACATTAGAAGAGAGTGAGAATATGTGTGAATGTGATTATTTTCCTTCAAATAAAGCCAATTTACAAACCCATCCTTACATAAAATGTCTGTATCATTGGATTTAGGTTCTTTATCCAGAAAAGGGTATAGTCTCTCTAACCTGTGATATCTGTATATTGACCTTTTGTGATTCTTGTAATCTCTCAAGATGGAGGGAACAATGTTTCTGTTTAAAAATAAAATAAAAGGTTAAGGCTAGATGCTACTGTTTATATTTCACTAATTTTTAAAGGAAGTGAAATATATCACAATATGTTTTTCCAAGAATTGGAAATTTATTTTATGACAATGAAGACATAATTCTAACCTCTACTCTTTTGATGATGATGTTGGCATTATTATTTTTAAAAAAGGATCTATGGGAAAATAAGCTTTTAAGTCTTTTTGGTGGGTTTCTCCCACATCACATTTCCTCTCACAAAAAAATAAGCTGAAATTAAAAGAAAATTTAATCACCTTCAATCAATGCTTTGCAAATAGAGTTCTATTATGAATTCCTTTGGGAAATCATCCTACTTAATGCCATATCTCCAACAGATGAGTGACCACAAGGACACTGCCTTCTATCAGGAGCAGGCTTATTACGGAAGTAGGCTAAACCAGACTTGAAGGTTTCTGCTTTCTGAAAGACCTAACTTCTGAGACCCTGAAAGAGAGCTTACTTTCTCAGCTCAAGTGTAGAAATTTATGGATATGGTTCCATCACAAATATCATTCAAATCTCAGAACTCTACACTTTTGTTTTCACTGATAATTCTGTACTTGAACTTGGCTGATAAGAAAGTAAAATCCACAGAGGGTAATATTAGAAACTCTAGCTTTGCTATATAACCTATTCATATTTCCCTTAAATCTCTTATGACTTAACATAGTTACTACTCACACAATCTTCTCCAAGCAATTTCCAAACACTTCATTTTGAAGAAGCGTTCACTTTGACATGCTTTTTCTAAACCTAAATGGACACCAAGTCCTACCAAAAGTTAATTAGTCAAACATTATCCATTTTATATTTAAACCTTCAAAATCTGATGTTTGTCAGTTTAATTAGCAGGTAGCCATTTTCCAACTGCCACTTCACACAAAATAGAGTTCTAAATAAATTCCACTATTAGAAAGGTTTAAAAACAGTGCGACATTCTCATCAACAGTGGTGTAATGTTAACATTGGTTTTTCATTACAATTATTTATAGGAAAAAAAGTTATACCTGTGTGACAAGTGTTATAATATAACCAACCAAACATGCAAAAGAAACATAGTAATAATCCTTACCACCTATGTAAAACATTAAGGACAATTGTTTTAGGTGAAGACAAGCCTGGTCGACTTGAACTGAATATGAAAAAAGAAATATGTACAAAAAAACCTTAATAAAGTCTTATTTTTTTTAAGTGTTACCACAGCAATGACAATTTATAATTATATATATATTATTATAATTATATATATATATATTATTATATATATATTATTATAATAATTATATATAATTATTATAATAATAAAAATAAATATTTATATCACCTTGGCAAAAAACAAATCCTTGGTTTTTAATCTCCAAATGAATATACAAAAATGAAAATACAATGTTCCCAAAACACCATGTGAGAACTAATCGCACTGCCCATCAACTAAAAATAGTTTTGTACTTTATTTTAAATTGCAATTGTAATGAAAAGACCACTGAACTTTAAGAGTTAGCACTACCAATGAGTTTTGTTTCTTTATAAGATGAGAACACTGGGCTAGATGATCTCAGTAAGGTCCCTTTCAGTTGTAAATCTTATGAAATTACCACAGAACCCATTCACAAAACTATTTGTCTCATTTCATTAGACTAATACTGTGGAGTTAAGAGATCCTGTTTCTGGCAATTAGTTTAAACTCAAAGGCCTTTCCAGGAAATCATAAATGCAAGACAAGAATACATCATTTCCAAGTGGTGTGTGAAGAAGCAAACTACACTAAAAATTTAGATGCCTTTTAAGCATAAGAGTTCAAATTCATAAACTATCCAATACCCATTGCCAGGAAGAAATAAAATATGTAATTTCTTCAGAAGCAATATACCTATTGGAGAAACACTAATGGATACATAAGGAAAATAGCATCACTAAAAAGCAAAAGATGGCTAAAATTATTTCTGTATTTTAAAAGAATAAATCATGCTATTCAGAAATGTTTCTGTAAGGATATTTTAATTATGACTATTGTCTTTGTGAAGCTTTTTTAATGGGTTCCAAAGTATTTTGCTTAACTAATTAGTCCTTATTACTTTGTAAAATATATTCATATTAATTTTACATATGATGACAAAAGAATGCAAGAAAAGGCTAAGGAATTTGTCTATAGATTCACTGAAAATCTCAAGGGGAAAAAAATCATATAAAGACCTATAAGTCCCTGAAGTCTTATAACATTCCTAGACAGATTATATAACCTGTTTCCAGTATATGTGGAGAGACTACATTTTAATTTTCTAGTTGATCTTTCTGGAAATGGCACAAGGATATTCCAAATTATATTCCACATCAACACCTGATGTATTTATATATTTGGAAACCACTGCATAAATGTCTCCTTATGCTAAAAGACCTGTTCCCTGGAAAGTTTTTTCCGGATTTTCTTACTCTTAGATAGACATTTTAGAAAATGGCACCAGCTTTAGTCCTATCACTGAAACACATGGTACTTGATCTTCCACACAGCAGTTTAAATACATGACATAAAGATTTGACATAATTGATTTATTTTAAAATTTTAGGATTCTAAAAATAATAAAGCTAAATTTCTAAAAAGAAGATTTGAACATTTTTGATAATACATCCATTTCATTGCAAGAAGAAAAGATTAGAGGCAAGAATTATACAAAACAACTAAAAAAATCTGCAAGGTATTTCAGGTATTTCAATGTTTCAACTTCAGATATTCCAATTTCAGAAGGAAGTTTGCTGGGACATTTATTTCACAATGTTGATTCTGTCAAAAAAAAGAGCTTTTGCCCTAGTCTGCATATATTCTTTGCCCATTGACTTATAATAACTATACAGTGCCTAAGTAAAGGTAGTATGGGACAGGAAGAATACTAAGAGTTTGATAACCTAGAAGTTACATGAATGGGCTTAAAATTTTGCCTCTGCTTTGTGACCATGTGACTATGACTAAGCCACTTTAACACTCTAGGCCTCAGTTTTTTCAATTTGCAAAATGAGTTAAGACTAAATAACTTGTAAGCTCCAAGGTCCCTTCTAGCTCTTAAATTTTTAGTTTCTATAATCATTTTGACTTAGTTTAACAAAACCAATGCCATAATGCAATACTAGCATATTATGAACCTATTTCAAAATAGCTCTAATGTTCTTACTCTAATCCTTACAACTCAACTGGTGTGCAGGGGGAAGGGAGTATAAACTAGCTCTATGGATTATTTCATGTTTTTTCTACTAGCCTAGCACAAGGCACAGCATACACCAGGCTTAATAAATGGACAACTGATTGATCACTTCAAGTGTACATCTCTAGTTCTGTCTTTTCTCCCGAGTCTCAGGTATTAATTTTCAGTTGTCTATTGGATGTCACCACTTGGATGTCTTCCTGACACCTCAAACTAAACATATAAAAAACTAAACTCTCCTCTTCCTCTTCCTATTTCCCAAAATATGTACACTCCTAATTTAACAATTTCTATTGATTTAATAGTCTCCATCATTCAGACTCAAAATATGACTCTTTTTCTTTTACCCCCACATCTTTCCCCCATAGCCCATTATTTGCCAAATCTTCTCTCACCTGAATCCTCCTTATACTTTTACCATCCTTATTACCTCTTTTTGATTTTTGATTACTTCTGTAAAAGCCTCCAGATCTATCTCCTAATGTCAATCTCTATCTTTCTAACCTTTCATATCATTAACAAAGTAATATCACCTCTCCAGTCATACTTTCAGTAGCTTCCCATTATGTATGAAGTAAAATACACACTTCTCCTATATTTGAATCAGCTTAATCTTGTTCCAACCTAGCCTTTTAAATTTTACTTCTTGCTATCATTCCCTTTTACATATTGTACGTATTCATTATTCTTAGTATTGGGTTACTCCCACCCTTTGTACTTTTATACATGTTGTCTTTCCTTCATTCTAGAAATGAACTCCTCTCACATAATTCATGACTGGAATCCCTTTCTTCCTCCAGGAAAATACATGTGTGTGCACACACATCTTATATTTATTTCTATAGCACTTTAAGATAAAGTAATATCCTCACAACAATCCTGTGAAATAGTGAAAGCACTGACACATAGGGAAACTGAGGTCTAGAAAAGTATAATGATTTGCCCATAGTCACATAGTGGAATTGAAGTAAAAATTCAAATACAAAGGTTTGTGTTCTTTCTACTTTTTTTATTACCATGTTATCTCTAACATTCCCTGCCTCAAGAAGCTTACAATCTTATGAGAGGTAAGTACACAAATCACTATAACAATTTTAACAGAGGTGTGCAAAAAGTGACCCTTTTAAGGAGAAAGGGAACATTTCTAGCTGATACTGGGAAGAGAATTGGGGAAGGCTTTATGGAGAAAACATCTCATAAAGGTTTTAAGTCCCTACATAAACAAACTATGGTTATCTTTGTAGCCCTGGAACCTTGTGCTATGTAGAAACTTTAAAAATAGGTATATTGCATGTTGAACTGAAAATATGCCACTTGTTAGCAACAGGGTGACAGAAATCAAATTAATAACTAAGAGAAAACTCAAGAATTAGCAAAACAAATATATTAATCACGCTAATGACTCCATTCACTTGAATGACAGAGAATTATGTAATTTAAAAACTAAGTAGAAATACTTAAAGCAAGAAGAAAAAGAAAATAAGAAAATATACAAAAATACTTACTGTTTGGAAGAATACATTATGAACTGACAATGGCATATATATGAATGTTTACAAACAAATCTTAACTTAGCAAAGAAAAGGTGTACAAATTATAAAGTAAAAAAAACAGGATTTGGAAACAGACCTCCTGGGTTTAAATTCTTGACATGACCTGTGTGGCCTTGGGCAAGATATTCATCTTTATAAAATCAGGGATTTGGACTAGATGATGAAGGAAAAAATGGAAATATTTGTGACACATTAAATTATGAGGCAAGATAACAAATAAATATCAGGGGGAAAAATCTCCTAGAAACTCTAATCAAAAATAATCTAAACTACTTTGATCCCGATGTGCCAAAACATTATGGAAAAATGAGGAAAGATATGACTGGAAAAAACACCTTTCCACAACTGGGAAGGACACCTATCACAGATCAGTGGGGGCATGATCATCATTATGGGATTCTGTGGTCACTTCTGAAATCACCATTAACCAAAAAAGCCAGATACTCTGTAAGGATTAGTATTAGATTTTATGGTAGCAATGAGAGGCACTGAAGAATCAGAAACTGCATGTGAAAAAGCCACACATAGCCAAGAATCATGGATTAACTATCCCTTGGGTATACTATGGAATACTTGGGTAACTATGGAATAGAGACTGGGACCAAAGAATATAAATAGCTTATTATCAGTCAAGGCAGTAGATAGCATAGTGGATAGAGTACCAGGCCTGGAGTTGTAAGACCTGGGTTCCAATCTGGCCTCAGGTATGTTCTAGTTATGTGATCCTGAGCTAGTCATTTAACCCCAATTGCCCAGACTTTGCTATTCTTCTGTCTTAGAAATGATACTAACACAGAAGATAAGAGTTGTTGTTTTTTTATTTAATATGTCAAAGAGAATGAGGAACACCTTATAAAATGACAAAAGGAAAGTAAAGATATATAGGAAAAGAGCATGTCTAAATGTAAACTTGCTTGATTTCACATTCCCAATATTTATCTTAATCACGATCAGTTCCTAAAAGTCTATAGTTCTCCAATATGTAGTTGAAATAGAATACTTACTTAGGAAACCAATTTAATCCCAGATGTTCTGTTTTGGAATATAATATTCGTTCCACCATATCATAAAGTGGTCTCCAAGGTAACTCAAGGTCATCTCTTGAAAGAAGTTCCTTTTTCCTAAATTAGAAATAAATCATAGCTGTACTTTTAAATTGAGAGTGATATGGGAGTATAATAAATATTATTTTAAAAAAAAGAAAAGAAAATCATAAGATTCCCTAAAAATATTTCACTTTGGAAGAGGGTTTTTTTTTTTAAACCCTTACCTTCCATCTTAGAATCAAGACTATGTATTGGTTCCAAGGTAGAAGTCTGATAAGGGCTAGGCAATGAGGATTAAGTGACTTGCCCAGGGTCACACAGCTAGGAAGTATCTGAGGCTGAACTTCAACCCAGGACCTCCCATTCTTAAAGCCTGGCTCTCAATCCACTGAGCCACCTAGCTGTCCCCTGGAAGATGGTTTTCTTCTCATCATTTAAAGCATTAGGCAGAATGTTGTGTTAGAACAATAAAGGTTTATGTCATAACTGTTTAACATGGTTTAATGAGAAGTGTCAAACTCCTGATCTGTGGCCTGCAATACTCCCAAGTGTAGTCCAAACTAAATGAAAATGTCATTGGGAAATATTTTTAAAAATAGAAATACATCAAAATAGAGATATCATTAATATGTAGTTTTCTAAGCACTGAGTAACCAGCAAGGATGTTTATGTATGATTTTGCAGTCCACTAGAGTTTGGCTCCATTGCTTTACAAGCCTAGAACAGAAAGGCATCAAATGCAAATGGGAAATTAACATAATAATAAGTCTTTATTGAGAGGCCTTATTGTTGAAATGAGAAGGATCAGAGAGCCATGAATTGTTTAAATTGCACTGAATCATAGTTCTGTCATTTTATTATCTATGACTTTGGGCAAGTTATTTAACTTCTCTGGGGCTCAGTTTCCTTATCTAACAAAAGAAGGGAGTGGTCTTTTACATCCGTGTATTTATGGTTTTATTTTGGGGTTTGGGTTAGCATGGCTTTGCTCTTCCAAAAACAACCAATACAGAAGTGTGTTTTGCATGACAATAAAATTAAAAAAAAAAAACCTATCTTTTGCCTTAGAATTGATCAATTCTGAGACAGAAGAGCAGCAAGAGCTAAGCAATTGGAATTAAGTGACTTGCTCAGGGTCACACAGATGAAATTTGAAGCCAGATATCATACT
This sequence comes from Monodelphis domestica, assembly GCF_027887165.1. NCBI lineage: Eukaryota > Metazoa > Chordata > Mammalia > Didelphimorphia > Didelphidae > Monodelphis > Monodelphis domestica. The sequence goes on along the minus strand of NC_077227.1, from coordinate 650,569,811 downwards.
AGATGATTTTTAAGGTTTTTTCTAAGTCTAAATTTAAGCACTTACTTTACATCCAAAAATGCTTTGAAAGAGACAAAAAAATACAAGAGATTTAGAACATAGCTGATGGAAGAATAGAATAAACACAAAATGATCTTGTTAAAATTTTTGTGGTAGACAGAATCGCCTGTCAGCACCACGATGAGGGAGAGAAGTACAATCAGATAACTTAGAAAAACTTGAGTGGAAATCTATTACACATAAGGGCAAAAATAAATAAATGAATGAATGAATAAACAAACAAACAAATAAATAAATAAATGAGGCAAGCTACTGTGGTAGTTATAAGTACAATGGGGCAGCAGGTTGGTGATTTAGTGAAGAGTTAAAATACAAACCACCAGTCACTGACCAATAACAGTAAGTTTCTATTTTTTCAAGAGACCTTATTTAAAATAACTTGATCAAGCAACTTAGTACTATTAGGTAAGTGACAAGAATCTGCCAACTACAAACTAATAAATGATCTAAAGTATTATCAAATAAAGAAGACTTTGGAAAGCCTATGATTTTAGCTTTTAAAGCCTCTCTTGAGGAATCCCCAACCTATCAGTTCTGCATGGCAGTTATGAGAGCTACAGAAAACTCAGAGGAAGAAGTATTCCAATGACATGGACTCTATGTTTACATTTCTTTTTTTTAAGTTTTTTTTGTTTTTGTTTTTCGTTTAGTTTAGTTTTTTTAGAACAAATTAACAATGACTTTTGTTCAAATTGCATGTTGATATCCGTGCCAGGAGGTTAAGAGTTTAATGTAACACCTTGCAACTCTCCATCTTGTCAGAGAAATAGGTCTGCAAATCATTGTATATAATCTCAATAAAAACTAACAACCCTATGGAAGTAAGTATAGTTCTTATTCCCTTTTTACACTAAAGTGAGGAAACAGATTCACACAGGCTAACTGACTTGCCCAGGCTCTACTTCTAGTAAGTGTTTGAGGTAGCAAATGAATTCAGATCTTGACTGAATATCAAATATTCTTCTTACAATGCCACATTGAAATAATGGGGGAAATGCTGTGAGAGAAAAAAACAAAAAGAAACTCTTAGGAGTCAAAAGAGAATTCTAAACTGTTTTAGGAGATGGGAAAAGACAGAAATGAAACAATTCAAAATATCTAAGAACCATAAACAGTGAATTGTCCAAAGAGGAAACAATTTCCTATATTAAAAAATAATAATGCACTAAAAGTACTACCAAGAAAGAGAATTAGAGGCAATAGGACAAAGTAAGTTCTAATGGCTGATTTCTGTCCCAACATGAACAACTGGGAGGTATGCTAATTTCCTAGGGCATCCAGACAAGATTTGTGAAACCTGATGACCATTATACCCATTTTTAGTAATTCATGTGGAAATAAATTAGTCTTTCAGAAGCAACCTAAAAGGTATTTTTAAAAGAGATTATGAAGTCCTGAAATTGAATACCTTTAGGAATACTGATGCAGTTTTCCTCACTGCTATGAACTAAAGTTAGGGACTTCATAAGAGAAAGGAGGACATAGGAAAATAACAACTATCTAGTAATGTGGTGTCAAATTAGATTTGGAATTCCAGACCAGAGCTTAAGACAAAAGAATGTCTTTGTCAAGGATGATGGGTTGTGCATCTCACAAAAGTCTGGAAGAATATAAATGGCTCAGAAACTTGTACTGAGACAAATGCTAGGGATTGCTACAGGTATAACAAAGAAGGAAGAACAGGAATGGAGGGGTGCCTAGGATTAATATTAACAGTTTTAGATAGTTACAGAGAACGTTCAGAGTATTGAATACAAAGTGAAAAATGAGATAGTGAATGAGAATATTAGATATAAGACCAAAGAATTTACATTCAAATCCTAACTCCATTATTTCTGCATATGTCACCCCTTGGGCAAACTCTTGGTGAGTCAATATCCTTCATTGGGAAAGCATGGGTGTTGGAAGAGATAGTCCGAAAAGTCCCTTCTAGCTCTAGATCACATAGATATCACAGACTAAATATAAAGTAATTCATGTAAAGTAATTCATGGCTGGTCTATGGCAAAGGAAGAGTAAATCTTACCCAAAGGGAATAGATTACCTAAAATGCCCAGTAAAATTATAAAATATCATTTTACATTTTTAAAAAATACACCTACATGAAAATCTCCATAAGAAGGAAACATGGATAATAATCAATGAAAAGAGAAATAGGATAGATAATATGTTGGGATATATTATAGAACCTCAAAACAAAAGGATAAAATGGGTAATGAGTTCCAAAAGTAGGTCACATAGCTGACAAAGTAGTGAACTATAGAAATGAAGGGGAACTTAGGAACTTCAAGTACTATCTGGATAGTTCATAGAACTTCATCAAGGCTAAAAGCATAATAGCTGAGAAAGTTTTGCCTTGTTGATAATTTCATCCTTCAGAAGATGGAACAGAGAAAATGAGAAATTGCACAAGGTCAACCTCAGATTATTTCCTACAAAAGGGGGAAAACCTCAGGTATGTGAATTTTTTTCTTTTAATATTTTGATGGCTGTTACAATTATCTGGGGGAATTTTTCATAATCTTGTGGATTTTATAAGTTTAAAAATATTATTCTGAGAAAGGATGCATGGGCTTCACCAGACTGGCAAAAGGGTCCAGAATGCAAAAAAAGTTAAGAATTCCTACTTTAAAGTCATAGGTCAATAACCTTGACTCTTGAGTCCTAGAAAATTTTTTAATATTTTGTGAACATTTGTAAAGGAGTGATAATTACATGTGCTAAAGAACAAGCTAAGCTTACCTCATTTCCTTTGAGAAAGCTTTCCCCAAATCCATGTGGATGGGGAAGAAAAGAGAGGAGAGCATAAAGAGATGGACTAGATGATAATATGTTCGGATATTTTTGGAACTGGATGAATGAAGGGATCAACAGACTGGAGATTAAAGGATTAATGTTAGCTGTCCCTGGTCTATCATAAAAATACAGACCAAGTCAAGTACAGTATGCTTGACTCTAGTGTCCCAGTCAGAGCACTTTTTTTTAGAGAAAGTATGAGGGGCTGGAAAGAGTACTAGATTTAGAGTCAGAGAAACTTAGTCTGAATTCTGACTTTCTTAATCAATACCCCAACATCCTTGAAAAAAAGTAAATCATTGGCCCTCAGTTTCCTCATGTGTAAAATGAGAGTTTAACCAGATGATCTTTAAGGTTCTTTCTAACTCTAAATTCTTAGAAACCTTTGAAACATTTTGCTTAGTTTTAAGCACCACATTTTAGGAAGGGCACTAAGAAACAAAGTAGGTAGAAACAAAAATCTACCACAGGAGATATATATATATCTCCAAGGATGCAACATCATACGAGGATTATTTGGGAATGTTTAGTTCAAAAAAGAGTTAACAGAAACATCAAATATGTATAAGGATTGTTATGTAAATGAATGATCATTATTGCTTTGATTAGCCCATAGACATAATTTTCATCTGTAGGAGAATTCAACATTATATAAAGAAAAACTTAACAATCAGAGCTGCCCAGAGGTAGGATAGGTAGCCTCCCAGGGTAGAGCTGCCCATCACTGGAAGTCATCAAGTAAAAAATGAAAAATATCCTCCTGAGTATGTTGGAGAAAAAGTTCCACTAGATGGCCTTTGAGGTTCCTTTGAATTTTATGAAACTACATCCAAGACTCAAAAGAATTCAGAAGGCAGTGATCAATTTTCATTGGAGCCATCAGAGAGTTTATCATGAAAAAGGTGAATTTTTAAGATAAATGGTTCTAGTTAATTAATAAAGCTATAAGTATGATAGCATTCACCAGAAAGTTTCCAAATAGAAATCCTTTATTTAGTCTTCTCATCAAAGAATATGTGTGTAATCTCCAAAAACCTGTCTGGGAAAAAGTCCCAGAGACATTTCAACTTACTTTAAAAGATTTATCAAGAGACGGGCAAATCCCTGCATCATGCTGATCTCCAGTTTTGGAATTGATACCAGCTCATATAATAACTTGATAAAAAGTACATGATCTTCTTTGCTAAATTTTCTTCCATAAAGCCGAATATATCTAAAAGAGGGAAAACATGTTATATAAACATATAAACATATGACTTTTTAAAAAAGCATGCATTTTACCATTCCTTTCTGTAACATTTGCATTTCTGTGTAGTTTTTCCATATATTCTCCCCCGATTCCATTTCCCCTTATATAGATATAATGTGCAAACAATTCTCATTTTTTTACTTTTTGCAGAACATTGTGATTTTAAGTAATAAAAGCATTATAATGAGATGTAATCATTCTGGAGAGACATTTAATGATCAATACAAATTTTAAAATTCTACTTCTATATGTTAATTTGTATTTCATACCAAGGTACCTTGAAAATATAAATTCAGAATTCTTTTTGTAGGCAAAATTTCATTCAAGTAAACAATTGTAGATCTCTCTGGAAGGATTTAGAAAAAAAGCCTAAAACAAAATCATTTTTCATAAAACAATTCATAAAAAGAAATATAGAAGGTTCAATTTAAATCTCCCATGATAGGAATTCTGAAGTGTGGCTATGAGTTTATCACAGCACCACTGCTATGATATGTGTTATAGATCCGATACGGATTTCCAAATGTTAAATTTTATTTAAAATGAAATTATTTTGCTTTTTTGGTTGCTGGGCTCCCGTTTATATTTCCTTTAAAAAAGAAAAAAGTTTACTTTCAAGTTAATATAATACATTAAAAATTTTACCTTTAAAAAGCCCAAAACTCACCTCCAAAAATTTGTTTGAATTAAAGTATCATGAATTATAAACAAGTAAGTAAAAGTAATCTCTTAAAGTTTTCTTCAGAGTAAATTATTGCTCAAAATTTAAGGTTTGCAAAGCATCAACTCCTGCTAGCCTTACAATAATTCTGAGAGGCAGATGCTGTTGTTAACCAATTTCACAGAAAACTGAGGCAAAGAGAGATTAAGGATCCAAAAAGAATGAGAGACTGCTATACATTTAAAACAAACTTTTTGAGATTGTTCAAATATCCTCATTTTATAGAAAGGAAAACAGAAAAGGCCATATAAAATAATTTTTATGTTCAAGTACTTTCAACACTACCATAGCAGTTACATGCTTCTCCTAAAGACTCTCAGATACTTAAAAGTCAAAACACTCTTACTTTGGAACAACAAAAGATTTAGACTATTAAGGGAAATAATATTCTTTAACCCAGAAATGTCATTGCTGACCAAGTGACCAAACCCTTTCAAGGAGGCTAACTTTTCCTTTCTTCTTCTAAAAAAAACCTTACCTTCTTAGAGTCAGTTACAAGGCAGAAGAATGTTAAGGGCTAGGTAATGGGTTAAGTGATTTGTCTAGTCATCCAGCTAGGCAGTATCTGAGGTCACATTTGAACTCAGAACCTCCTGTCACTAGGCCTAGAACTCTATACACTGTGCTACCTAGCTGCTCCTTTTCCTTTCTTCTTTCAGAAGCAGGGGACTAAGGATGTGCCACATTATATATGCTGCCTGATTTTTTCAATCTCTTGATGAGTTTTATTGAATTGTTCTTTGGGTGAGGGAAGAAGAGGGGCAATATTGAGAAGTATAGGTGATGTAAAAATGAGAAATCAATGAAAAATAATTTTTAAAAATACATAATTTAACACTATAGCATTCTATCAATCATCTAGCAATAATGACTGTTTAGTCAACAGCAATATGAGTAGGCTACTACTCTTCTTTCACCACAGTTATTATAGCATTATGTGAGCCTCTGTCTTGCCAAGGCTAAAGTCACTTCCTATAAGTGTTCTTTTCATTGGCATTACCCAAAGCCTTAATTTCTCTTCTAGGATCATGCTCCAGCAATTATTTTCAATCTCCTTTTCTATTGGCTGCTTCTTCTTACCTACCCATCATAGATTTAAGGTGTTCTATATCCTAAAAATATGAAAACTTGCTCTAACCATTTCCCAATCAAGAATTACTTTCCTCTCCCCTCTTCTTCATTGCTGTTGATAAGTTCTGGGCCTATGATTTCACTGGAATTCCTAGACTTCTACCAATGAAGACTTCTCTCTATAACAAAATTTTAAGAGAGCTGCCCAAGCACTGAGATTAAAAGAGTTGTCTGAATAACCTTTGTGTCAGAGTCATTAGTTGAATCCAGAGCTCCTAGGCTTTCTTTCAATGCCAGTTCAATAGCCACTGCTCTATGATGTCTCATTCAGTGTCTAAAAAAAAAAATACTCTTCCACACCCAACCACTAGCTTCTCAATCTGCCTTCCAATTTTCAACACTTTTGCATCTCTCAGAATTCCCTGGTGAGATCCTTATCATCAAATTCAACAGTCTTTTTTTTTTATCTTCATCTATATCAGTGATGGTGAACCTATGGCAAGGGTGCCAAAGATGGCACACAGAGTGCCATCTGTGGGCATGCAGCTGCCCTCTCCTCACCCAGAGTTTGTTCCTAAGGCAAAGGGATTCAGGTGGACCTGCTCCCCTTCTCCCTCTCCACCATGTCTGATAACATTTTTTCACATCCCTTGCCCCTCTGCCCAGCAGCTCAATGGGAATGCACAGGGGGTAAGAGATGAGTGGCTCCAGGTGGCAGAGCTGGAGAAAAGTCGAACACTAGGGCCACTCCCCTCCCCCTGTCTACACTTGCTGAGGACATTCCTCACTTCATCTGCCCCTCCACCCAGAAGCCCAACAGGAGTGCTTTTTCCTTGCCCCGTGTGTGGGGGAGGATGGGGCTCAGCACTCCATCTCCAAAAGGTTCACCATCACTGATCTATACAAATTTTGGTGAAAAAAAGATACTTTTAGCTATGCATCCTTTTCTGTCTTGGTTTCCATGATACTTGATTCTCTTCCTATCTCTGACAGCTCATTCTGTCAATTTGTTCAGCTTCTCTTTATCCTCCAACTCACTAAATACTTGCTATTCCCCCAAGTCTCTGTCCTTGATCCTCTTTTACACTGGCTGTCTCACTCTCAACTACCACTTCAGCAAATTTAACTGGTAAAGCTACATCTATAAGCTAACCTCCCCAAAACTCTTGTTCTGCATTTCTAATACTCAGCTGTGTACAGAAGCAGTTAGGTAGCACAGTGGATAGGGTTAGGACCAGAAAAGACCAGCATTCAAATTTTGCCTTGGATCTTTACTAGCTATGAGACCTTGGACATGTCACAACTTCTTTTTTACTTTAGTTACCATAACTATAAAATAGAATATCACCTATTTTCAGGAGTTATTGTGAAGATCAAATGAGATATTTGTAAAGTACTTAGTACAGTGCTTGGCACATAGTGTAGACATTTATTATGTTTGTTCCCTTTCTTTTCTTCCCCCTCTATCTCTGCCTCCATGACCCATTAATATCTCAAACTCAACATTTTCCAAACAGAAGACAAATTTCACATCCTCTGCTCCTAGCTCCTCACAATCATCATTTGTCCAGGCTTGAAATCTTAGACTTCTCTTGGAGCCTTTATACTTTCTCAGGACCCACATAATCATTTGTAATCGCTTAAACCTCTTTCCTATTCATTCTTTTCCTTTTTCCATTCTGACTGTAAAATTCATTACCTTTCTTTTAGTCAACCATTGAAATCCAACTAGTTTTCCTGTCCCCAGTCTCCTCTTGTCTCCATCATGCCACAAAATCTTCCTAATATAACCCTCTGACCATATCATTCCTATGCTCAAAATCGGTGTTTTTATTGTCTTCACATTGCCTTCTGAATAAAGTATAAATTTCTTAATAGGGTATTCCAAGACCTCCACAATCTTGCTTCAACCGCTTTCCACTCCCTTTCATGTACTCTGAATTCTAGACAATGTGAAATTCTCACCACCTTCCATTGGTCTGTCCTTTCCTGTTCCCATATATCGTTGTTCAGGCTAACAGTCAAACCTGAAATGGCTTCGTCTACTGCTTGCTAAATTCCCACCCTTCATTCAGCATCTAACACGGATTTCATCTCCATGCATTTTTTCTAATTCTGCCTTTGTGGGTTAAGGAAAATGTATCTAATACCTTCTTCTACTCACTCATTTTTTTTTAGAGTTTACTTTTTGAAAACCTTATATTTTTTTCTATACAAACAACTGTCATGCTTCTTCCATTTTCTGCTTCTTAAGTTGACTGTTTGAACCCAACATTCAAGCATCAAAGTCAAAAGTTATTGCTTTCTAGGGCTGGATCTACACTATTATTTAAAATGTGGTTCCCTGCAATAATAAACAAAATAATGCCCTAAACTAAGCACTTAATAAATGTTTGCTTAACTGAATTATTGTTCCAGTAATGGTGTAACAGAACTAAACTGATCATTTCCCAATATCTCTTTCAATAAAGTCAACTGATGATGATAGGGTACAACATTCCTTAAAAGAACAATATGAAGTTAATTGGCCAACATACAAATTGGTCTAATGACCTTGTTCACATTAGCACACTAAGTCACTGAAATAACTAGTCATCCAGTTACGATGACACTCATACACTATTGGATTTAATACTACATAAGGTATTAATAAAGTTTAAGGAGAGTAATCATGCAAAAAATGGGTAAAAGAAATCAGCATTCAAAGATGAGACCATAAAAGAAAAATTTAAAGGACACTTTTAGCATTAAAGAAGTACGCACTGCAAAACCTACATTTTAAAAACTGGATATTATAGAACTCTCCTATTTAGCCACAAAACTAACTACATGACATGATTTTAACTAGGACATTAAAAGAGAAGCCTATTACTCCTCACTTATTAGGAAAAAGGATTCAAATTCTGGAAACACCATTGACAAGATTCCTGGGAGAACTGAAGCATAGTAGTACTTTGTTGCTGAAGTTCAGAATTTGGCACCTCAGTTTTCCCTTTCCCCCCTATAATTAAATGACTCCCTTCTATATAACCTAATAAAATGTTTTCATACTAAAAAGCCCTAAAGATTAATGAGGAGGAATTTTGGGGAATATATTTCGAAGTCATTGATGACAAGTTATTTTTCCATCCTCCCACAATAAAAACAGTGACAAATAATATAAAGAACTTTTTATCTACCTCTCTCACAACCTTTTCAAATTAAGAAAATGCTTTAATTTTTAGTCTCATTAAGTTATTAGCATGCCAACAACAGCCATTACTTAATAAAATGTAGGATGCCGAGAAATTTTTTGCTTCCACAAAGTATTGAAGATGTTAGCCTAATCCATAATATTGACTATGACATTTAAAAAAATAAAATACTAACAAACTAATCCAACTAAACCACATTATTGAAATAAGTCAGATGTAATAAGAATAAAAAATTTTCCTAGTCTTAAGGGCCAGATTGAGAGTTAAGGTCTGCTGCAAACTATGACAACTGAAATTATCTAAAGGCTGCATTTTTATTTAAAATATCAGTTTATTAATCTGTTGCTCAAGAAAATCTAACTATCCATGTACAGTGCAGAACAAACTCCAAAGAACTCACAGCTGGGTACAAAGCTCCCCTTCCAGCTGAGAGAAGGGCCAAACTGGAACAGCTGGATACACACTTCTAGGAAAGAGTCAAATTTCCTGCCCCATAAACAGTATGTACCCCTTCTGAAATCATCTCCCAGACATCCTATGAGATTTTCTCCCAGAAAGTGAAGGGTCTTCAGGATACCAAGTCACTCTCTTCATCCCCATGAGGCTGCATAACACATATTTCCCCCCAACATGACTGCTGCCTAGTTGATTTCATTGCCTTAATAAAGCACTAGTGTACAAATAAATAAGGGAACAACAGGTCTCCATCCTGTCAGCTTTTACATCTAGACAGAAGGGAGGACACATCCCAGTTTCACAGCCTGGGGAAGAGATAACTCTATAGTTTTTAAAATTGAATTGCTTTTGGGAGCCAAAAGAGGAACCATTTGTCAAAAAAAAAAATCAATTCAATATTGTTTCCATAAAACTATACTATTAATCAGCTAAAAAAAATATAACAGAATTATATAATAAGTTGGAATGACCTTGTAAAGTCATCTATTTACCCTGATACATTCAGTTAGATGACCAGTCAATAAGCACTGAAGTGCTTACTATATATATGTGCCAGTAACTGTCCTACTGTTTGGGATGCAAAGAAAGACATTAATTTTCTAGATGAGGAAATTGAGGCTCAGAGAGTCTGACTTGCTAAAGGACATCCAAGTACTAAGTAGTAGAGTCAGGACTCAAAATCAGGTCTTCTGACTATTCTTTGGGGAGCTTGTTTCACTTCATCAAAAGTGAAAAAATTAGCCAAATTTTAAAAATAGCCAAATTCCTCCTCTTTACTTCAAAATAGCTAAAGACACACCGATCTTTTTTTAAGAGTGAGAAAGATATATTCTCATGAGGAAAAACACCATTAGTGACTAGGGAAATGAGTAAGCAAAAAATGGGTTTGATTCCCAGTTCTTCTCTATACTACCAACAACCCCAAACAAGTCACCTCTCTAGGCTTCAGTTAAGTTTCCTGGTCTCTAAAATGATTGTCTTGACAATTCCAAAGGATCCATGATGAAAAATGCTTTCTATTTCCAGAAAGTGAATTGATGGGATCTCTGAGCATAGACTGAAGAATACTTTTTTGTTTTTAACTTTGTGTTTTCTTGTGCAATATGGTCAACATGGAAATATTTTGCAAAACTTCACATGTATAATCAACATCATACTGTTTGCCTTCTCAAAGGGCAGGGGAGGGATAGAAGAATTTTTTAAAATTAATTTTTAAGGGGCAGCTAGAGCCAGGCCTAGAGACAGGAGGCCCTAGGTTCAAATCAGACCTCAAGACACTTCTTAGCTATGTGACCCTGGGCAAGTCACTAACCCACCACCCTCACTGCCTAGCCTTTACCACTCTTCTGCCTTAGAATCATGGAAGGTAAGAGTTTTTTTAAAAATTAATTTTAAAAATTTTGTATATGTAATCAAGAAATACTTAACGAAAGAAATAAAAATATATGTTAAAAACTAAAGTGAATGTCTTCCTTTGTATCTCAAGTGCTTAGCACAGTGCTGGAACTTTGCAATTTATATCTGTAAAATAGACATTGTACTCAATTTCCGAAAACCCTACCAGCTCAAAATCTAAAACATTGTAATTAATGCAGTCTTCAAAACAAAATGTTATTATTCAAGATGTGTATTAGCAAAAGAGAAAACAACTAATGAGTTGGATGCACCTATTAAAAATCTAAAAAATTTAAGCATCAAAGTAGAAATTTTGAAAATTAAACATAAGTCCATCCCAGTGATGGTAAACCTTTTAGAGATGGAGTGCTGGGCCCTGCCCCCAGCCTACCCCCCAAGACCAAGTACCATGCCTGCCCCCCCATCAAGTTCCGGGAGTGCCCCCTCCCTTACTCCACACAGAGGAGGGTGAAAGCACTCCCATTGGGCTTCTGGGGGAGAGGGGGGATGAAGTGAAAAAATGTTGTCAAGCATAGTGGAGAGGGTGAAGTTCCACCTGAGTTGCTCTGCCTTTTCTCCTGGAGTGGGAGAGGGCAGCACAAGTGCCCACAGAGAGCATTCTGGGGTGCCATAGGCTCACCATCACTGGCCTATCCTGTGTTGACAAAGGCATGGCACATGGGCACCAGCTTGCCAGCTTGCTCCTCTCCTCTCCACCGTTTCTGAGGGCATTTTTTTGTTTACCCTGCCCCTCTGCATAGCAAACCAGTGGGGGCACTTCTTCCCTCTGCTCTCTGGAGTAATGTGGGGGGCTCACAAATAGCTTGAAAGTGCAGTTTGGGCACACAATCTCTAAAAGGTTTGCCAACCTGGCTGATTGGATCCATTTCAAATTTATTATCTTACTGCAACTATACTCACTCACTGCACCAAGAGAATCCTTTCACCCTTCCCAAATTGATTCTCTTGTTCATGTTAGATGCATCTGTTGAAAACCTCTTCTCAAGCTTCAAACTGACATATCTCTCAGCAAAGGTCCATGCCTCCCACTTTCTCAAGAGAAAAAAAAGGGAGGAGGGAATGTGTATGTATATATAAAGGCTATCCATTGAACTTTCTCTACCCTTTTCCTCATTTCAGAACCCATGACATCAATAATCATTCCCCATAGCATTTTCTGTTATTCTATTTGTTGACAAAAAAAAAGGACTCCTTTCCTCATTAAGACCCACCTTACGTCCCATCCTTATCTCATCTAGAAGACTGGTGCTACCATCATTCACATTTTTCTTTCTAATATTGTCTTCTCCTACTCTATGCAATATAAAACATACCCTAGTCTTCCCCCACCTCTATCCTCATGTTGCTATTGTTTTTCAATTGTGTCCAACTCTTAGGGCCCCTATTTTGGGTTTTCTTGGCAAGGATACTAGAGTGATTTGCCATTTCCGTTTCCAGCTCATTTTACAGGTGAGAAACTGAGGTAAACAGGGTTAAGTGATTTGCCCAGGTTCACACAGTTAGAAAGTGTCTGAAGCCAGATTTCAATTTAGGTCCTCCTATTTCTAGGACCAGCACTCTATCCTCTCTGCTACCTGGCTGCCCCAGTCCTCATGAGATCTTGGCATTTTCTGCTAACAATGGTTCTATAACTCTTTCCTTTCTCAGTCAAATTCCTTAAAAAAAAAACACACCTGGAGTCAATTCCTCCACTTCCTCTCCTACCACTTTCTTCAAAATCCCCCTGCAGTCAGTCTAGCTTCCATCTTCACTCTAATTTATCTTTTATCTAACATCATCTCCTAACCTTCAAATCTAATGATGACTTCTTTTCATATTCTTATCCTCCTGGTCTCTTCTGCCCTATGTAACACTTCTTTTTTCTCTCTACACTCTCTCTCTTAGTGACCTCCTTAGTTCTCAAGGATTTAATTATCATTTAGATATAGATATAGATATCTGTATATATATATATATACACATATATATATAGACATAGATATAGATAGATAACTCCCATATTAACAAATCCAGCCCTACCTTCTCTTCCTCCCAAGATGACGTCCTTCACCACCAAATGCCTATTAGATATTACAAAATATACTTCCTGCCTGGAGGTATCTCAACCTCAGCACATCCAAAAGAGAATTTATCTTTCCTTTCAAATCCATCCCTCTTTCAAACTTCCAATTACTGTTGAAGTCAGCACCATGCTCCGAACTATTAAACTGTACTTCAAGCAAGACCTCTGCTTCTCAGTCTCATTTACCCCACTAAGCAGTCAAATCTTATTTCTATCTCCACAAGTGCCATATATACACATTTCTCTCCACTCATATATAATTGCCAGCTGAGTTCGGGCCTTCATCACCTTAAGGTTAAACTATTTCAAAAGCTTATTTGGTCTCATAGCCTCTTTTCCTACTCCAATCAATTCTGTCCACATATACCAAAGTAATTTTCCAAAAATGCACATCTGATTACATCATTCCTCTTTTCCCAACACTCAACAAACTCCAGTAATATCCTGCTGCCTTATAAGGTATAATAATGAGCTCCACTGATAATATTTAAAGATTTAAAATCCCGGCCCTATATTGCCCTCTTTTCTTTTTTATGTTCCAGCCACACTGGCTCATTAAGCATACTGTATTCATGATGCTCTAACTCCTAATCCTGTGCCTGTGTACTGGCTGTCCCCCTACTCCTCGAGGACACTCCCTCCTAAACTCCATTTTCTGAAATCCCAATGTCCTTTAACATTCAGGTTAAGGGCCACTTCTTCATGAAGCCTTTCATGACTTCCCCCATATGTTAGATCTCTCCCTACCAAAATTAATTTTCATTCTTATTGCATATATTCTGTTCATATTCATATATACATGTTGCCTCCCCTATTACAAAGTAAGTCCCTTAAGTGCAAGAACTGTGTTATGTTTTTGTCATTGTATCTTTAATGCTTAGCAGACTGTCTGGGCCATAAAAAAATTTAATGAATTTTTTTGATTGATCAATTCATCTGTCCACCTCTAATTTGAAATCTCAAATAGTAATATGTTGACATAAACTAAGTCAAACTAAGTAAGAGTTTAATATAATGTTCTTATTTCAAATGCCCTTCATCCTTCACCACTACATATACTATGTAAAATTCAGGTATATTCATCTTATTGCACTTTCAAATTTTTGACAATCTTTAGAACATAAATTCTGAGGACAACAGGATCTTTCTTTCCTAATGCCAAGCAGAGATTAAAATAGGATACCAGTTCTCTTTAATTCCCTACTACCCAAAGAGTAATATAAATTAGTTAAGAGAAATAACAATAGCAACAATTAAGACCATCTAGAAAGGTACAGGGATTGGAGTCTATCATGACAGAAGCCCACACTGATGAAATCATCAAACTTTGAAAGGGTTTTTAAATTGTATCCCAGAGCTCCAGAGATATGTAAGTATACTTTGAAAAGTCTGACAGTTGCATATTTTACAAAGGTATTTCTATTAGCTCCAGGCTGAATATTATGATTCCCCCTTTGTTTCATTCTCTAATCTTCCGCAGAAGTTATCTCCTATTCATAGGGCGACTTCAGGGGCCAAAAGGTAGGGAGGTCCTAAAACAAGAAGTAATTGTGATCAGCCAAGAAAAAAAAAGGAATCACATGAATGAAATAAAAAAAAATATCATTCAAAAGATAACCAATTTCCTGGGGACATTCTATTTCTTTGTCAAAATTGTCACCAGAACAGTTGAGATGTAGAAGAAAAAGACTGACTAGTTAAAGAAGACTTACATTCTAAGTCCAGATCTGCTACTAACTAGTCATTTTATTTCTAAAAGCCTTAGTTTTCTCATTACTTGGTTTCTTTCAGCAATACAATTCCTTAAATCATACTTATTTTTCAAAGGACCCAAGTCCTACTTCTTCTACAAAGAAATCTGTAGCCAATGGGGTGTCCTTCTTCCCCCGAACTTATGGAATTTGGCTTCTATATCACTGATCTGACTTAAAATTAAGTATATTATGTCTTATAACTGAGTGTACATCCATTGGGCATAACTTCAACATGCCCAATTTGAATTAACCTCTCAAAATCTGTACTTCCTCCTAGCTTCCCTACTGGGCTGAGGGCAACATTAAACTGACAATAACATAGGATATTGTCAAATATCCTTGACAATGATTACTTAAAATCTAGGTGTTATCACTGACTATTCTCTATATAGTATTATCCTCCACATTCAATCAGTCCCTAAGTTTTATCAATTCCACCTATGCTCACAACCATCCTCTCCTATACATTCAATATTGCTATGACCTTAATTTAGGTCCTCCATGTCTCTCCCCTGGCTACTGCAAAAACAGACTCCTCACTGGTTGCATTACTTCCAACCAATTTCTTTTTCTATTCCATCCTATATATTGTTGCCAAAATAATCTCTATGATGCACAGGTGTGCTGATGGTACTCTGTCTTCAAGAATAATGTTGTCATGATTAGGTCATTTCACTTATGTCTTGATTCTTCATGACCCCTTTTAGAGTTTTCTTAGCAAAAATATTGAAATGGTTTGCCCTTTTCTTTTCCAGCTCATTTTTGAGGCAAAAAGGGTTAAGTGATTAGCCCACAATGCACAGCTATAAGTGTCTGAGGTTGGATTTGAACTCAGGCCTTCCTGCTTCTAAGCCCAATGTTCTAATCCACTGTGCCACCTAATTGCAAGGACATTCAGTGGCTCCTTTTTATGTATAAGATAGATTAAACACTTTATCCTTCACAATCTGGTTCAAACTAACATTTTTAGACATATTTCACACAATTCCCCTTAATATCTTCTTTATTTTGGTCAAGCTGAACTTCTAAGTGTTTCTCATTTTCATTCAACAGATCTCCACACACAATCTAGGACCACTGATCTTTTTTGGAAAACAAAATCAAGGATGATTTAATTATCTTTAGATGACTTAGACTTTAGAGATTAAAACACACAGAGGAAGAAAAAACAGTTCTAGAATCTGAAACCTGGTCCTTTGATTTAAAATCTCCCCATTTCATGATACCATGATGTTCTGTAGATTTTTCCTATGCCAAGGACTACTTCTCCTCTCATCTCTATTTTTAAGAATCCTCTTATTTCAAGGCCCAGTTTAAATTCTACTCCTCCTACAAGTCTTCTCTGATTTTCCCTACTCAAAGCCGTCTCCTTAAACTTTCTTTTCAAACCTTCTTATAGCACTTCTGTCTGCATTTCTACTTTGCCCTTACCACAATCTACCAATTGTCATACTTATGTTGGGGTTGTCAGTCATTTCTGATTCTTCATGACCTCATCTGGTTTTTCTTGGCAAAGATATGGTGTGGTTTGCCATTTTTCTCTCCAGCTCATTTTACAGATAAGGAAACTCAGGCAAACAGGATTAAGTTACCTAGGTCATATAGCTAGTAAATGTCAGAGGCAGGCATTGAACTCAGGTCTCCCTGACTCTAGGCCAAGCAAGCTACCCTGCAACACCTAAGTAGCCCTATCATTCTTATATATTTATATAATATAATCGCAAGAGATTAGAAGAAAGAGATGGGAGTTTTCCCCCAACTTCATTACAAAGCTATTTTTCATCTTTGTATTTTCAGTATCCAGTATTGTGTCATGTATCATTTGATGCTTAATATTTAATCAAATCTTTTTAGCTTGTATTAATAATAATAATAGCATTTATATAGGACTATAAGTTTGCAAAGCACTTTACAAATATGTCATTTTATCCTCACAATAACCCTGACAACTAGGCACTACTATTATCATCCTCATTTTACAGAGGAGGGAACCAAGGCAAAGAGAAGTTAAGTGGTTTGTCCAGGCATCATATAACTAAGCATCTTAAGGTGGATTTCAATTTAGCACTTCTTGGGTCCAAGTCTAACACTCTGTCCACTGTATGACCTCATTACTTAGTTTTTCACTTGAGTCTCAACTGTCAACAAAATTGAAAGAGGGGCCAATTGCTCATATTTGTATATAAAGTAGTATCCAACCACAAAACATTATAAAATGAACGACAATGATTTAGAATACAAATTTCTTGAAAAGAATCTGTGTCATTTAACTTAAAACTGTACAACTTCACAGTTTTCAAGACTTATGGCAGCTAAAAAAGTTTACCACTCTGCAGCTTAATCTGGTGATTAGCCACTCAAAACAAGGTTAGACCTAAGGCAAAAGACAGACAATCTATTACCAGTTTGAACTGCAAGTCTTTTCAGCTTGGTAGAAGATCCCAAAGCTCACATTCCACTGGTAAAAATTTCAATAACCCATGGTCACTGCCATGCCAAAATAAGGTTTATGGGAATCTTCATGGAGGAAATTATTTTAATAGTTTGATATGTCTAAAAAATAACTTTGTTTCTAAGCCATTTTTGTATCTTACTCAATATTCTTTATTCCCTACAATTTTTTACAGAATTGTCTGTTCATAAAATTATTTTGCTCTTTAAAAAATTCCCAGAGCAAATAATTAAATGCTTTCCTTAAAAAAAAAGAAAGAAAATGGAACAAAACATCATAAAAAACCTAGATATTACTATTTCCATCTAACATAGGGCAGGTAGAAAAGTAATTACAACCAACTTTTAATTAAGCGATCCTCCAACCATTTGCAACTATTATGCTCATTTTCACAGATGGTAGAAATGGAAGCAATTCTTTAAAATTTTAATGGAGAACAAAACCAAATACTTTTAAAATAAAACATATATCTAATGAACTAACAATCATGTGGGAACCACACTGGCTATATAATAAAGATTCTCTTTCTCTTTTCATTTTAGATATCTGTTAGGGAAGCACAGCAGCTCAAAGTCATAAATCCTTAAAACTTAAAATTTTTAGGATCAAGTTTCCCCAAATAGCATTCAATTTACTACAATAACAATGCCTCTGATCTCTCCGCCTTTTTTTAATCATCTCCTAAAGTTGGCTCAAAGTGGATCTTAAACTAGAAACTTCCTGAAAATTTCCACAAGGTAGACTTCTTTATTTTGTCTATAGAAACAAAAAGATTGCTCATGATTAATAATTACATTTTGGTTTTATTTAGTTGGGTTTTTAAAATTTGTATACAATCAAGATTGGCTGAAAGCATCAAAATCTATACTCATTACATTTAGTCAAAGATAACAATCTGAATGAATTTTGTCAAGAAAAAGTGTTGTGTTAAACTAGTTCCTTACTTTATACACAAAGTTTTTACAATCCAGTAAAAAAGCAAAATAATTTTTAAAAGCAATGGTTATTTTAGAAATTATATATCAACTTAATAAGAAGGCACTCTAAAAATCGATATTCAAAAGAAATTCTTAATAATTCTTGTTCTTACCTACCATTTACAAAATAATCCTAATTAAAAGATACAATGATGTCATAGCTACTCATCCATCCCTTACAACTCTGAAACAAACCTGGTGCTAACCCAAGGACATACATTTGAAAGCTAAAGAAAATTAATTGCAACAAAATGATACATTCAAACTTCAAAAAGACTATAAGCTATGTTACTGTAACACTAATGGCGGTTTTTCATTTATTCATTCTGCAACTATTTATCATGGTGGATACTGTAAATCACTGGAATATTATCAGGCAGTATGGTATAAAGGAAAGAGTCCTATACCTGAAGTCCAGAGAAACCTAGGGTCAAATCCCATTTCCAATACCTATAATTACATACAAACTAAGGGAATCACTTACATTATCTGTGCCAATCATGTGCAAACCAAGATTCCCCCATCTGATAAACCTGTTCACAGGGTTGTGAATCAAATGAAAACATGTTATCTGGAGTGCTTTGAGATTTAATGCACCATATAGATTCCAGCTATTATTTGTTACTAATATTATTAGAAACTTGAGAAATCCCTCACCATTTAAAGGCAAAATATAATCTTTTTCTTAAAGGCTACTACTTTGGGTGTTCTCCCTCCACATTTTAAATCATTTTAGCTTATATTGGTCAGATTTATGAAGTCTTATCTTAAAAAGTTAATCCATTTAGGTATAGCTAAGTGGCACAGCCAGGCCGGGAGAAGGAGAGGTCCTGGATTTAAATCTGGCCCTCAAGACACCTCCTAATTGGGTGACCCTAGGCAAATCACTTAACCTACACTGCTTAGCCCTTATTACTCTCTTACCTAGGAACCAATTCACAGTATTGACTCAATGGTAGGAGATAAGGGTTAACTTTTTAAAAAGTGAATACTTTTAGAATCCTTAAGTGTTTTTTAGATTTTTTTTTTCAAGAAAGCTAGTCCTTTACTTCTATTTGAACAACAAATCTAGCTGAAAGAGCACTGGCTTAGGAGGCAAGAGATGTCTATTCTACTGCTAGCTTTGCCAACTAGTGTGTGACCTTGGGCAAGTCACTGAAACCTCAAGTTCTCAATATCCATTATCTATAAGATAGGTTTAAAGGCACCTATCCTATTTTCAAGGATCAAGTGTGATAATAAATTTTAAAGCATTACAGAAAATATAACACACTATACAAAATACAAGAGATGTAAGAGATTTCAGAGTTCACCTGATCCAAACCATTCTCCTCTAAGATATCCCTTACAGGTCAGGGATATATCTGGGAGACCTCCAATGAAGGGGAACCCATTATCTCCTAAAGTTGCTGAATTTCCTTTGTGGACAATACAAACTATTAGGAAATATCCAATTATAGCATATTGCCATTTTATTTCAAAATCTACTATTACTACTAGATGGCTCAGTGGATTGAGAGCCAGGCCAAGAGATTGGCCATCCTAGGTTCAAATCTGGCCTCACACTTTCTAGCCCTGTGACCTGGAGAAAGCCACTTAAGACCTGTAATCAGACACCCTGAGTTCAATTCCTACCACTAAAATTCACTATCCAAATGACCCTGAATAATTCACTTCACTTCCTCTGAGTTTCAGTTTCCTCACCAGGAATAAGTCCCCTATGCCTTAAAAGTGCTGTTAGGAGAAACGAACTTTGCAAACTGTAACGCACTATAGGCAACTAAACTATAACTTAAGTGAAAAGGAAAACCTTTGGCATCTCTTTTAAGTCCATCAGTTTGCAGTTGGTTCTACTACTTTTCCTCCAAGTATTCCAAAGGATAGTCTATTATGATTTGAATAATTATGACAGAAATGTCAAATGGCATTTAAGACCCAAGATTCTGAATTCCGGGGCCTCTGTAGCCTATATTACTTTTTCACTTTTCACAAATAAGAGTATTTGTTAATTCACTTATCTTGGCTTAACTCCAACTTCAGTTAGTTATATAATCTAATTAAATTAATTAGGTAGTTTCAAGTGGATAATCTATTTCCTGTCCTAGAAGGCTACACGGGGCTCTTGGTCATAATTAAACGATTGCTGGTTCATTCTGAAGGAAATCACTCCTTAATTAGTAAATTAAATAGTTCCTTTATACAGTATATACACTACTGTTTCATTATAAAGCAGCTCAAAATAAACACATTCCACTGAACCATCAGGGATTACATTTGTAGCACTGAATCAACTTCACATTTTCAGAATTTGAAAATATCAATATGAAAGGGAGGGGAAATGTGATTTCTCGTCTCTACTTCACTAAAAGTTCTTTCTCTGCTTTGGCTGCTCTGCAAAGTACTAAAAAGTTCCTTTTCACTAAATGCATTCAAATAAAGCAAGCTAGATTACTACTTTCCAGGTATGTCCTTAGGAACATTTGGTCAATTCTGGAGTGGTTAAATGGTCTATAAGATCCCTTCAAATTGAGAATGTAAGTACAAACAACCTGGCATATGAGGCCCTGAAAACTTTCACTCCTGCCTACCCTTTTAACCTTAGTGCATATTCTTCTCCATCATGCACTCTATTCCAGGGAAACTAGACTCTAACCCATTTCACAATCTGTCCTTAACACTGAGGATGAACTCCATCTCTGACCTTCATTCAAGGATATGTTCACATGAAGCTTGTCCTGATCCATCTCGTTAATAATATCCATCTCTAAAATATTCTGTATTTATTTGTACACACGTTTATCAGCCCAGTAGCACTTAAGAGTGTAGGGAAGGGAATAAGCATTTATTGCTTCATTTAGGTGGGAGGCATTTTGTTAAGCACTTTAAAAAATATGATTCACAACAACCTGCCAAGATAGGTCCTATTATTATTATAATTTTATAGTTGAGGAAACTTGAAGCAAATAGAGGTTAAGTGACTTGCCCATAGTCACAAAGTTAGTAGGTGTCTGTAGTCAGATTTGAAATCAGCTAATTTCCAGGCCCAGTCTTCTATCCCCTGCACCACCAGCTACACCCATTAGAAATGTTCTTACACTATCACTAGGTCACATTTATTTCAGTAGGCCTGTTCTCAGACAACCAACAATTCTTTTATCCACAGCAAACCCCAAGGACTACACCCCGAGGATGGAGAACTTAAAATACTGAATGCTGAAACTAAGTACAGAATTAAAAGGGACTAGGGGTACACCTAAGCCAAAATTAAATCCACACACCAATTAATAGCTACAACTCTATGACACCTAGTCTGGAAGATATATAGTTATGGGTCAGGAATAGAATCATTCTAGCACCTCTGGATTTCCATTCACTATTGTGGTTCCTGAGTTCCCTCTTCCAATCTTCCTTCAGTAGTCACCCTGCCATAGCTAGCTATTGTACTCCCAATAATATAATTGGGAAAATAGGGCTAAATATATAAATTCCACTTGAAGAAAACTTTTCAGAGACACTAGCTATTTTGCATATTAAGAGTTTCTACTATGGCAGTAAGATGAGAAACTTAACTGTGAAATTTCAGACTTAAGGATACCTTACACAACATCTAAACCATCCCTCTCACTTTACAGATGAAGAGGAAGTAAAAGCAGAGAGGTTAAATGATTTGCCACAGGTGATATAATTCACTAGTAGCACTTTATTATGATCTTTCTGCAAATTTCTAAATTTGGAAACTACTCAGCAATTGACAGCTGCCTTCACAAGTTGGGGGTAGTTGGTGTCAAGAGTGGATAGTGCCCAGACTGAAGTCAGCAAGACTCATTTTTCTGAGTTCAAATCTGGCCTTTGATACTTACTAGTTGTTAGACCCAGAGCAAGACATTTCATCTTGTTTACCTCAGTTTTCTCATCTGTAAAATAAGCTGGAGAAGAAAATGGCAAACCACTAAAGTATCTTTGCCAAGAAAACCTCAAATGAAGTCAGTCAGACACAACTGAAAATTAACTGAACAAGAATAACTACAAGTTTCATTAAATTTGTATATAAATAGTATTACTTAACAGATGGCTAGAAAAAAATGTACACCCTAGATCTCAATGTGTTCAACTAAGTTCAAAATGTCACGTAATGCAATCACAAGAATCACTTTGCAGGATTCAATCTCTGCTACAAAACAAAATTCTACTGGAGATTATTTCTTGGCAAACAAGCATACTTGTCATTATTTAATTATCAAAAACTGTATTTAGTCTACTTGTCCTTTTTACATTAAAAAACACTTCACAAACAGAACAATTCCAGAATATCCACTTTACCAAATGTTAACTATCAAAAAATAAACAAATGTTTATTCACAAGCATATGGACTCTGGGCACAAAACTCAAACTAAGTATCAATTTATACATCACTACATTTTATATATTTTAAAAGAACTGTTAGCATAAATGGTATACTTAGGTTTTATGCAAGTCTAAATTAAGAGATTAAAACAGGAAGCTATTAGAAATGAGCAGAGTGTACAGTAGTTACCTCAGAATGGAAACACATTCTTGTAAAATTCATTTGAAAATACTCTGGGATTTTAATCACTTGCAAATTGTTTCTTTGTTTTTAAACTTGAGTAAATGTGGTGCTTCTCCCTGTTGCATTTTTGTCCAGAATAAGATTTTCCCAATCACAGCTCTACAAACTTTTCATGCTCTCTAGTCAAGTAAGAGCTATTTAATTTCGATATCTTACAGTTTCTCTAGAAAGGAGCAAATTGTTCCATGTTCTGGATTTGTCCTTGGTTGTTTTTTTTTTTGTTTTGTTTTGTTTTTTTGAGGTCTCTAAACTGTCAGGTGATAATAATCCCATGGCAAAATTTAAAGGGCTATTACATTATAAAATCCTGAGTCATTCAGTTTATCCAGCAGATTTTAGTAAACACTGTCCAAGTGACTTCTCTCTTGGGCTCATTCACTCATACTTGTTTTTAGCTACAAGTCCAGAAAATTTTTAGAAGGATCTTGATTTAAAATGAGGCTAATCAAACATGAAAGAAAAAAATTCTCATTTAAAAAGTTTATTCCAATACATAAAAACAGTAAAAAAACAATGTCTCTCCATTGCTTTTCCACTGTCAATTTTTGATGACTTTATTTAATTAACATTTCTACCCATGAAGTCTTTTGAATAACTGTGCAAGGCTTCAACGGACTACTCTGAATTACTATCTTGGATACATTATATATCTGAGAGTTTCATAAAGCTTAATGACACAATTTTGATACATAACAAGAAAACCAGCAGCTTCACAACACCCTTCCCACTTTTCCTCTGAGAATAGTGAAATCTTCAGATAGAAGAAAACAGCATATTAAAAGCCTTTGGGTTTGACTTTAGCGAATAGTTGATTCACTCACTATTAACAGTAGACTCACTGCAGAAAGATATAAGCCATGCCTCAAGAGTGAATTTTAAGCCAAACTTTTAAAGCCATCTCAGAGTAGTACAAAAAAGCAGAACAGTGTTATTACCACACCTCTCTATTCAGGAACTGGTAGCATAGACTTTGACAAAGAGCAGTCACATTTGAAAAGGGGGAGCAGGGAAGATAATAGGAAAATCAAAGAAATTAATTCCTCCTTCCCAAAGACACACTAGGGGATATGGCTTAAACATAGTACTCTCCAATCTGGGCATGGAGCCGGAGAGTGTGGGAGTGTGACCAGGATAGGGGAAGGAGGAAGAGAGGGAGAAAGGGAAAGAAGGAGGAGAGAGGGGGGGAAGGGAGAGGGAGAGAGACAGAGACAGAGAGAGACAGAGACAGAGAGAGACAGAGAGAGAGACAGAGAGACAGACAGAGGGGAAGAAAAGCAGGAAGAGGAAGAAAAGGAAGAAGAGGAGAGATCCCTTTAGAGAAGAGCCTTTGCTTTGCTTTCTTTCCTCCCTACGACTGGGCCTCAGGGGTTAGAAAGACAAGCCTAAAATTCCCGGGGCAAAGCAAAGAAGTGCTAAACCAGCAAGCCGAGGCCGATCCCATAAAAAAGTAACCCAGGAGATATTTCAGAGTCGCTGTATTCATCCCTGACCCCATGAGAACCGAAAAAGAACCACAATGTTGCCAAGTGAAAGGGATCCTGGTTTTCCGAGAGGGATGGGGGTGGGGAAGAGTAAGAACTTGACCTAAACACAGGAGGGGGCGGACAAAGAGCGCCCTCAACGCCACCCGCCAGCTGTTTCTCGGACCTAAAACTACGCCCTCGCTCCCCTTCCTCAAATCCCACACCACAGTGCGCGCACACGCGCGCGTGCACAGACACATACTAACACGCGCGTCCCCAGGGGGCGAGAAACGGGGGTGGAGGCTCTGGGCTCTAGGCGGTCGGTGCGTGCCGGTCACTTACGTGGAGAGTTTCCTAGTCCAGAAGAGGCCCCCCGGCCACAGCTCTTGCAGTTGCACGGCCCGGCCCAGGTTGCCTTTGATCTGGGCCAGCAGCAAGTCGGACTCGTCGTCCAGGCGCTCGGCGTAGGGAAGCAGCTTGTTGTAGACAATCTCCTTCTGCGGGACGAAACCCCGCGGGCCAGGTACCAGGTCCGTAGCGGAGTCAGGGTCCCCGCCAGGCTCCGGCGGTTCCCCACCTCCAGGCAGCTCCTTCGGCTCCATAACCCCAGGGACACCCCCCCACCCCCTCCCCCCAACCCTCCCCGACCCCCACCCCCGCTCGGGGCTCCTCCTCCTTCTTCCCCTCCTCCGCCTCCTCTTCAGCTCCCTGCTGCCGCCGCCGGCCCCCTCGCCCTCGGCCGCTGGGCCCCCCTCCCCCCCCACCGGCGTCGCTGCTCTCGCGCGGTGCCCGGTTCGTTGGCTGCCGGATCCCTTACTCCGCCCGCCCCGCCTCGCACCGGCTGTGCTGGTGACGCTGCAGCTGCCGGGCCAGGAGGTTCCGGACGGGCTCAACGTCACTTCCGGGGAGGGGCAGGGAGTTGGAGGAGGCGGCGGGGGCGACCACGGGGGTGATCCGCAGGGAAGGAGAACCCCCTCTGGGGACAGCCCTCCTGCTTCCCACCGGATTCCCTTTCACCCCTCCCCCCTGAAAAAATGCGCTCGTACAGACCCCTGGCTACTCCTCCCCTTGGAAGACCAAATCCCTGCGGGAGGTGCTTGTCGGAATGCCCAGCTGGACTCCTGTCATGCGGTCCGAACCTCAACTAAAGAGTGCCTCCTCCCCCACCTTACGGCCCTGGCTCCCCAACTCGGAGTGAGAGCATGGCCCGGAATGGAGAGCGCGGGACCTTCAACCCAGTGTGTCTAGGTTCTAATACTTGTGACATCCTCTTGTTCTGTGACCATGGGCAAGACTCTTGATTTCTCTGGGCCTCAGTTTACTCATCTGTAAAATAATGGGGTTGAGCTCTGGGACCTCCAAAAGTCCCTTCCTACTTCATATCTATGAGCCTGTGAGATCGGGCTATATCAAGTGCTATCTGTATATGAATATCATAAATGTTAGCTATGATTTTATGATTATATATGATTATCAGTACTGCCATACTGGTCCAGTAACCTCTGACAGTACAATTTGTAAGTGATTAAAATCCCAGAAATGCTTTTAAATGAACTTTAAAGGAATCTATTGTCTTACTAAGGTTAAAACAACTACAAAACAGTGAATTGCTCATTTCTGATAGCTTCCTATTCAAATCTCTCAATTTAGACTTAGAAAAGAATAATTTTTCTCTCCTATGGAATGGTTAGAAAAGTACTACCTACTTCTACCTCCCAACACTATTTATCGTATTCAAGTTAAATAGTTATAGAGGCCTTACTTTGACGTGTAAGTCCAGTTTTTTCATTCTATACCTCCTCTTGGGGATAAGATATGTAAATTTAGGATTCTGTTTAAATTAGTGGTGCTATTTCTTATTCTTAATCGTATGTCTTTTAGGCTTTATGAGATGTCCCCTATAGAATATATTAGGATTTGTTGGACAGATTTGTTTAATTCATATTCCATATATATATATACATATATATATATATATTTTAAGGAGAAGTAGGTGGCCAGTTTGGGACTCGTATTGGAATTGGAGTCAAGAAAACCTGAGTTCATATTCAGCCTCCAAACACTAGCTGTTTAACCCTGGACAAGTCACATAACATCCTTTACTGGTTCAGTTTCCTCATCTATGCAATGAGCTGGAGAAGAAAATAGCAACTACTTCAGTGTCTTTGCCAAGAAAACCCCAAAAGTGGTCATGAACACCTGGACATAACTGAAAAATGACTAAAAATAACAAAGAATGATTTAGTGGGAAAAGGCAGGAAGCTTACTTTCTGATCCAGGCTCCTACAGTTGATACCTGTGTGACCCTGTGTGTGGCAAATCTCAACTTCTCTGGGTTTTATTTTCTTCATCTTTGGAAACTCAGTTAGGAAGATGGTGTAGATAATTTCTAAGGTTACCTTTTTCTCTAAATTTGATGATCATAAGCCCCCTTTCAGCCTTCATTTTTCTAATAACCAACTGTTTGTTTCATCAGTCCTAAGCAGGGAAGACACTCAACTATCCTTCCCGAAGACAACTAACAGAAAGGGCATATGAGGGAAAGGTTGAAAATTAAAAAAAATTTTTTTTTCTAGAAGTTCTGGAAGCTCTCATTCAGGATAGCTGAGAGAGAGAGAGAGAGAGAGAGAGAGAGAGAGAGAGAGAGAGAGAGAGAGAGAGAGAGAGAGAGAGAGAGAGAGAGAGAGAGAGAGAGAGAAACACAAGTCACATGTGGCCATTTAGCTTTTTCAGGTACCTTCTCTGCCAGTAGGCTTAGCTAGCCGGGAGCTAGATTTCATGCCTTCCTGGGTCCCTGAAAAAAAAATGACTCTCCAGGGGAAAAAAAATCCCCTCTTGTCAGTTCATGCCTATCCCTTTCAAGCCCTCAGAGCTCAGTCAGGACAATAGGCCCCTCTTCTGGAAACCATGAATAACCAGTGGCATTAGAATGGCCACTCAACACTTGTGCACTTTTCTTCCCAAGGCTCTGCCTAGCTCATTTAATGACTTCACCACCCAAGAGACTTCTTATTTACAGATAAACAAAGAGCTCATCTCTACTCTGCTTCAACCCTGGGGGGAGAAACCAGTTCATAACTTCAGTCTAAGATCTTACTTTTTTTTCCGCTTAAATAAAAAAGTTGTTTTGGGGCCAAAAGGGGATATAAATTAATATTACCTTTCCACAGGTCTCTGCAATACCTACAGTATTGCAACAGTCTCCTAATATGTTTTCACCTCCCTACGTTTTTCCCTATCTCAACCATCTGGCCATGGATAGAAAACTTACTGGATTTGGAGTCCAATAGACCTTAGTTCTAATCCTGCCTCTGATGCTTAACTAGCTGTGACCTGTGCAAATCATTTAACTTCTTTAAACCTCGGATTTCTCCTTTGTGAAATAAGGATACATAGCACTTCCTTCACAGAATTGTTGTGAAAATCAAGTGAGATAATATATATAAAGCAAATGCTATTACATACATATTCCTCATAGGTTGTGGGTACCTTGCAAGTAGAAGTTTGTTTCATTCTATACATTCTGTTGTCTCTTGCTTTTAGCATATTTCGTGGCACCTAAAAAATACATTTTGATTGACAGACATCAAGATATTAGATGCAGATTTGGTCCCATGATTCTCTGCTCAAAACCTTTTCATGTCTTCCTATCCCCTTACAGGCGAACTGCTGGAATTGGCATTTAAGGCCTTTCAGAGTCAGGTATCATCCTGCCTTTGCAGCCTTGTTTATTCTTTTCCACATACACTATACTACAGCTAAATTGTTTTACTTAATAACTACAACATATGTCAAATATTTTCCCTCTTCTATGCCTTTGCTCAGACCTTCCTTTTCTCTGTCTCCCCTACTTTACCTATTGCATTTCTACCTGTCTTTTAAAAACCAACTCAAATTCTGACCTCCTTTAGGAAGCTTTTCCTGATTTTTTTTTTTATCACAAATGACCTTACCTTACTCCCTCCAGACTTACACAATAGTTGAACTGCACTATTTCTGGTATTATTTTTGTGTGTGTCCTCTTCTAGAGTACAAATTCCTTGAAGACAGGCATCATATTTTATCCAAGCTTTGTATTTTACCCAGTGTCTAACAGACTTTCCCCCATGCATTAGCCACTTCAAAAATGTAGAATGAATTGTTGGATTTAAAGTGATCTATCATTTTGTTTTTAAATAACATGATAATTATGGTAGGCGGCAAAGAGTAGGAACCAGAGTATCATGTCTCACCTTTGCTCTTATACTTAATGTCCTTGTCGTAAACAATTCATTTCAAACTCTTGGATCTCAAGTGTGCTGTCTCATAGTGGGGGTGGGAATAGTTGAGACATTGTTTCTTTCTCTAAGCACCCCACCATTCAGTTGCCATATGATTTCAGTGGCCTGGAATGGAAAGGAATAGAATGAAATTAACATTTATTTAGCTCTTACTTTGTGTCAGCCATTGTGATAAGTGCTTTACAAATGTTACCTGTCCAATAACATTCCTAATCATGTGGCTAGGTATAAAAGATTTTGGTCCCTGAGTTTCATTTAGCTTTATTCTAACCAAGTGCCTTGACTTTAAAATCAACTTAATTATAAGAGATGTCAGCAGAGATCAACTAGTAAGTAATTCTAAGTATTTTGCCACATTAAGTTTTACTAGCAACAATAACAATAGCAACAAAGTATAAGGCTAATTATGTTACTTTTGTATTAACATATATGGTCCATATATTTCTGTCAGTAAATACCTTTACTTTCTACTCCCATTTTAAAAAGCAAAACAGGGACAGTTAGGTAGTACAATGGATAGAGTGCCAGGCCTGGAGATGGGAAGACCTGGATTCAAATCTAGCCTCAGATACTTCTTAGCTATGTGACTCTGGGCAAGTCATTTAATGCTGATTGCCTAGCTCTTCTTCTTCTGTCTTAAAGCTTATACTGAGGCAGGTCAGGGCTCAAAAATAAAAAGCAAAACAAATAATTTACTTTGATTTCAAGTGATTTGCAAGAAATTTTATAAGATATGTTTTATAAAAATAGTTATACATCTAAACTAGGAGACCATGTCAAGTTACCCCTTTGGGTTTTAATCTCCTTATCTAGAAACTGAAGGGGGTAAACTAGGTAATTTCCAAGATTTTTCCAGATTTTAGTATATGAAAATATAATTCATTTCGTGAACTTATATATTCACATCATATGTACATATAATATATATTAGTCATTAACAGTTGTCCCCCACTATATCAGTTCAGTTATTGTGGCTTCACTGTATCGTGAGTTTTTTTTAATATATCTAATTCTATATCATGGAGTTACACTTATCATGGCACAATATTGGTGTGCTATGTTTTGTATCCTGGGCACTGATTGGGTCAGTGACTGTAGGTTAATAAAAGTGTGGAAAAGGTTTATAGGAGAGTAGGAAGGGTTTATAAAGCCTTAAAATATACATAAATAATAAAATAAATATAATGCCATTACTTCGCAGATTTTCACCTATCATGAGGGTCTCTGGAACATAACTCCCATGATAGATGAGGGATCACTATATTATGGCTTTGCCCTTTGTCTTCTGACCTTGAACAGGTCAATACTACCTTGGATCTCACTTTCCTTATCTATAAAATAAAGGAGTTGGGCCAGATTATCTCTTAGGATCTTTCTAGCACAAAGAGCTCATGTTTTAGAAATGGAAGAGCAGTTCTCCTAAAACCCATTGTCTCCTTTTCTGAATGTTGAGGGCAGCTAGATGGCAGAATGAATAGAGAGCTAGCTCTGGAGTCAAGAAGACCTGACTTGACATTTGTCCTCAGACACTTCCTGGCTCTGTGACCTTGGACAAGTCACTTAGCCTCAGACTGCTCATCTATGTAATGGGAATAATATTAACTTCTAATTCCCATTGTTTTTGGGAATAAAATGAGATAATGTTTGTAAAGCACTTTGAAAATCTTAAATGCTAACTATTATCATGATTATATTCTATAAGCATCTTAAACTCAACATGTCCAAAACAGACCTCATTATATTTTATGTATATTCCACCCCCTAACCATGGTTCTATCCTATGCCCCTTTCTCCTCTCTCTACACTGTTTTTTTTTTTTTTGCAAACTCATTAGCTCAAATATCACTGCATGATTCCCAGATCTATACATCTAGTACTAGACTTCTACCATGCTCTAAGAGCGCAACAATGATTGCCTACTAGGCACATCAAACTGCAAGCATCTCATGTTCAGAATGTCCAAAACAGAACTAATTTTCTGATATTTCCCTAGCACCCACTCTTCCATTGAGCTTTCTTATTTTTGTCAAGGATATTACCATCCTTCCTGTCACCCATTTTTGGAGGCTTTGAATCATTCTCAACTCCTTATTTTTCCTCAAACTAAATTATAGTCAACCTTTTGGTCTCTCCAACATCTCTTGCATTTGTCCCCTTTTCTTATCTCACTGAGCCACCACCCTACTTCAGGCCATCATCATTTCTCCCCTGACCTGGTGTGACAGCCCCCTAATTGCTATCTCTGGCCTAAGTTTTTCCTGACCTATATGTGATTACATTACTTCCCTGGTGAGTAAATTTCAGTGACTATCTAATGCCTATATAAAAAAATAAAAGTTACTCTGTTTAACATTTATAGACCCCCCCCCACAACCTGGCCCTAACCTCTTTGCAGCCTTATGTTATGCCCCTTATGCTATCTATTATTCCTTATACAGTAAGACCCCTATATCTACTCTTAAATAACACCTTTAATGATTTCCCATCAGCTCATGACCTCCAAAATGACCATTCACATGATCTTTTAGCTATTTTGTACATTTTCATTTATTTACAAGTATACATGTTGTCCCCCTATATAGGATGGAACCTCCTTGAGGGCAAGGACTGTTTTTTTTGGTTGTTGTTTGTTTGTTTGTTTTTTTATACACATCCTAAACACCTAAGAGTGCCTAAGTGCTTAGTGAAGGTTAGTAAATTGATTTTACTTGACTCCTTATCCATTTTAACCAAAGATACCTTTCTGACTATGGTACCCAGCACCAATGGTCAGGAAAGGGAAAAAAATGTGCTATTATCAGTAAATATATTGAAATCTCTCCTTGAAACAGGAGAGCTTCACTTCTTTATATTTCTACTCCCTAGCAAAATTTTTTGTGCATGGGCAGATAGTAAATGTTTGTCAAAATCGACATAAGTGTGATGTTTCTCACATCATAAATTTATCCTATATGTGCATTGATAGGCAACATGACATAGTGGAAAGAGCTGACCACAACCCCAAGAAGAACTAGAGTTAAGTCCTGTCTCTGACACATACTAGAAGTGGGACCCTGCACAAGTTTCTTTACCTCTATCTCCCACAGCACTAGGCAACTTTCTAAGATTATAAATTGTAGAAAAGATACTGATTTATAATGGTAAAGGAATGGTCCTCCCCTAGAATTTCTCATACTAATAAAATCAAAATATAAGACTATTTCCATATTGTTTGTGCATCTATATACATATATATGTTCATATGTATGTGAGGTGAATATAAGATTATGGATTAGTAAGAAATTGCAAATAATAAGGAATTTATATAAACATAGCATGTGAATTGATACAGAGTGATATAAGAAGGACCAAGAAAACAGTATAAATAATGACTATAATAATATAAAGGAAAATCGCATAAGAAGACTTTAGGACTTCGATGTACTGTCCAATTATGATTTCAGAGGAGTGCGGGTGAAGCATTTATCTAGATAAAGGGATGATTGACTGGTGGTAACAGAATGAAGAATACATTTTCAGGCATAGCCAAGTATAAGAATGAGGTTCCTTCCTCACTGCAATTAACTGATCAATGGATATAAAGAAATTCAAATATGTAAAAGAGATGATTTATACTTCATGATCTCTTTGTGAGGCATGAATCTCTGATTGAGTTAAAAGAGAAAGTGATTGACTGAGATCAGTCATGACTTTGGAGCCTTTATATAAAACAGCAGTCAATCCCATGGGGAAGCCAAATCTAGGGGGGCCAGTCCAATTGTAGAGAATGTCCACCTACCCCACAGTATTTTTGTGAGGCCCAAATAAGATAATGTACATGAAAGTATCTTATAAAGCATATTGTCATAATAGAACATTATGTACAATGTATCTTTGGAAATTAGAGACAGATCCAGAATAGAGTTTTGTGAGAAAGATCTGGTAGAGAAAAGTTGTATAAAATAGGAGCAATCGAGTTAAAATCATACTGGGAGAGTGGGGTCTTTTTGTAAATGTTTGATTGTTGGGTCCTGGCTTGAATGAATAATTACACTTAATTTATGTTCATGCATTTAGGGGTAACATAGATATTCAGGCATGTTGAGTTTCTGTAATGTCCCAGGTATAAAGTGTGTGCTTTATGTCTTACAGTGATGTCTATTTGTAGTATTTATGTGACAGGAATTCCTTTCAATTTTTGCAGTTGTATCCTGTGAAGTAGTTAGGGTGTCAAGCATGCTAAAAAAAAAATGTCAAGAATCTTTGCCATCTAGTAGGTATATTTTTGGTATATAGGTTGGAATTTATCTCAAGTGCCATTTGCTCAAATCCAGCTGCAGCAATCAAGTAAAGAATTACTACCATTTCTCTCTTTTAGACTTATCAGATGAGAATGTTCTCTTTTAAAATGTTTGTCTCTTTTAGATACATTCAAATGCTCAGATAGTTATCTCATTTTTGTACTAGTATCAAGCAGAATCAGTATGAGGATTCACACATTTAGCATATTCATTTATTCTAATCTTCAGTGACCTTGGTATTTTTCTCATTCTAAGAATCACTACCATTGTATTTTCTCATAGTTTTCCAGAGTAGGAAATACCTAAAGGTAAATTCCTTCTTAAACATTTTCAATTAACTCAGTATTTTCTATTTGTGTTTAATTGCATGAATTTACTAAATATTAACATATTTCTTTATTATTATTCAATAACATATTGAGAATCTTTTCAGAATACTGGTAATTGCACTGGGTAAAGACTAAGCAAGGAATTTTGTTTTCTCACTTTACGAATACATTAATTTTCTAGTACAACTAACATATTTTTCAAATTGTTTAGTTATGTAATTTTAAATCTGACCCAAGTATAACTAATGACCATGTTTGTTCAGACACAGTTTTTTTCATGTAATATTTTATTTTTTACTCACCCTTCTTTGGGGAAAACTTAGATATGAGTGAAAAGTAAAATTGTCTCTAGGGCATTAAGGTGAGGGGAGTTACTGAGCCCAAGAATTTGGAAAAAGGTCATATAGAACTGATCATTGAAAATATTGTATGCCAGAGTATAGCCAATCATTCAAGCAGCCCATAATTATTTATTATGGGGCTTACTATCCAGGAAATCTACTTAATAATTGGTAAACAACAAAAGGATAAAAATGGTTCCTGCCGTCAAGGAGCTCACATTCTAATGAGGAATCATCATATAAATAACTGGGTATATATCAGATATATACAGAGTTATCTATATGCATATGGATAATCTAAGAGAAGGCACTAGCAACAGCAGATGGAGACTGGAAATAGCTTCTTACAGAAGGTGATATTTTCCTTCAGTCTTAATAGAACTCAGGGAAACCAAGAGGCTAAGGCGATAAGACTAAACATTTGAGGCAAGGGGGACAACCAAAGCTAAGGAACAGAGACATAATATGGAGTGTCTTGCTCAAGGAACAAAAAGGCCACTGTAGCTAGGTCACAGCTTGTAGAGGGGGATAGAGTGTGAGATGTTAGGAAAAGCAAGAAGTAAGGTTATGAAGAACTCTAAAGGCCAAACAGAGAATTAATATTTGATCTTAGAGATAATATTCACTGAAGACTGCAAAGATAATTTTAGGGTTGTGACTTAAAATCTAGATTTAATTGGTCACTGGGGAAAATCCCAAATAAAATACCAAAGTCAGTCTGGAAATTTATGGTAATTTAATTAATATAGAGGGAAGGAATTTAAGGAGAAGGAGGGAAGAAGACATAGGATTTCTCCTGCCTGGCCTGTGCCAGGGGAAGTTTTAAAATCCCCGACTCTGGGTCTCTGAAGAAGATTAGAGGCTTATAAGAGGATAAAGTTGAAAGTAAAGGAGGAAAACTCAGCCAGAAACTCACCACTGAATCAGACAATAGCTTGTAGCCAGGCTAAGATGCCGAAAGGCCCAGCACGCTGCTATCAGCCAACTCTCTGCCACAAAGGGTCCCGGAGAGAGGAAGTGAGCCAATATATAGACCTTTCACCCTTGTATCCCCTCCTCTAAATGCCCATTCTTTAGTTCTCATCTTCTTTGATTAGATGATATCTTTAGAGTTACTTAACACTTCTTTGTCAAGTTCACCTTTTGTTAGTTACTTGACCTTTTTGTGATTAATTTAACTTTTATAATTACTTAACATCTTTTTGTATTAAGATACTTGACCTTTTTGTGATTAATTTAACTTTTATAGTTACTTAACACCTTTTTGTATCCAAATCTAAAAATAGACTTAGCTTCACTATAAGGTGAGAGCTAAGTATCTTCATTGTTCAATCAGGAGTTTACAACTTTATCTTCCCATAAAGTAAGATCTAAGTGGGGTAGAGTAATTTAAAGTTCACAAACCCAATGAGCAAGGTGAGGAGAGTTTGGCAAGATTAAACTTAAGTTTAAAAAAATGGCCTTGTCAACAGAGTGAAGCATAGATTGGAATTGGGGAGAGACTGGAGGCAAAAAGTCCAGTTAGAAGTCTATTACAAGAAGTTTGGGTGAGAGGTGATGATACCTGTAGGTCAGTAGCTGTGTGAAGGAAGAGGAGATGGGAGTGGTATATTGCCCTAATACTGTGAGCCCAGCCAAAACTCAAAGTTAAAAATGAAAAAATATTTACTAAACATTTTATGTAAATACTATGCTAAGCAAAAGGAATAAAAAAGTGAGACCATCCCTTCCAACATGTAGGAGACAACAGAATTGCTGACTGTGGAGTGGTGTTTTGGTTTGGAAAGTCATAAAGAATAGCAATTAGAACCACAGAAGAATTGACTGATATCCTTGCCATCCCTTTCTTGGACTGATAGCAGTATTGATTTGATTGTCGTTCCAGATTTGGAGTGGTAAATTCACTAGAAGAAAATGGGAAGACAAGCCAATTAAAATTGTGGACACTTACATAGTGAAGCACTCCCTAGTCAGAATAGTTCTGGTCCTCAAAAGACATTTCAGAAATAAAAGTTAAGTCCTCCAGAGTCTCTGATCAAGATATTTAGCAAGGGGATTGAAAAGAAGATTTTGGAAAAGTGTTGAAGATTAGTCAATAGTTATCTCTTACGATTTAACTTTCATAAATATGAAACAATTTGTAACTACCTTCAGAAATATGGAACAATTAATCTAGGAAAAAAATAATTATTCCCTATAAAATAACCTATTATCTTAGTGTAGCCCATATAATCTCTGAGGATCCTCATTCTAACTTTCTCCCAGATGACCTATTGCTCTGAGCAGGGCCATAAGAACCTCCTCAGAATTCTAAAAGTACCTCTGAGGGGTTGGAGAGTGTCTTCAGTGCTATGAATTTGAGCCCTGTTTCAGGTGAGTTCTCCCCACTATTAACTGCCAATTATTAGCACCCAAATTTCTTTCTTTCTTTTTTTTTTGCAATTGTGAGGTTTTAGTTTTTAGCTTTTCATAAGGTATTTATAAACAAGGAAACATTGCATAAAACAAATAAGAATATGTTTCTTATATGTTTAAGAGTTGTATCTATATATTAAGCATATTTACACTTTTAAAACATTTGTTGAATGACACTTAATTGCTATTAGATCATGGCAGCTATGTGACACAGTAGATAGAGTACTGGCCTTGGAATCAGAATAACCTAAATTCATATATGACCTTGAACATTTATTATCTGGGTGGCCTTGGGCAAACCACAACTTCTCTCTGCCTTTGTTCCCTCATCTGCAAAATGGGGATAATGATAATAACAGTACTTATATCACAAGATTATTGTAGCACTCAGTTTTAATTTAATCAGTTAATATCAATTATATTTTACAAAATATTACATATGTATGTATATATATATATATATATATATATATATATATATATATATAACTCAAGAACAAGAGTTACAAAACACTCCTACTGAATAGCTAGGAGATAAGGGTCAGGAGAAGGGACTATCATACTTTCCCCATATATCATTTCTATCCCTAGGAAGAGTGGTCTCACACTTAAAGTATTTGCTTTAAAGAATTCAGTCCTTCAGGTTCACTTTTAAAATGTTCAAGTTTATTTTTAAATCATGGAATAGTCCTTGTCTCTTTCTAGTAGGCTGGATCAAGCAAGACCTGTTTTACAGGACCTCAGCTGCCAAGACATTAATGCTTGGCCTTCCACAAATCCTGGCATAAATTCTAGCTCCTATACTTTTTCTGTTGATGACAATTTTAACCTGTTGAGTCTCACAAGGTCACAGTTATCTCCAGTGCTCAACCTAAAAGCAGAACAAAAGAAAGAGGCAAAAAACAGAGGTCAGTATGTATGAGCTGTGTATTGACCCCATATAGGATAGGGTCCAATACCTCTTCAGAGGCAGAGGCTTATAGTTTGTCTTTCTCCCTCAAGTGTAATCAAACAGAAAAGAAGGGAAGAATTGTTGTTTTTAGGTCATACCTTTTAAGAGTTTTAATTCTAACTTATAGCCACTTGAAAGGTTCCTGCTCTTCATGTAATAAAGAGACTAGAAATAGAATACCTACCCATCCTCTGAATCAGAGAGTAGACCCTTTCATTATCATCATTGTACCTTTCCAAAAATAGGCTTTCCAGCTTCTGCCTTATGGAGTGGCTAAAGGCAGATAGAGTACCATAGTCATTCTCTGAGATTTCCATTCATCAATGGAATTAAAGCCCCATTACTCAAGGAAAGAAAAAAAAATCAGATGTTATCCAAGGAGAAAAGAATAATAACCTTGCTCTGGAGTTAGGGAAGAGCTAAGTGAGGAAAGCCCTTGGGTTCTTAGGTCACATATTTATAGGTGGAAGGGATTTCAGGGATTATTTAGTCTAGGAGTTTTTATCCCCTTCAATGTCTATAATAGTGAACTCTTTTGGCAATCTGGTTAAGCTTTTGGATTCCTTCTCAGAAAGTGATTTTAAATGAATAAAAAAAATAAGATGCAAGATTATAAAGGAAACCCATTTTTCTAAAATAAAATTATTTTTAAAATTATTTTAATTCACAAAACTCAGGTTAAGTATTCCTGCTTTAGTCTAATCTTTTCTTGTTACAGATAAAGATAAAACCTGAGGCCCAAAAAGAAGACAATACCTAGTCAAAGGCCCCAGAATAAATTAGTGACAGAGCGGGGATTTTAACCCAGTTCTTCTGACTATAGATCCAATAACCTTTATGCTATACCATATTGCTTCACTTCTTTTAGAGGTTTTATTTTAGATATTATTTTGTCAATATGAGTAAGATAAAGTATAATACTAATCAGGCCTTTAACATAGTTCATTTATTGAAAACCATTCAGAAGTCACTTTAGCATGCAGCTATAGAAATATAACATTTTTGCAATGATTAATTTTACATTTTATATACCATATTTTGTTATATGACCATTTTAATAACTATTTCTGCAAGTAATATCAATATTTAACAATGACATCAAGCTCTTTATTTTTGCCAAAATATGACAATTTTTATTTATAACTAATATTTTATATATATCTTAATCACTTTAACCACAATTAAAATTCAATGTAATACTTTTTTCCCAAAATTAAAATTATTCAAAATATAAATGAACTCCTCTGGATGGTATACAAAAAGTTAATGTTTATATAAATTTGTTTCTCATATATAAAAGGCAATAGGTGATAGTTTTCCCACAGGGAATGTATCTTAATTTAGTTTAGTTTAGTTTTTTTTAATTCTTACCTTCTGTCTTAGAATCAATACAAGTATATGTTCTGTAAAGATTAAAATTAGGGAATATGGGGAGACTGAGGCAGATAGAAATTAGTTTCTCTCTGCAAGGAGTATTATATTTTTTAGAGGTTTATTAAAGGTTAAAGATTAAAGAATATACAAGTAAGAAACATGTGCCTAGGCCAGAGGCCTAGACAAAATAACCTCACATCACAGAAGAGACGCATCTGCTCCAAAATGGAAGTCCAAAAGAGAGACCCCAAAAACCTTTGCCACCAGCTTAAATCCTTCCTCGATCTCGCCCACCTCAGAATTCCCGTGAGATTACAAAGCATTTTGGGGAAGTGGAGCAAAGGCTTGTGGGGATTGTAGTCCTGTATTCGAGTCTATTTTTTACAATTCCCCTGTTTTATCGTTTGCAAAAAAATTAATTTTTTTCCCCAAAGGATCATGAAAACATAATCAATTTAAAGATTACAATAATTTGATGATAAGAGAAAAAAACAAACAAACCCAATAATTGCTGAACGCATTGACAAAAAGCCAGTTGGGGGCAGTCCCCTTTGGCATGAAAGTACAGATATAAATAAATGTTCAATCAACTACACCCAAAGTTCAATTTTGTGCAACTTGTGGTCTGAAGGCTTCTTCATGGTGGCTTCTCCAACAGTTCAGTTCTGGATTCAGAGAGGTAGCATCGTCTTTACCTAAAATTCTTCTCAAAAGGAATTTAAACTTTGCAATTTAAATAATGATATTTTTTGCATTCCCCCCGATAAGAGGGTGATTAAAAAAAAAAAGGATCACTTAGGGATGCATGGCTGAGGAATGAGGTATATGAATCAATTGGCAACATATATTAAAAAGATATCAGAAAAATCCAAAAGAAAAGAAAAAATTTCTGGATGAAAATATAGACTATCAAAGTCTTATGTGTAAAAATTCCAAGTAAAAAGAAAAATAAATCTACAACAGGTCTTTCAATCAGGGCCCAATCAAAATGACCTAGCAATCATGCATTTACCCAGTCAGTAGCCAGGACTACAGAAAGGTACCACACTATGAATTGCAGAAAAGGGGACCAGATTATATTAGCCAAGGTTTCGGGGATACTCATCTGTGAGTATCTTCAGAGTGAGTGTGGACACAAGGAAAGCCTATGTCTTAACATGTTAAACACAGTAACCTGGAGTCTTCACACTAGGTTCAAGACCTTTGTATTGGCCTAGAAGTGCATCAATCCATCCTGGATTGGCTTTTCTTTGGCCCTATGAAATGGCTCTTGTGTGTATCTCTTGTCCTGGAATCAGACAGAATCATTAAGCAAAGTCCCATAATTTATTTAAATAATTAGTGGCATCATTTTTATAGTCACAAGCTTTTTAGGGTTATGCATTAGCAAATGTATCTCAAACTTGTAGTTCTGAAAATCAAAAGGTTTGCTGGTGACATGTGCTTCAAATATAAAAAGGAGAGAAAAAAGAATTTTAAAAAACTGAAAAAGTATATTGCACATGCAAGAAAAATATAATGATAAAAGAGATTTAAAAAATTCAAAAATATAGCTTATAATCATTGACACTGTGTCAGCTAAGAAAATATAAAATGCAAGGCTTTCTCACAAAAAATGAGATCCATTTCCTCTTAATATCTGGCCATGCTCCACTGTGAGTAGAAGGCAAATGAATTGAACAAGGTTAACAATTTTTCATTTTTAAAAATACAGTAGTACAAATATGTAGATATCAATATCCCCCAAATTCTCAATAGCCCAATTAATTACAATAGCAAACAAACACACTTTCATATTTCACATAAGTTGCTGTATGACATTTTTAAAACCTATAAATTGATGGACATTTGTCACAATTTTTACAAACATAGCAATCTTTCAACCTTGGTATTTAACATATTTTTAAACAAAGTAAAACTCATCTTGGGTTAAGAGCATAATCAAGAAATCTAGATATCATTCTGGTGCAAGTAAAGTAGTGAGATGAAGCGTATAAATAAAGGGGTGCTCCTTTTGGAGGCTTTTAGGGATACAAATGCCCTGAGATTAACTGCCCAACTTCCATTCACATATTTAGAAATGCAGGAAGGTTGGGGGGGTTATAAAATGTATTTCACTTCAGCTACTAGTCCTTACCTCATGGTAGGGGCAGGCAAAAATAACCAGAGATTGTTTAAAAAAATTATAAAAATCATATTTAAAAAACCCTTAAAATCATTTGAGATATTTGGCACATTAAATTTTCCAAAGGTTGTTAATACAATTATAACCAGTTCTGAAGTCCATCTATCCTCGGCAAAATAGAAAAAAGCTGTTTTTTCATATATGGGCTTATTCACAATAATATTTGTTCAATAGTTATAGGGGAAAAACAACAGAATTTTTAAAACTAAGTACATTCAAAATAAATTCAATCAACCTTCAATTCAAGCAGAATAATATTGAATCCAGTAATATATGAACTTAAAATCACAAAGTTAAACCATAACAAAAAATGCAATAGAATATAGAGATTTTATAAACCATTGGAGTCTGAAATGCCTTAGAATATAGCTTTTAGTCTTTAAAGTTCATTAGGTGTGTTTTTACATTTAAATGTCTATTGTCCGAAGGCAGAGTAGCAAGGGCTAGGCAATGGGTTTCAAGGGACCCGTGCAGGGCCCCATAGCTGGGAAATATCTGAGGCCAGATTTTAACCCAGGACCGCATGTCTGTAGGCCCGGCTCTCAGTGCCCTGAGCCACCCATTTGACTCCCCAAAGTTGAATCTTTGGGCTGAATCTTTCTTCTGGCACGCAGGTGAAATCAATGAAATTACCAGAACAGTCAAAAGGTATCCTTTTAAACAGCCAATTGCTTAAAAGTCTGTTTGAAAAAATCTGTTTCTTCTCCTCTCCCTTTTTCTCTCTCCCCTGCTCTGATACCTCCTCCTGCCCCAGTCCACATGGAGCCCAGGACACCCACGTGGAGTCAATACATCCCCCCACCCCCACCCCCATTTTGTTACCCACCAAGTATCTAGGTTTGTTGGGCAGGCAGGTCATCAGGTGATTACAATCATGGTTGAATCAAGTGGGCCAGGTGAGTGAGAGAAAGTCCTCTGGGCCGGCTGGGGCCAAAGCCAGAGTGTAGACAAGTAGGGCCCAGCGGAGCAGGCAGCCAGGGTGGGGCCGGGAGAAGCGGCTGTCCGAAGCAGATGGTGGTGGCAGGCAGACAGGAGCTGATCAACAGCTTTGGGAGGGTAAAAAAAAAAAAACAAGCAGGGCCAGGAGCTTGGGCAACAGGTGAGAGGCCAGGAGCAGAAGCAGGAGAAGCAGGCAGGCAGAACTTAGCAGCCAGGGGCCAGGTGGGCGGCAACACAACAGGTCTGGATCGGGGGCTGAATGCCCGCAGGCAAAAGCGGCTGAGCTATCTAATGGCTGGATCTGAATGAGCAGCAGCTTTGCAAGGGTAAAAAACAAAAACTTGGCCAGAGAGATGTGGCTCAAATTAAAAGCTGAACTAAAGATCAGAAAGAAATCAGAAGATTGAGAGTTTTTTTTTCCCCATTAGGTTGCCAAACTGTAAAGATTAAAATTAGGGAATATGGGGAGACTGAGGCAGGTAGAAATTAGTTTCTCTCTGCAAGGAGTATTATATTTTTTAGAGGTTTATTAAAGGTTAAAGATTAAAGAATATACAAGTAAGAAACATGTGCCTAGGCCAGAGGCCTAGACAAAATAACCTCACATCACGGAAGAGACGCGTCTGCTCCAAAACGGAAGTCCAAAAGAGAGACCCTAAAAACCTTTGCCACCAGCTTAAATCCTTCCTCGATCTCGCCCACTTCAGAATTCCCATGAGATTACAAAGCATTTTGGGGAAGTGGAGCAAAGGCTTGTGGGGATTGTAGTCCTGTATTCGAGTCTATTTTTTACAGTTCCAAGGCAAAAGAGGGGTCAGGGTTGTAGTAGTAGTAGTAGTCTCTCGGTAACCGAGGATGACTATTGTCGTTGTGTGTTTTTGTACACAAAGACAATTGTGCATGAAGATTTATGTGGAAAAGCTGATGCACAGAGACAGTCCCACTCTCTCGGCGTTGGAAGCCTGGGTCCAGTGGCACAAAAAGTCGTTACACCTGGAGACTTCCTCAGCTGCATTGGATGGCCATATTGTCTTTTGTGCTCCAAC
The DNA here is from genome assembly GCF_027887165.1 of Monodelphis domestica. NCBI lineage: Eukaryota > Metazoa > Chordata > Mammalia > Didelphimorphia > Didelphidae > Monodelphis > Monodelphis domestica. The sequence goes on along the minus strand of NC_077227.1, from coordinate 650,527,410 downwards.
ACGCCCTAAGCACTCCATAGTGACTTGCTGCATCGCCATCTCAGCCGTTGAACCTTCTTATTGGTTTCTTCCATCTTTTCAGCCGAAACAGTCTTCACATGCTGGGTGAGCAAAGCCCTAGTTCACCAGGGGTCCACGACGACCCGATGGCTACCCTCACAAGGTTTAGCCGGCCTATCAAAGCCGTTGCCCGGGGTGTGGCTGCTGCCACATGCTAGCAGCTACTAGGAGCCACAAGTGAGAGCTGGGTGTCAGGTGGGGGTCAGAGGCTGGAGAGCTGCCCTAAGAGGGCACGACAAGCCTTCCATACCAAAGATATTACTCCTCCCTGAGCACCCCATACAGGGTTGTACAATTGGGGTTAAGTGACTTGCCCAGGGTTGTCAGATTTGACCCCCAGATCCTTCCAATACTAGGTCTGGCTCTCTATCCATTGAGTCATCTAGTTGCCCCTAGTGTAATTTAGTTTTTTTAAATATTGGATTTAGAGTTTTAAGCCCTTGGGTTTAAATCTTTATTCTGTCACTTGTGTGACTGTGGCTAAGTCACTTACTCTTTATAATTCTCAGTTTCCATGATTTTAAATTAGAAGATTGGCATGATCTCTAAGTTATTTCTAGCTCTAAATTCCTATGACACAAAAGAGAAAAGAACTTGAAGGAAATAAATTCATTATATTATACTAATTTCCCAGAGCATAAATAGCAGTAATACTATTTTCTGAACAAGTATAAGCTTCTTCAGAACTAGCCTTTCCACTCATTTTCCTATTTTGTTCTCTTTCATTTTATTCTTTCCCTTATTTATTTCTTTTCTTCACCTTTTTCACACATTCCTGGAACTTAAAGTAGCAGGTAGATGGAAACAGTCCAGGTGAGTAGTTTGTGATAGACACTATTCTGGGTTTTGTTTTGTTTTTTTCACACCTAATGACCTGTAAAGCATGTTCATTTCTCTTATGGTTACTCCCTTACCCAAGGGAAAACAAGTTCACCAATATTAGCTTTACCTTATTTTATTGACAACAAAATTGAGAGACAGAAATGATAAAGACACACCAAATGGCTGGAGGTCAACCCAGTGGGAAAGCTAAAATGAGAATTCACCATGACTAATACCAGTTCGTATTTATATAGTCACCTTTACAAATTATTGTTCTAAACCTCTTGTTTGACCTAGCTCACTGTACATTTAGGAATCTATCAGCTGAATGTATAATCACTTATGTGATCAGCCATCATATAAGTTCTCTTAGTGACTGGTAAGGTACTAAGTAGGGGTACTTAAGTTTTTGATTGATTAACTTAAAAGTTGCTGATTGATAGACACAGAGAGTATGATTCACTCTTCACATTATGAATATGTAAGTTTTTATTTCCTTTCACAATAAAGACCTATTATTTGACCTATCTCACTGTACATTCAGGAATCTATCAACTTTTGTTTTAAACTCCATTTTGTGACCCAGTTGTATTAAGTGAGGTTTTTAAATAATAGAATAAGAAGTTGTGTGTTATGATGTAGTAAGTAATAGACCACCAATAAAAATATATTATACACCACTTTATCAGGAGTTTACGTGATAAACTACCAATCATAAGAGTTAAAATTTTGGGGAAACTGAGGCACTAGAAATTAGGTTCTCTCTGCAAGAAGCATTATATTTTTAGAGGTTTATTAAAGGTTAAGGATTAAAGAAAATACAGAATAAGAAAGCATGTGCCTAGGCCCAGAGAGGCCTAGACAACCTCACCTACATTATGAAAGGACCCGTCTGCTTGCAAGCGGGAATAGAAAAAAAAAAAAGACCCAGCCATAGGTGGAGACCCTTTAAATAATAATTTGCTCTCGGCCTAGGTGAGAATTCAGTGAGATTACAAAGCATTCTGGGGAACTGGAGCAAGGACTTCTGGGGATTGAAGTCCTGGATTCAAGTCTCCATTTTCACATATCTCCTTGTGATCATTTTTGGAAAAAAGAAATTTTTCCCCAAAAGGATCATGAAAACATAATCAATTTAAGGATTACAATAATTCGAGGATAAGAGAAAAAAAGAACAAAACCAACAATTGCTGGACGCATTGACAAAAAGCCAGTTAGGGGGCAGTCCCCTTTGGCATGAAAATATACATACAAGTAAATGTTCAAACAACCACACCCAAAGTTCATTTTTGTGCAGCTTGTGGTCTGGAGGCTTCTTCATGGTATCTTCTCCAACAGTTCAGTTTCTGGATTCAGAGAGGTATCATCTTTCTTTACCTAAAATTCTTCTCAAAAGGAATTTAAACTTTGCAATTTAAAATAATGAAATTTTTTTACATTTCCCCGTGTTGTAGTTGATTGAAGAATACACGATCACTTAGGGATGCATGGCTGAGGTATGAGGTATATGAATCAATTGGTAAGAGAAATTAAAAATGCATCAGAAGAATCCAAATAAAAAAGAAAATACTGGGTGAAAATATAGACAATCAAAGTCTTATATGTGTAAAAATTCCAAGTAAAAGAAAAATAAATCTATAACAGGTCCTTGAATCAGAGCCCAATTAAAATGATCTAAGCAAGGATGCATTTACTCAGTCAATAGCCAAGACTACAGAAAGTTACCACACTATGAAAGACAGAAAAGGGACCAGATTATAGGGGCCAAGTAGGAGACAAGAGATACAAGAGATACTTGGTAGAATGTGGAACAAGGAAGACCTGCCTTTAACACATGTTAAACAGCCACAACCTTGAACCCCAAACACATTCAAGTCCTCTTTGTCTAGGCTCAAAGTTACATCAATCCCACCAGGAGTGGTTGGTCTCTTTGACCTTGTGCTCGATTGGCACTATGCAGTTTAGCTTTGTGCTTCGTTGGCACTGTGCAATGGCTCTTTTGTGTATATCTTGTCCTGGAATCAGACAGAATTATTAAGTAAAGTCCCATAATTTTTTTAAACAATTAGTTGCATCATTTTTATAGTCACAAGCTTTTGGGGCATGCATTAGCAAATGTATTTTAAACTTATAGTACTGCAAAATCAAAAAGTTAAAGAAAATCTTAATAGTGGTGACATGTGCTTGAAATATAAAAAAGGAGAGAAAAAATAAAAAAAACCTGAAATAGTACATTGCACATGCAAGAAAAATATAATAATAAAAGAGCTTTAAAAATAAAAATGTAGCTTATAATCATTGACACTCGGTGTCAGCTAAGAAAATATAGAATACAAGCTTTCTCAACAAAAATGAGATCCATTTCCTCTTCATATCTGGCCATGATCCACTGTGAGTATAAGCAAATGAATTGAGCAAGGTAACATTTTTCATTGTTAAAGAACAGTATTACAAATATGTAGTTATCAATATCTCCAAAATGCTCAACAGCCCAATTAATTACAATAGCAAACAAACACAATCATTTTTACATGAGTTGCTGTATGGCATTTAAAAGCCTATGAATTGATGGATATTTGTCACAATTTTTACAAACTTAGCAATCTTTCAACCTTGTTAATAAACATATTTTTAAACAAAGTAAAACTCATTTTTGGGTTTAGAATATCAAGAAATCTAGATATCATTCTGGTGGAAGTAAAGTAGTGAGCTAAAGAGTTATAAATGAGAGGTGCTCCTTTTTTGGAGGCTTTTAGGGGTACAAATGCCCTGAGATTAACTGCCTCAACTTCCATTCACATATTTAGAAATGCAGGAAGGTTGGGGGTTATAATTGTATTTCACTTCAGCTACTAGAATGGGCCTTAACTCGTGGTAGGGGCAGGCAAAATAACCAGAGATTGTTAAAAAAAATTCTAAAAATCATGTTTAAAAAAAAAAACAACCTTACAATCATTTGAGATATTTAGCACAGTAAATTTTCCAAAGGTTGTTATACAATTATAACCAGTTCTGATGAAGTCCATCTATCCTCTATGTGACAATTTACAAAGTCAAAATAGAAAAGCTGTTTTTTCATAATGGGATTAATTATAATGATATTTGTTCAATATAGTTATAGGGAGAAAACAACAGAATTTAACAGTATTTAAAACTCAGTATATTAAAATGATTCAGTGTAACAGAATAATACTGAATGCAGTAATATCTGAATTTAAAATCACAAAGTTAAACCTTAAACAAAGCAATCAGTAAAATGCAACAGAATTCAGAGATTTTTTATAAACCAATGGAGTCTGAAATGCCTTAAAATATATAACCTCCAGGCTTTAAAGTTCTTTGTTTGTTTTTTTTTTTATCCATTTAGATGTCTATTATCAGAAGGCAGGAAATTGGTAAGGGCTAGGCAATGGGGGCCAAGGGATCTGCTCAGGGCCACACCACCACAAAGTGTGTCAGGCCAGATTTCAACTCCGTCTCTAGGCCTGGCTCTCAGTCCACTGTGACACCCAGCTGCCTCCCCAAAGTTAGCTTAAAGGTTGTAGGGAGTCGAATCTTTTTTCTGGCATGCAGGTGAAATCAATGAAATTACCAGAACAGTCTAAAGGTATCCTTTTAAATAGCCCATTGCTTTTAAGTTCCTGTTTGGAAAAGTCTGTTTCTTCACCTCTCCCTTTTCTCTCTCCCCTCCTACAATCCTCCAGTCCACGTGGAGGCTTAATCTAGACTAAGGGAAAATTACCCCGTTTGTTACCAGCTGGTTTTTGATCCTGAAGAAACTGGGTCTGCTACCAGCAGCCTGGGTGATGAGCCGGCTGGGGTCGTGTGCATGGGTCTAGGGCTCAGAAACAGGCAGGCAGCGGCCAGCGGATGGCTACAGGCAGGAACACAGGCAGGCAGGCACAGCCGGGAGAGTGGGCACCAGGTGAGAATGGAGAGGCTAGGAGCAGGAGCCAGAGCCGGAGGTGGGCAGGACCGGGACAGGAACGCAGACAAGCAAGGCCGGGAGCTGGAGTGGGCAACCGGGGTGGGCAGGTGAGCTGCAATCTGGGTCAAACAGCAAACTGGTCTGAAGTGGATGGCTGCAGGCAGGAGCTGATCAAGATGGTTTTCTAAAAATCATCTTGGAGAAACGTGGGTTAAAAAAAATTTCTAGGCAGTAGCTATTAAAGGCTGAACTAAAGATCAGTAAAGAAAAGAATCAGAAGATTGAGAATATTTTGTTTTCCCGACATGGTTACGCCAAACTGTAAAGTTAAAATTTGGGGGAAACTGAGGCAGTAGAAATTAGTTTCTCTCTGAAAGGAGTATTATATTTTTAGAGGTTTAGTAAAGGTTAAGGATTAAAGAAAATACAGAATAAGAAAGCACATGTCTAGGCCCAGAGAGGCCTAGACAACCTTACCTACATTATAAAAGGACCTGTCTGCTTGCAAGCAGGAACAGGGGGGAAAAAAAGACCCGGCCATAGGTGGAGACCCTTTATAAATAATAATTTGCTCTCGGCCCAGGTGAGAATTCAGTGAGATTACAAAGCATTCTGGGGAAGTGGAGCAAGGACTTCTGGGAATTGAAATCCTGGATTCAAGTCTCCATTTTTACACAATCAAATTAAAGTGTAAACAAATTAGGAATACTCAAAGCTAAAAACTATTAAAAAAACAAATAAACAATCAACTAGCGGCTCTACCCAATACCCTGCTTCTAGGTTGAGCCTGGGGTAAACCTGAGACTTAAAAAGCTAATGTTCATTTGATGGCAGTGCTGATTGTTGGAGATTTGCTAGCTAATCTTCAAGGAGAGAGGAAACCTTATTATCACCACCAGTATGAAAGACTCTTACCAGGACTAAGATTCTGATAGGTGGTTTGTTCTTAGAGGAGGCTAATTTTTCTATTGTTTTCATGTATTGGTTAATAACATTTGATTGCCTATGTAGAGAAACATATTTCTACTTCATAAGTTAGGATTAAATCAGCTGTAAGGATGCACCATGAATTATAATGCTGTCTCTTATTTTAGAAAGTTAATACCTATGTCTCATAGGTAACAACATAGTTGAACGAACAGTAGACTAGAAGTTAAAAGATTACTTTTGAATCTTGGCTCTGTCACGTGCCTTTAATACTTGGCTTTGAATAAGTCAACCTCACTAAAGAGTATTATATCTTAAAGTGGGGATAAAATAATCACCACTATTTCATAGGATTATTATGTATTTTTAGGGATGAAACATTCACAATATCAGAAGTACTTCAAAATATCAGAAGTACTTCTTGCAGGGATTCCAACAACATTTTAAAAGTATTTTCTATTTCCTTCATTCTCTAATTACAATGTTTTTTGTTTCTATTATATTTTCTAACAGTCTTAGGTCACATTGTTTTTGGCTCAATTTTGCTTGGTTTTGTTTACAAAAGATATAAGATCTCTCATTTACAGATCACTGATTTCTTAGCTACTGTACATTTAATGCTAGTTTGTTTCTGTTGGTTTGGTTTTACTTCAAGAAGATTATAAACTTCTATTCTGCACCATTGAGCATAAGTTTGTGACTAATCTTGCTTTGAAAGTGTCAAGATATTTTAGTGTGTTTGGGGGATCTTTAAGTTCTATTAATATCTCATTGAATATATGTATATGAACAAACACATACATTGATAGAACCTGATCTGTTTTTTCATTCTAGACAGATTTCCGAGGGAGCAACTCAGTGAATTACATTGTTGATTAGTTTAAGCTTTCAGAGAAATTTGATCCTAGTCATAAATCTGTGCCACTTTTTCCTGTTGTTTTTTTTTTCTGTACACCTGTCAGTTTTTGCACTAAAAAAAATTGTTCCCTAAAAGATCTTGGTAGCTTAAATCATTAAGTTTCTTTTTTTAGTATATAAATTAAAATTTAAACACATTTCTTATTTTTTTTTCTACTTTACTCTTTCTCATCAAGTAAAAGAATATGCTATACCTTTGGTTATAGGATGAAATTATCCAGAAGCAGACTGATCAATTCTTATCTTGGGATCCATAAATTTAAAAAAAGTTTAAAACGATTTCAATATAATTGACTTCCTTTATAATCCTTTATATTTGATATTGTGAATGAAAAAATTCCATGACTCAAAAAGTTAAGAACCTCTGCATCAAGTAACTAATGTTAGGGGTAAAATTAGGGTTGTTGACTGAATATATTATTTTAGTGGTTGCCAGGGATTTAAATTCAAACCCAATAAAATACTCGTCAGTTTGGGATTTCTATGGTAGTTTTAATTTCAATAGAAGGAAAAAATTTAGAAGAAGAGAGAGAGAGGAAAGGGTATAAGATTTCTCTGGCCTAGCCTAAGCCAAGGGAAATTCGGAGGCCTTGGCCAAGGGACCTTCTCAGAAGATTAAATCTAGCTCGACTTCCAGCCACAAGGTCTCCTCCGAGATGAGGGGCCTCTTCAGAGGATGGTGTTTTTTAGGAGGTCAAGGAAAGGAGGAATCAGCCTAACCACTCACCAAGGTAGCTCAGGAAAGACACCTCACCTAAAACACACTACAGACCCAAACTCAGAGAGCACACCAAAACACTGCCCAGAGCTCCCAATGCCTCCCAGAGCTCCCAACACTGCCCAACATGGGGGAGGGGGGTTAAGAGAGAGAGAGAGAGAGAGAGAGAGAGAGAGAGAGAGAGAGAGAGAGAGAGAGAGAGAGAGAGAGAGGGGAGGGGGGGATAATGTGAAATAAATAGTCAATTCTTTAGATCACTTCCTGTATCTCACATGTACCAATGTTAGCTTAAGCTTGGCTTAGGACAGCCCAGGGGATCTGTCAGTTGTTTCTGATTTGTCCCTTGCTAGCACATGTTGGTCATAAGCCATCATCCTCACAGTTAATCCTTAAGTGGGGGTGTATACATTCCTGGTTGCTAAAGAATTCTAAAGACTAAGCAAGGTGGAATATATCTAAAATTCGCACTGAACAAGACTAGATTATTCCTTTGAGAAGTCATAAAACTGTAATAAATCATGCAGAAGGTTACTCTTTAAAAGGAAAAATGTTAAATGTTCAAGGATCTTTAAGCAAAGCATTTCATATGGGATATGTGATAAAATTGTGTACTTAATAGCAGTACCTTCACTTTAATAGCATAGAATAGGGGACAGTCTTCCAAGATGCAGCTTCCAACCCCTGCTTCTTTTTTTTTTTAATTTTATAGTATTTTATTTGATCATTTCCATGCATTATTCATTAAAGACAAAGATCATTTTCTTTTCCTCCCTCCCACCCCCCGTAGCCGACGCGTGATACCACTGGGTATCACATGTGTTCTTGATTCGAACCCATTGCCATGTTGTTAATATTTGCATTAGAGTGTTCGTTTAGAGTCTCTCCTCTGTCATGTCCCCTCAACCACTGTAGTCAGGCAGTTGCTTTTCCTTGGAGTTTCTACTCCCTCAATTTTTCCTCTGCTTATGGATAGTGTTTTTTCTCCTAGATCCCTGCAGATTGTTCAGGGACATTACACTGCCACTAATGGAGAAGTCCATTACGTTCGATTATACCACAGTGTCTTTGTCTCTGTGTACAATGTTCTCCTGGTTCTGCTCCTCTCGCTCTGCATCACTTCCTGGAGGTCGTTCCAGTCTCCGTGGAATTCCTCCACTTTATTATTCCTTTGAGCACAATAATATTCCATCACCAACATATACCACAATTTGCTCAGCCATTCCCCAATTGATGGGCATCCCCTCGTTTTCCAATTTTTGGCCACCACAAAGAGTGCAGCTATGAATATTCTTGTACAAGTCTTTTTGGCCATTTTATCTTTGGGGTACAGACCCAGCAGTGCTATGGCTGGATCAAAGGGCAGACAGTCTTTTAGTGCCCTTTGTGCATAGTTCCAAATTGCCCTCCAGAATGGCTGGATCAGTTCACAACTCTACCAGCAATGAATTAATGTCCCTACTTTGCCACATCCCCTCCAGCATTCATTACTTTCCATAACTGTCATGTTAGCCAATCTGCTAGGTGTGAGGTGATACCTCAGAGTTGTTTTTATTTGCATCTCTCTGATTATAAGAGATTTAGAACACTTCTTCATGTGCTTATTAATAGTTTTGATTTCTTTATCTGAAAACTGTCTATCCATGTCCCTTGCCCATTTATCAATTGGGGAATGGCTTGATTTTTTGTACAATTGATTTAGCTCTTTATAAATTTGAGTAATTTAACCTTTGTCAGAGGTTTTTATGAAGATTTTTTCCCAATTTGTTGTTTTCCTTCTGATTTTAGTTACATTGGTTTTGTTTGTACAAAAACCTTTTAATTTGATGTAGTCAAAATTATTTATTTTACATTTTGTGATTCTTTCTATTTCTTGCTTGGTTTTAAAGTCTTTCTCCTCCCAAAGGTCTGACATGTATACTATTCTGTGTTTACCCAATTTACTTATGGTTTCCTTCTTTATGTTTAAGTCTTTCACCCATTTTGAATTTATCTTGGTGTAGGGTGTCAGGTGTTGATCAATTCCTAATCTCTCCCACACTGTCTTCCAATTTTCCCAGCAGTTTTTATTGAATAGTGGATTTTTGTCCCAAAACCTGGGATCTTTGGGTTTATCGTATACTGTCTTGCTGAGGTCACTTGCCCCCAGTCTATTCCACTGATCCTCCTTTCTGTCTCTTAGCCAGTACCAAATTGTTTTGATGACTGCTGCTTTGTAATATAGTTTGAGGTCTGGGACTGCAAGGCCCCCCTCATTTGTGTTTTTTTTCATTATTTCCCTGGATATCCTTGATCTTTTGTTATTCCAAATGAACTTTGTTATGGTTTTTTCTAAATCAGTAAAGAATTTTTTTTGGGAGTTCCATGGGTATGGCACTAAACAGATAAATAAGTTTGGGTAGGATGGTCATTTTTATTATATTGGCTCGTCCTACCCATGAGCAGTTAATGTTTTTCCAATTGTTCAAGTCTAGTTTTAGTTGTGTGGAGAGTGTTTTGTAGTTGTGTTCATATAGTTCCTGTGTTTGTCTTGGGAGATAGATTCCTAGGTATTTTATTTTGTCTAAGGTGATTTTGAATGGGATTTCTCTTTCTAGTTTTTGCTGCTGAGCTGTGTTGGAGATATACAGAAAAGCCGATGACTTATGTGGGTTTATTTTGTATCCTGCAACTTTGCTAAAGTTGTTGATTATTTCAATTAGCTTTTTGGTTGAATCTCTAGGATTCTTTAAGTAAACCATCATGTCATCTGCAAAGAGTGATAACTTGGGCTCCTCCTTGCCTATTTTGATGCCTTCAATTTCTTTTTCTTCTCTAATTGCTACTGCTAGTGTTTCTAGTACAATGTCAAATAGTAGAGGTGATAATGGGCATCCTTGTTTCACTCCTGATCTTATTGGGAATGCATCTAGTTTATCCCCATTGCAGATGATATTAATTGATTGTTTTAGATATATACTGTTGATTATTTTTAGGAATGACCCTTCTATTCCTATGCTTTCTAGTGTTTTTAATAGGAATGGGTGTTGTATTTTATCAAAGGCTTTTTCTGCGTCTATTGAGATAATCATGTGATTCTTGTTGGTCTGTTTGTTGATGTGGTCAATTATGTGGATGGTTTTCCTAATATTGAACCAGCCCTGCATCCCTGGTATAAATCCTACTTGATCATGGTGGATGACCCTTCTGATCACTTGCTGGAGTCTTTTTGCTAGTATCCTATTGAAGATTTTTGCATCTATATTTATTAGGGAGATTGGCCTATAGTTTTCTTTCTCTGTTTTTGACTTGCCTGGTTTTGGAATCAGTACCATGTTTGTGTCATAAAAGGAGTTTGGTAGAACTCCCTCTTTGCTTATTATGTCAAATAGTTTTTATAGTATTGGGATTAACTGTTCTCTGAATGTTTGATAGAATTCACTGGTGAATTGATCAGGCCCTGGGGATTTTTTCTTAGGAAGTTCTTTGATGGCCTCTTGCATTTCATTTTCTGATATGGGATTATTTAAGAATTCTATTTCTTCTTCTGTTAGTCTAGGCAGTTTGGATTTTTGTATATATTCATCCATATCACTTAAATTGGTATATTTATTGCCATATAATTGGGCAAAGTAATTTTTAATGATTGCCTTAATTTCCTCTTCATCAGAGGTGATGTCCCCCTTTTCATCTTTGATGCTGTTAATTTGCTTTTCTTCCTTCCTTTTTTTAATTAGATTGACCAGTACTTTGTCTATTTTGTTTGTTTTTTCAAAGTACCAGCTTCTTGTCTTATTTATTAAATCAATAGTTCTATCACTTTCAATTTTATTAATTTCTCCCTTAATTTTTAGGATTTCTAGTTTGGTTTTCTGCTGGGGGGTTTTAATTTGGTCACTTTCGAGTTTTTTTATTTGCATTTCCAATTGATTGATCTCTGCTCTCCCTAGTTTGTTAATATATGCACTCAGGGATATGAATTTACCTCTGATTACTGCTTTGGCTGCATCCCAAAAGGTTTGAAAGGATGTCTCGCCATTGTAATTTTCCTCGATAAAATTATTAATTGTTTCTATGATTTCTTCTCTAACTAAACGATTTCGGAGTATCATATTGTTTAGTTTCCAATTAGTTTTTGATTTGGTTTTCCATGTACCATTACTGATCGTTATTTTTATTGCCTTGTGGTCTGAAAAGGCTGCATTTATTATTTCTGCTTTTCTTCATTTGTGTGCCATGTTTCTGTGACCTAATGTATAGTCAATCTTTGTGAATGTGCCATGTGGTGCTGAGAAGAAGGTGTATTCCTTTTTATCCCTATTTATTTTTCTCCATATGTCTATTAATTCTAATTTTTCTAAGATTTCATTCACTTCTTTTACCTCTTTCTTATTTATTTATTTATTTGATTTATCTAAATTTGATAATGGTTGGTTCAAATCTCCCACTGATATGGTTTTACTGTCTATTTCTTCCTTCATTTCTCCTAGTTTCTCCATTAGAAATTTGGGTGCTATATTATTTGGTGCATATATGTTGATTAGTGATATTTCCTCATTATCTAAAGTCCCTTTTAACAAAATATAATTACCTTCCATAGGGAGGTAGACCCTTTTGATCAGGTCTATTTTTGCTTTTGCTTTATCAGATATCATGATTGCCACTCCTGCCTTCTTTCTGTCAGTTGAGGCCCAGAAGGTCTTACTCCATCCTTTAATTCTGACCTTGTGGGTGTCTACCCTCCTCATGTGTGTTTCTTGGAGACAACATATGGTAGTGTTTTGGATTCTAATCCATTCTTCTATTCGTCTACGTTTTATGGGTGAGTTCATCCTATTCACGTTCAATGTTATGACTGTCACTTGTGGACTCCCTGGCATTTTGATATCCTTCCCTAATTCTAACCTTTCTTCTTCAGCTGTACCTTTTAGTCCAGTGATTTACTTTAAATCAGTCCCCCTTGTATTTCCCTTTCTACCCCCCTCCCTTCTTATTCCCTCCCTTATTTTCCCCTGTAGTCTTTTTAAAATTTCCCCCCACCCTCTCCCTCCCTTGTACTGCTTCCCTCCCCACCAGTCTGTTTTTTACCCTTCTACTCCCCTATAGGGCGCAAATCTATTCTCTTCCCCAATGGATTGGATTGTTCTTCCCTCTTTGGGTCAGTTTCACAGTACATAAGAGTTGAGTATTTCCTATCTCCAACCTCTTTACCCTTCCAGTGTATTGATGTTCTCCCCCCTCCCGCCATTAACTTCTTTGTGACATATAAATTTACCCCCATTTGTTTCTTTTCCCATTTCTTTTAGTCATAACCTCTTTTCTTTTTTAGCTTTAGTCATGTATATATATAATATATATATATACATACATACACATGTATATGTATTTATGCATGCATATATCTATAAACCTATTTATGTCTTGTCCTTTCATCCTATACAGTTTGTCACTGTTCCCTCTGAGTGTAGTTCTTCTAGCTGCTTAGGTGATAGCAACAGTTTTTAAGAGTTGCCAATGACCTCTTTTCTTATAGGGATACATATCATTTTAACTTATTGAGTCTCTTTAAAAAAAACCTTTGTTGTTGTTGTTTTTCCCCTCTTTTTTAATTACCTTTTGATGATTCTCTTGAGTTCTGTGGTTGGACTTCAAATTTTCTGTTCAGGTCTGGTCTTTTATTTATGAATGCTTGGAACTCTTCTGTTGTGTTAAATGACCATACTTTCCCCTGTAAGAATATAGTCAGTTTTGATGGGTATTTTATTCTTGGCTGTAGGCCTAGTTCCCTTGCTTTCCGGAATATCATATTCCATGCCTTTCAGTCCTTCAGTGTGGATGCAGACAGATCCTGTGTTATCCTCACCATGTTTCCATGGTATCTGAATGGTTTCTTCTCGGCAGCTTGTAATACCTGTTCTTTCATCTGATTGTTTTTGAATTTGGCTATAACATTTCTTGGTGTTGTCAGTTGGGGATTAAATACAGGGGGTGATCTGTGGATTCTTTCAATCTCCACTTTTCCCCCTTGTTCTAGGATTTTGGGACAGTTTTCCTGGATAATTTCCTCTAGTATTATGTCCAGGCTTTTTCTTTTGTCGTGGTCTTCTGGTAGTCCAATTATTCTTAAATTGTCTCTTCTTGAACGATTTTCTAAATCGTCTGTTTTGTGAATGAGATGCTTCACATTTCCCTCAATTTTTTCATTCTTTTTGTTTTGATTTATAGTGTCCTGCTGCCTTATGAGGTCACTTGATTCTAGTTGTTTTACTCTGGTTCTTAAAGATTGGATTTCATCTTTGGCTTTTTGGTCGTCTTTTTCCTTCTGGTCTGAGTTTCTTTGAAGATCGTCTTTCATCCTCTTTATCTTGTCTTTCATCTCCTTTGCCTCATTTTCCAGCTGGATGATTTTGGCTTTCAGGACACTATTTTCTTGTTTTAGTTCAAGTGCCTCTGTTTCCAGATGACTTATCTTAATTTTTAAGTTCTTTTCCCAATTGTCTTCAGCCTCTCTTTGTTGTGTTTTGAGTTCTTCCACAGCCTGTATCCAATTCGCTGGGATTTCTGGTTTATCGTTTGCTGATCTCTCCCCCTCTGTTCCATTTGGTGAGTAGTAGCTGTCTATTGTAGTTCCTTTCTTCTGTTTCTGTTGTTTGTTCAAATTCACCCCTTCTTTCCTCCCCGTATTTGTCTGTGCTCTTGTTCCTCTCATTTTTTTGTTTTTTGGGGACTTCTATCAGTCTCCCCTCTTGGAGCTTTAACAGAGGATCTCTTGGTGTAATCTCTGAGGGAGGGTTGTTGGGGGTTTGAGCTTTCCTGTCCTCTGGAGGCTTTTGATTGGCTTAAAGTTCAGCAGTCAATGAGGATGGATGGGGAGCCTGGGCTTCCCTGTGTTCTGGAGACTTTTGATGGGATTGAGTTCAGCTTAGTTGGGCTGGGTTTACTCTGAGTTTTAAACTTCCTGGACAGCTGGAGCATATATGGAGGATCTCTAAAGCTCTGGCCAGGCTGCCAGGTGTATGCTCCTTCTAGGCTGCCATCTTGACTTTGCCTCTAGGTTTCTGTTTTTTTCAGAAGACCCAGCTCTCTAAGGGGGGGAAGGGTTGTGGCTTGCCTGGATTCTGAGGGCTCCTGATGGGATTAGGTTCAGGTGGTGTGGGCCGAATGATCCCGGAGCCAAAAAAAGGAAGAAAAAAAAAAGCAGCAACCTCCTCTTCCACAGTCTGTGTTGAATGCCCGGAAACTGGCCTGGGTTACTTTCAAGGTAAGCTCTTTGGAGCAACCCCTTTGCTAGCCCTGAGTTTTCTGTCCTTTCAGTAGCTCTGAGGGCTCCTGATGGGATTGGGTTCAGCTGGTGCCCTAAAGCTGGGACCTCCCTTGAGACTCAGATGGAAGGACCCAGCCAGGGGGCTACAGGCTTCCCCCTTCTCTCTATGTTTCCCTGCCGTCTGTGTTGGGTGCCCCAGAGACTGGCTCAGGTTGCTTTCAAGGTGAGTCCTCAGAGCCCTGAGGTTCCCGGTGCTGCCGTGGGCTCAGCACTCTGGGTTGGGGGGGATGGGTCCTGGGACCTTCTTTCTGTCTACCCCTTAGATCCGAGTGATCTAGGGTTCTGGCTTTTGGGGTGTGGTACCTTTTGATCCAGGTCCAGGAGGAGGTTTCCCCAGGTCTATCCTGTTGTTCAGCTTGAATTTCGGTGGCCTAGGAGCACTCTGTTTGCGATCGGTAAGGAAGGGTTTCCGAGGTCTGAACTTTTGCTGCTTCTACACCGCCGTCTTGACCTGAAGCCCCAACCCCTGCTTCTTATGGAAGGTTTCCAGGGGAAACCTCATGTTCCTTTATCAGTCTAATTGAAAAGGTTAATAACTGGAAGAGAGCAAGGCAGAAAGCAATCAAGCAAAACTAGATTTTTTTTTTTGCCTTTGAAATAATCATCACCTCCACTTATCCTGGATAATTGAGATAATACTATACACTGACCTCCCTACCTGAGAATTTTTAAAAATCTTCAGATCCTTCAATACACAAGTCAAAGGTCAGGTTGTCACAATCATGCAGAAGGAAGTCTTTCTACAATTTGGCAGTGGCAAGCGCATTTATCCCTCTCCCTTTTCATTTTCCCTTTTCAAGAATCCCTTGTTGCTTGCTTTCAGTTTATCCGTTCTAAGTCCTACCAAGGAGTGGTACTAAAAATGTTTTCTTCTACAGTGTCTACAGTGTCAAAACAGAAGTGGGAGATAGAGCCAGCTCTGCATAATCACAATTCAGAGAAACAAAGCCGAGTAGACTATACCTTGAAGCACTAGAAGTTATAGCATGAAAGACAGCCTAGTTAGTGCTTAAGTACCAGTGTCAGGGAAGCTGCACAGTAGGTACAAGGTGATCTCTAACATTTCCTTGGTGGTCTGTTAAGGAATCAGATCCCAAATGGAATTTGAGGAAGAGATTACTGAAATTAACTAAGTCCAAGAATCCCTAGTGGACCACCAGGAGATAAAAATAGAAGCTAGGGTTGGAGGCAGAAAGTGAGGCCTAATATTTCCATCCTCTATCCACTCATTTCCAAATAAGCAACAGCAACATCCAAGCTACAATGATGACAGGAACAAATAAGTCCCAGCCTCCCTATCCACATATAGTGGAAGAGACTGAATCAAAGATATATTCCTAATTCAAGAACTGAGGTTGAAAATATAAGTAAACAAAATACCAAATACAATTAAGAAATACTTCTATAAAAGGAGATCTAATAGGTAAACCTTGAATAGAGAAACTCCACAACAAGTACAAGCCAATTCTCAAAGAAAAAGATGATTTGGCTATGAAGACTTCTTAAGTTGCTACAAAAAAATGAAGGAAGAGATAAGAAAAATGAAATTATAAGTGAAATGAGATTTTAAGGGGGAAAGTTGAAAGAAGAATAAGTAACAGAAAATATGATAGAAGAATATATCTAAGAAGTCAATTCACTAAAAATCAGGATGAGGTGAACAAAACTTGATGACTGCATGAAATAAGAAAAATTAGAACATGATTAAAAGATAGGCAAAATAGAAGAAAATATAAATTATCTACTAGTATATATTATCAGGATATATCTAAACATACATATTCTACATTTTATATATAAATACTAGATATTAATAGAAAGGGAAAAATGGAAAGAAAGAAAGGAAGAAAATCTGCTAAGTAGGCCAAAGTTAAGAATCATAAATTTCTTGAAAACTAAGACCTAATAAAAACGCTGATACCATTTTTTAAATAAATTGTAATATTATTCAAATTTGTTAACAATAGGGGGTAGAGTAAAAATAGAAAGAATCCACTGATCATGTCCTGAAAGATATTAAAATAAATGCATAATTAGAAATTCTGTGAATCAAAGAAGAGATAAACAAAAATAAAAATGAATGAACCACTGAATTGATAAATAAAACTAGATTGAAAACTAACAATAAACTATTAGCTAATCACATTTAAAAGGAAAAAAAAGCCAAATTAACATTTTTTTAAAAAGGGGTATTCACAAGAAATGAAAAGGAAATAAAGGAAATTATTATTATTAGAAACTCTGGCCCAATTATAGGCTGATAAAACCAGTAAATGAAATGGATGAATTTATATAAAAATATGTAAAATACCCAGATTAATATATTAAGATATAGAGAATTTAAATAGCCTATTCTCAGAAAAAGAAATTGAATTAGACATAAAAGAATTCATAAAGAAGAAATCTCCAGGATCAAATGGATTTACAAGTGAATTGAATCAAATATTAAAAGAACAACCATTTGAAGTATTATATAAATTGCCAATTAACTTATCATTCCAATTTTTTAACCTCCTTATAAAATGTGCATGAACTGTAATGTTCCTTTTCATTTTGTCTCCTTTCCAGTAAACCATCTGTCTCTTCTTATAGCTCTTATCATCTATAGCACTTGTTTGGTACTTAAATAATGACTTCTGTTGTTCATGGAGGGAGCTGATTACAGGTTGTTCCTGATCAACCTCAATTTTGACAGCATGGTGAATTATAGGGGCTCTTATCCTATTATGGGGTCCATGGAGATTTCAAGTGCTCTCTGAACTTGAATGGGGAAAAAGTTAGGTCTTCATTCATTTTCATTACTTTAATATGAAATTTAGCATTTTCGACAATTATAAATGCAGGTCACCACATGTAGGGAGGGGTCTATAGGTTTCACCAAATTGCCAAGGAATTCATGACACACCAAAAGATCAAGAACCCCTGTGCTAGAGACTGATATACTGTGGCTCAATTGAATGTAATGGACTTTTCCACTAGCAGCAATGCAATGATCCAGGACAATTTCAAGGGACTTATGAGAAAGAATGCTATCCACATCCAGAGAAAGAACTGTGGGAGTAGAAACACAGAAGAAAAACATTTGCTTGATCACATGATTTGATGGGAATATGATATGATATAGACTCTAAACAATCACTTAGTGCATTTTTGTGCACAAAGACACTTGTGCATGAAGATTTAAGTGGAAAAGTCGATGCACAGAGACAGTCCCACTCTCTCGGTGTTGGAAGTCTGGGTCCATTGGCACGAAAAGTCATTACCCCTGGAGACTTCTTCAGCTGCATTGGATGGCCATGTTGTCTTTTGTGCTCCAACACGCCCTAAGCACTCCACAGTGCTTTGCTGTGTCGCCATCTCAGCCGTTGAACTTTCTTATTGGTTTCTTCCGCCTGTTCCGCCGAAACAGTCTTTACATGCTGGGTGAGCAAAGTCCTAGTTCACCAGAGGTCAATGACCCGATGGCTACCCTCACAAGGTTTAGCCGGCCTGTCGAAGCCGTTGCCTGGGATGTGGCCGCTGCCGCATGCTAGCAGCTACTGGGAGCCACAAGTGAGAGCTGGGTGTCAGGTGAGGGTCAGAGGTTGGAGAGCTGCCCTAGGAGGGCACAACAAGCCCTCCATACCAGAGATACTACTCCTCCTTGAGCACCCCATACACCCCATATGGAAATAGGTCTTGATCAATATTTTTTTTTCATGGTTACATGATTCATGTTCTTTCCCTCACCTCCTCCATCACCCTTCCCCTAGTCAATGAGAAATTCCTCTGGGTTTTACGTGTATCATTGATCAATATGGAAATAGGTCTTGATGATGATACACGTAAATGATACACATAAATGATACACGTAAAACCCAGAGGAATTTCTCATTGACTAGGGGAGGGGTGATGGAGGAGGTGAGGGAAAGAACATGAATCATGTAACCATGAAAAAATATTCTAAATTAATTAATTAAAAAATAAAAATAAGAAAGGAATCTTAAAAAAAAAACACTGTGCTGATCCTGAGAATGATATAGAGCTGAGATTAGAGCTAGATCCTGAGCCTTAAGGGAATGCTGATGAGGCAAGTGGCTATGTGGGTCAAAGGCACATGCAGGATCAGCATGCAGATACTCATCCATGTGGCCAAGAGAAGGGTTCCTAGATTAGTGTCCCAAGTCACACACTCCCTATGCCCTCACAGTTGAAGTCTTCACTTCGTACTTTGTTGAGAAAAGAGAAGCTATTCAACAAGCTCTTATCCTTTCCATCCTACCCCCTATATGTCCCAGCCCTTTGATAGTATCCCTCATCCCTTTTCTTTACTCCAGACACCGCAAAGATTCTTCTCCACCCAGCACTCTCTATGTGTATTTAGTTTCCTTTACTCTTGATCTTCTCTTGCAAGTTGTTCTTTCAATCATCTCTCTTTCCTTTTAGCCTTTGGTATCTCCCTATCTACTGGTTCCTTCCTTGATGTTCACAAACATATCAAAGTCTCTTCCAACTTAAAACAAAAACAACCTTCATTTGAACCCATCATCTCCTCAAGTTTTTATCCTATATATCTTCTCCCTTTGTCATCCAAGTCTACATTTCTGTTTCTACTTCCTCTTATTTATTTCTCAACCAACCTTTTGCATTCTGGCCTATGACCTCATTACTCAATGGAAATGGCACCAAAGTTATCAGTGATTTATTATTTATTTATATATTATTATTTATGATTAATTTTGACATTCTTTTCTCAATCTTCTTCCTTCTTGAACCTTCTGTAGCAATTTACATTGCTGATCACTCTCTCTTGGTTCTTTTTGTGTCTCTGTGGGTACTCAAAGTAGGTATACCCCCACCCTCTTCCCTGGGTCCCCTTCTTTCAATATATTCTCTCACTTACCTCATCAGCTCCCATTGATTTGATTATTATCTCTATGCAGGTATGTAAAAGTTTGTCCCTTTTAGACTTCCCCAAAATTGAAGGACTTGATTGTTGAAAATGGACATGAGATGTAAGGATGAAACACTTTGTATAATTGAAGCATTCTCTGTTTTGTAGGGGATCTTAGGAGCTCTGAGTTGCTTAGCTACAAATGAAGAAGTCATCTGAGGCAATTAAGTTGCCCCAAGACAAAGACTGCTTTAGGACTTTTCACCTAGTTATTCTTTTGCATAGCAGAGAGAAAGATTCAGCAAATGTACTAGATCAGTGATGGTGAACCCTTGGCACAGGTGTCAAAGATGGCATGCGGAGTACTTTATGGGCATGTCCACCATCTCAGTCCCCTCCACCCCACCACCAAGTTTGTTATTGTTAAGGCAGGGAGACTTGGATGGAGCTGCTCCCTTCCCCTTCTCCACTGCACTGAGGACACTTTTTCATATGACACACCTCTCTGCCTAGAAGCCCAATGGGAGCACACAGGGGGTAAGGTGGGCAGCTCATAGGCCACAGAGCTGGAGGGGATCAGGGAGCTTGGCCACACCCAGCCCCCTCTCTACACTTGCTGAGGACATTCCTCACTTCACCCACTCCTCTGCCTAGTAGCCCAATAGGAGTGCTTTTTCCCTCCCCTGTGTAGTGTAAAGGGAGTGTGGGATGCACCCAGAACTTGGTGTGGGGGAGGAGCACAGTTATCTTTAAAAGGTTTGCCATCACTGTACTAGATGGTCATTACAAGTTAGGGTGAAGTTCTTCACCTAAACAAGCATAGCTCTGAACTAGGATAAATCTTTGAAAAAGAAAAGACCTCATCATTTTCACCTAGAGATAAGAAACTTAAGAGCCTAGGCCTTGAGAGAGCAGAATGGTAGAGCCTTCTACCAGTATTTAGCTGAGCATCTTTGCTCTTTCTGTAAAGGTATAGAGAACGCAGCTGAACCAGAAACTGAATATGGTGGAAGCAAAAGTTGCCATCAAAGGACATGCCCAGGGAGTTCAGCAATTATCTTGTCTAGCCTAGATGCTGTGTGACCTGAAAGAAGCAAGCCCAGATAAATCATCCACTCAGCAACTAGAGATATTACACCCAATGGAAAGACAGTCCAGTGTGAAGATTGGATTTAGCTATCTCCTGATTGTAACAATGAAGATACTTAGCTCTTTCTTCATTGTAAAGATAAAATTGTAATTTCCTGATTGTAACAATGAAGATACTTAGCTCTTCCTTTATAGTGAAGCTAGAATTGTAAGCTACAATCTATTTTTAGATTTTAACTACAAAAAGGTATTAAGTAACTACAAAAGGTGAATAAACCACAAAAAGGTGTTAAGTAACTACAAAAGGTGAATTAACTACAAAAAGGTGTTAAGTAACTACAAAAGGTGAACTTAACAATAGAGGATTTAAGTAACCCAAAAAGATAAAATCTATCCAAAGAAGGTGAGACCTAAAGAATGGTCAGTCCTGGAGAAAATCTAACCAAAGAAGGTGAGAACTAAAGAATGGGCTGTCCTGGAGAAAAGCATTTGCTGTGATTGGTAGACGTGAAAAGTTAGAGGAGGTGACACAAGAGAAAAAGGTCTTTAAATAGAGGATGAAAAGACTGGAGTAGTTTTCTGATTCAGACATTTGGATGAGTTCAGAGACAGGCAGTCACCCCGGGCTTGGAGTAAAGGACGGAGGAGCAACTGGAAGACCAAGACCCAGACTTCTTAAAGATTGTCATTGTTGGTGAGGGAAAAGCTGACTTAGAGACCCCACCTTTCTGGAGGTATGAAGCCTCCAGGAAAGGCCCAACTTCTTGAGACTCTCTTCCCCTTAGAAATTCTAACTGGTATCAGAAGAAGCCAAACCCTCTCCCTCTCCCTCTCCCTCCTTAATATCT
Organism: Monodelphis domestica; assembly: GCF_027887165.1. Lineage (NCBI taxonomy): Eukaryota > Metazoa > Chordata > Mammalia > Didelphimorphia > Didelphidae > Monodelphis > Monodelphis domestica. The sequence continues at coordinate 650,505,927 of NC_077227.1, read as the reverse complement.
TCCTTCTATTGTAAATATTGTAAATAAACTACCATAAATTCTATTTACTTTAGTAATTCATTTTGGGATTTAGAAATTAAATCCCTGGTGACCACCTAATTAATATTATATATCTATATATATTATATATCTAGTATATCACCAACATCTATGCTATACAGTGAACTTTGTGAAAATTCCCTTCTTCCTTCAAGACAGCTCCAGCAAACCTTGTACTTGAAGTCTTTTCTGGTCCCCTAAATTGCTAATACTCTCCCTCCCTAACCAACTGGAATTTGTTTTGTATTATATATACATGTTGATTTAAGAGAAGGCATAAGAGTTCGAACTCACCATCACGAACACTGTGTTCAGAATGGAGAACAAATATAAAACAACGTGGTTGCACCCATGATCAAAACAGTGGCATCTCATTGACTACATCATTGTACGCCGGCGAGACATCCAGGATGTAAAGATCACCAGAGCCATGAGAGGAGCTGAATGCTGGACAGACCACCGATTGTTTAGAGCGGCTCTTCAAATGCGCATTGCGCCTTGCCATCCAAAACGTGCCCAGACAGTTCGCACATTTTACAACGTGAATCGTCTTAGAGATCCATCTTATTTGCAAACGTTCCAGTCCTGCCTGGACAACAAGCTGTCTGCCAAGGGACCACTCACTGGAAGCTCAACCGAGAAATGGAACCAGTTCAGAGACGCAGTGAAGGAAACATCAAAGGCAGTCCTAGGCCCCAAACAACGCAACCACCGGGACTGGTTCAACGAGAACAACACTGCTATTGAAGACCTCTTGAACAAAAAGAACAAAGCCTTTATGGAGTGGCAAAATAACCCAAACTCTGCTCCTAAAAAGGACAGATTCAAGTCTCTCCAAGCCACGGCACAGCGTGAGATCAGGAAGATGCAAGACCAATGGTGGGAAAAAAAGGCAGAAGAAATCCAGCAGTTTGCTGATACGAAAAACTACAAACAATTTTTCAGTGCCCTCAAGACTGTCTATGGGCCATTAAAACCCACCACCAGTCCCTTGCTATCCTCTGACAATGACACTCTCATAAAAGATAAAAAAGGCATCAGCAACAGGTGGAAAGAACACTTCAGTCAGCTTCTCAACTGACCCTCTTCAGTCGACCAAAGCGCCCTTGACCAGATCCCCCAAAAGCGTACCATTGAACAACTTGACGTCCCTCCTTCAATAGAGGAAGTCCAAAAAGCCATTAAACAAATGAGTGCAGGCAAGGCACCCGGTAAAGATGGGATCCCAACCAAGTTGTACAAGGCCTTAAATGGAAAGGCACTCCAGGCATTCCACATAGTACTGACCAGTGTATGGGAAGAGGAAGACGTGCCCCCAGAACTCAGAGATGCCTCCATCGTAGCCCTATACAAGAACAAAGGCTCATGAACAGCCTGTGACAACTACAGAGGCATCTCACTACTCTCCACTGCTGGAAAGATCCTCACCCGTGTTATACTCAACAGACTTCTGTCATCTGTTTCAGAGCAGAACCTGCCTGAATCACAATGTGGCTTCCGACCAGATCGCAGCACCATTGACATGGTCTTCATGGTGTGGCAAATGCAGGAAAAATGCCTTGAGCAGAACTTGAGTCTCTACATTGTCTTCATAGACCTGACGAAGGCATTCGACACAGTGAGCAGGGACGCATTGTGGGTGATCCTCAGCAAGCTCAGTTGCCCAGCAAAATTCGTCAAACTGATCCAGCTCTTTCATGTCGACATGACAGGGGAAGTCCTATCTGGTGGAGAGCCTTCTGATTGCTTCAACATCTCCAATGGCGTGAAACAAGGCTGTGTCCTCGCTTCAGTAGTATTCAACCTATTTTTCACCCAAGTATTATGACATGCTGTGATGGATCTAGACCTGGGCATCTACATCAAATACCGGCTGGATGGCTCACTATTCGACCTTCGCCGCCTGACTGCAAAAACAAAGACAACGGAGAGACTCATCCTGGAAGCTCTCTTTGCAGATGACTGTGCTCTCATGGCCCACCAAGAAATCATCTTCAAACCATTGTGGACAGGTTCTCTACCACAACAAAACTGTTTGGCCTATCAGCCTCAGCAAAACAGAGGTGCTGTTCCAACCCGCACCAGGGAGGCCAACGAACCAGCCGTGCATTACAATCGACGGCACGCAGCTTTCTAACGTCAACACTTTCAAATACCTGGGCAGCACTGTTGCCAACGACGGGTCCCTAGACCATGAGATTAATGCCAGGATCCAAAAGGCCAGCCAGGCACTCGGGCAGCTATGCTCCAAAGTCCTCCAACACAGAGGTGTAAGCACTGCGACAAAGCTCAAAGTGTACAACGCAGTGGTCCTCAGCTCGCTCCTGTACGGTTGTGAGACATGGACACTGTACCAGAAGCACATGAAACAGCTGGAGCAATTCCACCAACACTCTCTCCGGTCAGTCATGAGGATCCGATGGCAGGACCGAATCACCAATCAGGAAGTCCTCGACAGAGCCAACTCCACCAGCATCGAAGTAATGGTCCTCAAAACCCAACTATGATGGTCTGGACACATCATCCGCATGGACCCACAGCAAATACCAAGACAGGTTTTCTATGGTGAACTGTCAGCTGGACTCAGGAAACAAGGCCGACCAAAGAAAAGATTCAAGGATCAGCTAAAGTCCAACTTGAAGTGGGCTGGCATTACACCAAAGAAACTAGAACTTGCTGTCTCTGTCAGAAACAGCTGGCGAACCCACATTCACCATGCTGCCACCATCTTTGAAGATGAATGACGTCGGCGTCTTGGCGCTGCGCGTGAACACCGATACCAGGCCACAACTGCACCTCCCGTAACAACTGGTGTCCCATGCCCCATGTGCCACAAACTGCGCCTCAGCCTTTGGACTCCAAAGCCACATGAGGGTACATCAATAGATGATAATGCACAAAGACAATTGTCATTCTCTGTCACCGAGAGACTACCACTATAAGCATTTAATAAATGCTTATTGGGTGATACTTGCTGATTGATTAGTGACAGGAGTACTCATACATACAAAATTATAGATCCTTAAAGTATTTTTTAAACTCTTATCTTCTGCCTTAGACTTGATCTATTAGTTCCAAAGTAGAAGAACAGTAAGGGCTAGGCAATTTGAGTTGTGACTTGCCCAGGGTCATCAGCTAAGTAAGTGTCTGAGACTAGATTTGAACCCAGGATCTCCTGGCTGTTTATCCACTGAGCCACTTAGCTGACTCCAGATCCTTAAAGTACTAAGATAAGTTAGTAAGCCTACTAAAAAAGGTAAAAAAGAATATGCTACTGTCCTCACCCCACCGTGGACATGGTCTGGTAGTACCAGAGAGAGAACAGAGTAAATATGCTGGAATCTGGCCCGTGTTACAGCAAAGCTGCTAATATCATAGATTTTCTTCTGTTGTAGAACCTATAAAGTTGAAGACCAAAATATGTGGCACAATATCAGTGCATATTTATCTATCCAGGAACATCAAAGGGAAAAGAAGTCAAAACTTATGAAATATTAACCCAAGCCTTCCTTGAAGATTTTCTCCTTTTAAAAGCATAGAAACAAGGAGGGACAGTTTTGACAGTTAAATGTTGAATTTCTCTGTAAATATTTAGGAAGAGTAGACTGTACATAATAGAAATGTGTGATTTCATATATGAACCTCTTTTTGTTTGATTGTGTATGTGGAAATGCTCATTTTCTTTGATATTTGTTAAGTTCAGAATTCAAAATTCAAAATAATTTTATGAGGGAAAAATATATAGGTATGGAAACAAGCTATCACAGTCATAACTAGTTGAAACTACACCTGGTAAAAATTCATTTGAGTAGTAAGAGAGAGGGCAGAAGAAAGTCCAATTGTAGGTCAATTGGGGCAAAGAGTGGCATCCCAGAAAACAATCCAACCATGGTTTCAAAGGGCAAAAGGGGAGGTAAAATAGTGAATAAAACAATTCCATTCTAGGTGGAGTTATGATGAGAAGGATGGGACAATCTTCTAGAGGCATGATAGTGAACCTATGGAACACATGTGAAAGTCAACATGTAAAGTACTCTTTGTGGGCATGTGCATCCTACCCTACCAAAGTTTGTTATTGTAAAGGCAGAGACTCAGGTGGAGCAACTGTTCCCTTCCCTCTCTCCACAGCATTGAGCACATTTTTTGACATCATCTGCCTCTTTGCCCAGCATCCAATGGGAGTACACAGAGGGCAAGGTGGGCAGCTCATAGGCAGCAGAGCTGGAGGGGAGCAGAGTGCTTGGGTCACTCCCTCCCCCTCTCCACCCAGGCTGAGGACATTCTTCACTTTACCCACTCCTCTGCACAGTAGCCCAATAGAAGTGCTTTCTCCCTTCCCTATGTGGGGTGACACTCAGTCTGGGGTGGGGCATAGCAGTTGGTATCTAAAAGGTTCACCATCACTAAGTATCCTATTCAGGGGTTGGGAGGAGATAGCCTGGAGAAAGAATTAGCAAAAGGCAGCAGGAGAGTGGATCAGGGGTGACTGAACTGCAGGCTAGCATAGGGCAATGGAGTTTTTACCCATGATGAGAACAAAGCCCAGATAGATATGGGCAGTTGTCTTGCCTTCTGGCAAAAGCCCCATTTCCCCTGTGCTAGTTATAACTTTACCATTAATTCAGTTAAACATTTAGAAATAAACAGAATATTCGGTATATATTTATATGTGTATATGTTGTCCAGAGGAGGAATAAGCACTATATAAATGCTTATTGGTTGATGCTTGCTGATTGAGTAGTCCTTGCAGTAGCCATGCCTTCAAAATTACAGATCCTTAAAGTACTTAAAAAAAATACCTCATTTCTGTCTTGGAATTGATACTAAATATCAGTTACAAAGCCTAAGCCTAGACATTTGGGGTTAAGTGATTTGTGGTGGAACCTACTTCTATTTACTATTTACTAACCAAATAACCCTAAGGTGTTTGCATACTAGCTGTTCAAGGGAGGGACATCTTAGTGCTCCTTCATTAGAATATCTGATTGGGTATTGCCAGTTCAACTAATCTTATCTGGGCTGCCTTAGAATTCTGCAATGGAAGCCATGGTGGGCCTCTGAGGGTGGACTTTGCAGAGATTCCTGACAATCATACTCTACATTATTCCAATTCAGACATCCATAATTATGTCATATTGTATTTTAAATACCCACAGTTACCTTCTATAATGGAGATATTTTACTTAACCCCAGCCCTAAATTTGTGCTAGATAAACTTCAGCAATTTCAGTTTGGGACTTAGAGACAGTTGGAGGCAACAAGGCAGAAGTAGTGGACTTTATCTCTTCCCTCCTCAATTGCCCATATCATCAGAGCTATTGAATATTTATGAGAGGCTATATCCAAATAAAAGCATACACACACACACACACACACACACACACACACACACACATATATGAGGATATATAAAGACATGGAGAGATGGTTGCTCAAGGGAGAAGGCACCTTTCAGTATAGCCATTTTTTTGTTTTTATATGAGCATTCTCTTACAATAATGACCAATATGGAAGTATGTTTTGCATTTGTATAATCTAGATCAAATTGCCTGGTAGGGAAAGGGGGGGGGGGAGACAATTTGGATCTTATAATTTCAGAAAATATATATTGAAAATTGTTATTACAAATAATTGGGAAAATAATGATGATAATGGTAATAATAATAATAATAGTGGGTGTATGGAGTGTTCAGGGAGGGGTAGTATCTCTGGTATGGAGGGCTTGTCATGCCCTTCTAGGGCAGCTCTCCAGCCTCTGACCCCCACCTGACACCCAGCTCTCACTTGTGGCTCCTAGTAGCTGCTAGCATGCGGCAGCGACCACACACCTGGCAATGCCTTCGACAAGCCAGCTAACCCTTGTGAGGGTAGCCATCGGGTCATCGACCCCTGGTGAATTAGGGCTTTGCTCACCCATCATGTGAATACTGCTTCAGCCGAACAGACGGAAGAAACCAATAAGAAGTTTCAATGGCTGAGATGGTGACACATCAAAGCACTGTGGAGTGCTTAGGGCGTGTTGGAATACAAAAGACAACAGCCATCCAATGCAGCTGAGGAAGTCTCCAGGTGTAACGACTTTTCCTGCCACTGGACCCAGGCTTCCAACGCCAAGAGAGTGGGACTGTCTCTGTGCATCGACTTTTCCACTTAAATCTCCTTCACGCACAAGTGTCTTTGTGCACACTCATCTATACACCATAGATGAAAACGCACAAAGACAATCCTCATCCTCGGTTACCGAGAGACTACTACTACTACTACTACTAATAATAGTAATAATGTTAATAAAATAAGTGTTGCCCCTCAAAACAGGGAGATTTCTGACTATTACCTCGAGAAAAAAAATCAAATTCTCAGAGCTCAGTTGATCAGGTCCCTGAGCTGAGAGCTATACACCTAAATGGAGCTACATGAGGACTCTCAAAGAGAAAACTGATTTCCGTTACTAGAATTGATGAGTTCTCCTTTATTATATGTATATTCTACATGCATGCCTCACTATCATTACTGTCTAACTCTGAGTCTACCTTCCCCGTAAGCAACAGTGTAGATGTATATTTGTGGGACAGTAGATCCCAAACTTTGGGGGAGAATATTTTGTAACAACTTTTCTATCCCATCTTAGTAAATGCTTTTACTGAATGCTAATTAAATCTCCAGTTTGATTACTAATGGGAAATACTCTGAGCCACCTTAATAGAAACAGCACTCATAGTATTATCCCTACAATGTGAAGTTACTAGCACCTCTCTGGGAATTCAACCAGTATTAAGTTGGGGAATATAGCCCTAGGAAATATGCTACATATAAGAAGGTTCAAAATATATACAAAGTAAAAACAAGGTGACTTGGTAGTAGTTAGTCATAGCTTGAGTTTATTGAGCATAAAAGTAACATATATGTGCTTAAGCAAAATCCCTTTGGCAGTTGCATAGAAGACATTGAAGAGGAGAGACGCTTGAAGTATGGAGTCCAATTAGGAAGCTATTGTAATAATCTAGGCCAGAGATAATGAAATAGTGTCTGCCCTATTTATCTAACCTGACTTAACAATGTGTACTATTTTTGTTGGTATGTCAAGAATAATTTTATTTTATTTTATTTTTTAAACCCTTACCTTCCATCTTAGAATCAATAAGAGTTGCCCAGGGTCACACAGCTGGGAAATGTCTGAGGCCAGATGTGAACTCAGAATCTCCCATCTCCAGGCCTTGCTCTCAATCCACTGAGATACCCAGCTGCCCCCTCAAGAATCATTTTAAAAACATCAACTGACCACTTGAATACAACTATTTCCATTTGTCAATATTGAAAAATACATTTTTGTTTCATATAGTTTAAATAATAAAATATATTAGTAGAGACAAAGTAAACATTACATTAATGATGTATTTCCTTCAATTCTTTATATATATATACTCAGTTGTCACAAATTATATCACACCATTTTGTTGCCGAGTTTCTTTCTTTTATTTTGATACGAACTTTATTTTAGTATCTATTTTTTTCTTTTTCATAATGTTGGTCTTTTAGACTACTAATTAAGCCCACCTGGATAAACCAGGCCGAGGGTATAACTAATGGGGGTATCTATCTCAAATATGTGAAGACTTCACCTGTTGGAATGGGCAGATGAGAACAGTTGTTCCAGTGGCCATAAAGGTGACTGAAGCAGGCATTGTGGAGCCCTTAAAGCTTGGTTAGATATGGAAGATGAAAAGGTCATCTGCAGCATCCTGGATCATCACCAGTCATCTTGACTTTTGTCCTGCCACCAGACTTTGACAACTCTGAATGAGAGAAAGATGCTAATAACTTTGGGCAACTCTGCCTCATTTAAATCCAATTCATATACAAGTCAAGACATTACCCGGTGACATCATTGATCCTCTTCAAAATAGAAAAACAAACAACCACAATGACAGAATATGTTAGGATGCTCAATAAAAATAAAAATAGGATTTATAGTTGCAGATCTTTGGGTCCAGGGATGATGCCTGTGTATATTTCATCATTGCATTTTTGTGTGTAATTGGGTAATGAAGGTGTGATTGTATGATAATTGCTTCAGCTATGGGAGAGAACCTACTAGTATAATAATTATCTTCTAAAGCTATACAAGTAACAATGTTTTAAGGAAGAGATTGAATTTTAAAATATGGGTAATGATTCTTTTTGTTTAAACATAAATAAAATTTAGTTTGATAATAAAATAAAAGCAATTCCAGGGGAAAAGTTCTAAACCTGTTGAGTAATGGCTGTACCGTTGAAGTAAGTATATATATAATCTCTTGGGGTCCTTAGTTTAAAATAAAATTCTCATTTGGATGTGGAATATGGATATTTATCTTCTTTTCTATTTCTTTTTTTAAATAGTCTGATATATTAGAAAGAACATGGAGTCATGAAATCTGACTTCATTTCCTGACTCTGCTAGTGACTTAAGGCCCTTGGCAAATCATTGAACTTCTGTGCATCTTAATTTTTTCATCTGTAAAATGAGTGGGTTAGGCTAAAACATCTCTAAATTTTCTGAAATCTTATTTTATAATCACAATTTGATTATTAATTTATTTGAAATTGACATACTTGAAATCTTTGGCTCTGCTTTTCAGAGTTCAGTGAGGGGTTGAACCATCATAGAGGACAAATAGACTTTTCATAAAATTTTAGTTGTAGGAGACATTAGATGTCTAGTACAAGCAGCTATCCCATGCTCAGATCTTTTTTACAATATTCTTGATAGGCACCTATCCAGCCTTTGCTAGAACGTTACCATGGATTCTTTATCTTACAAGGAAGCTAACTCTATTTTGGAACAAATCCATTTCTTAAAAAAGTCTTTTAGTGTTATTTGGCTAAAATTTACTTCTCTAAAATTTCACCTGCAACTAGTCATAGAATACCTGTGCATGCTCTGAATTAGGGAACAGACCCTCTCTATTATACATCATTACACACTTCTTGAAGTAGGCTAATAACATATCCCATAAATGATTGCAGTTAGAACCTATTGTGCAAGCTTCCAGTTCCATGTTACATAAGATGATGTTACTTAGTTGTATCAAAAGTATCTGACTCTTCATGACACCTTTTGGGAGTTTTCTTGGCAGAGATACTAGAGTAGTTTTCCATTTCCTTTTCTAACTCATTTTACAGATGAGGAACTGATACAAATGGGATTAAATGACTAGGTCATACAGCTAATAAGTATTTGAGACCAGATTTGAACTTGAGTCTTCTGCTGGACTATCCACTGTGCCACCTAGCTGCTCCTATAAACACTACCAAAAATAACTGTCTTGAAAAACAAGTTAAAGAGAGATAAGATTATTATACTAAGGGGCAGTTAGGTAACTCAGTGTATTGAGAGTCAGGCTTTGAGAAGGGAGGTCAGATACTTCCCAATTGTGTGATACTTCCTAACTATGTGATCCTGGGCTAGCTACTTAACCACCCCATTGCCTCACTCTTATTCTTTTGCCTTGAAGGTCAGGGTTTTTTAAAAAAATTATTAGATTATCTGAAAATCACAACTAACAAATACATACCTCATTTAAAAAAAATCATAAATGAAAACTGTTTAGATCTATTAGAACTGGAGAGCAAAATGAAAATAAAAGCAATTCACCAGTCACTTCCTGGATGAAATCCCACAAACTCCCTTCAATTTCATAGCTAAAATACAGGGCTCCCAGGTGAAAGATAATACTTCTAGCAGCCAGAAAGAAATGGTTCTAGCATCAATGAACCACAGGCAATATCACACAAGACTTGGCAGTTACCACTATAAAGGAAGAAGATCTTGAATATGACCTTATAATAGGCAAAAAGATAAAACTGAGTATCTAAAAATGAATTAACTTGCAAAACTGAATATAATCCTATGGGGAGGGGTGTGTGTGTGAAATGAACCTTTAATAGAATAGAGGAGTTTCTAGTTGTAATGGTAGAAATTTTAGGCTTCTGGGAGAGATTATAATATTGTAATGGTTACAAATGTGGCTACAGGATTTATGTAATATTGAACAATGGCCGCCAAGGAATTTACTTATGAAATTCCTAAAATGAAACACTCAAGTCAGAATGGAGTTTATGGAGGTTTAATTACACTGGGAGTAGGGAAAGGAGAAGGAGAGAAGGAGAGAGGAGAAAAGGGAGAGGGGCTACTCAACCTCTGACCAAGGCAGAGAGAGTTTTAGACCCAAAGGGCCCAGGTGGAAAGAATCAGTCCTTAACTCACGTGACCGCTCTGAAGGAAAGCTGTCTGCGGGCGTCCTCCCTCTCCAAGCTCCTAACACCAACTCCCCTCTAGCTCTCTCCACAGGAAGTGCGCGAATTCCAGAGGCTGTTCCCTACCTCACTTCCTGTGTCTCACAAATCCAATGGTTGGCTCTAGCTTGGCTTAGGACAGCCCAGGTGGGCAGTTAGTTATTTCTGATTTGTCATTGACTAGCGCATGCCCATGTAGTGTGGGTGCACACAATTTTTGGGTGCTAGACCAAGATGGAGACTTTTAAAATTCACAATCCCCCCTGATGATGATTGGGAGACTAGTCTCCCCAATTGATCACTAAACATAAGCATACTGCACCCCAAAAATTTCTAACTATAAGTGTATACAAAAAATTTTTTTACCCACTAAGAGGAAAATTATAATAGTTGTAAATATGGGGAAATAGAGGAGAGAGAAGGACAGCAAACCAATGTTTTGCTGGGAGCATTGACAAAAGCCAATTAGGGGGCAGTCCCCTTTGGCATAAGAGTGTACATTCAAAAATGTTCAATCAACCACACCCCAAGGTTCATTCTGGATCTTCCTGTAGTGAAAAGGTTTAGATATCTTTCTGCAAACAGTTCATTCTCTGGATTCAGTTAGTTAGCAAGCTTCTTCTCTGAAGATTTCTCTCGAACAAAATTTAAATCTTGGATTTTATGAAATACAATCCCCCCTGAAGAAAGTGTTGAAAAAACACTGAGTCCAGCTGAGGATTCAAGTTTTTGTTGTGGGAGTGTGGGAGTTAATCCAAAAGAAAAACAAAACAAAATGAAAATAAAATAAAAATTCAAAATCAAAAGAAGAAAAAAAAAGGGAAAAAATTAAGGGAAAAATATAAACCCTTTATATATGCATATTTATATTAGAGAAGAATTCAAAATCAGTATCAAAAATCAAAAAAAAAATCTATGTATATAAAATTTGAGAAAGCAAGAATAAAAAAAGTTTTTTTTTTTCCACAGGCCCCTGTATTAGGGTCTAGTTAAGTAATTTCTAATCCCACAAGTCTGTAGGACAGAATGCAGCATATTTTACTTCCCCATTTGTAGCCAAGGCTACAGGAAGTTGCCATACTATAGGAGAGAAAAAAGAGGACCAGATTTCTATTTTATATCTAGGGAAGTGTTATTCCCTCGTCTAATTTTACCTTCGTTCTCAGGAATGGATGGAGCCAGGATGGTAGCCAACCTTAGGTACTTGTCTGTAGGTACTTTCACGAAGAGTGTGGATACAGGGAAGGCCTACATCTTAACGTCTGTCAAGTGTCGCAACCCCGAGTCTCACACTAGGTTCAAGTCCTTAGTATTGGCTTAGAAATGCATTAATCCTACCTGGATTGGTCTTTGATTTTTAGACCTGTGAGCTCTTTTGGCATTATCCAGGTTATCTCTGTGCTCCTTTTTTGATCTTGTTCCTAGAATCAGACACAAACATTAAACATAGTCCCACAACAATTATCAATAAATGGCAGGTTCCCATAGTCTAAAGCTGTTTGGGTGCGTATTAATAATAACAGCAAGTATATATATTTAAACTAATATTGTAGAATAAAATTAATATTGATCATATGTACCTTAAGTACATAGAAATGAGAAAAAGGGAAAAAATAAAATAATGTAAAAATAATAATAATAATAAAATAAGGAAAAGAGAAAAAAGGAAAAAAGGAAAAAATTTAAATTTAGGAATTCAATGTGTCAAAAGCAGAATAAAGCAGTTCCACTTGTCAATGGGTAGTTATCTCCAATGCATGTATAGGATACAGTCAATCAGTCTCAACAGAAGATGCTCTCTTTACATGAGAGCAGTGAATCCAAGAGTCCTTTTCTCCAACCTTTATAGATGTTGGAGTAGTTAATAATATTTGGAATGGTCCTTCCCATGAAGGTTCAGTTGCTCCAGTACGCTTGAAGTTCTTTATATACACGTTGTCTCCTGGGTTCAGGTCGTGAAGTGAAAAGTCTAGTGGTCCAGCTTGTACTGCAGCTCCGGATTCATGTAGCTCATGCAGTTTGTGCTGTAACTCCTGTATATAGGAAGCAATAGTAATATCTCCCCCTAATAGCGATGTATAAGCCGGGGAGAAAGGCTTAGCCTGTATAGGCGGATGTCCAAAAAGCATCTCAAATGGTGAAATATGTAGGTCTCCTCTAGGCCTGCTTCTAAGATAAAATAGGGCCAAAGGGAGAATTTCAGGCCATTTTAAATGGGTCTCAGTGCATAATTTTCCAATCATAGTTTTAAGTTCTTTGTTCATCCTCTCAACTTGGCCTGAACTCTGGGGATGATATGGAACATGGAATTTTGGAGTTATCCCCAAGCAAGAATATATCTGGTTTAGAACAGAATCAGTAAAATGACTCCCCCTATCGGAATCAATACGTGCTGGTAGGCCAAAGCGAGGAATAATTTCTTTTAAAAGCACCTTAGCAACAAAAGCTGCTGTGGCTCGGGCTGTAGGAAATGCTTCCGGCCATCTGGTCAGTTGGTCTACTATGACCAAACAAAATTTATATTGTCCAGCCTTTGGCATCGTTATAAAATCTATCTGCAGTTGCTCAAAAGGTGTGTAAGCCAGAGGACGTCCACCAAAGGCTTTACCACGATATGCATGTTGGTTATATGCCTGGCAAATAGGACAGGCTGAACATACTTTAGAGGCTATGGTAGTTATACCAGGGGCTATCCATACTCTCTTAACAGAGTCCACAATGCCCTGGGTACCAAAGTGGCCATTATTATGAACAGATTGGCAAATTTGGTGATAGAAACTTCTAGGGAGCAGGGGTTTTCCTTCAGATGACACCCATACTCCATTAATTTGTTTTGCTTTAAATTTTTGTTTCCATTTTTCCACTTCCTTTTCATTATAGGAGAGTGATAAATTTAAATTATCAGTGGTTGTTAATGTTAAAATTAATCCAGGGCCTTCTATGGCTGCTAGTTTTGCAGCGGCATCTGCTCGGTCATTTCCTCTAGAGACAGGGTCAGAGCCACCTGTATGGGCAGAGCAATGAACTACAGCTAGGGCTTTAGGCAGTTTGAGAGCAGAAAGAACTTCATTAATAATTTCTGCATTAGCTATGGATTTTCCAGCTGAGGTTAAAAATCCTCTTTGGAGCCATAGCATCCCGACTGAGTGACAAATGCCGAAAGCATATCTAGAATCCATATAAATTGTTGCCTTTTTATCCTTGGCAATTATACAGGCATGTTTCAGAGCTATGAGCTCTGCTCCTTGAGCGCTAATGTTAGAAGGTAGTGAAGCTGACCATTCAGTGGCAAATTCTGAGACTACGGCAGCTCCAGTGTAACGTATGCCATCCCTCATAAAAGAGGAACCATCGGTAAATAAAATCAGATCTGCATTGTCTAAGGGAGTGTCCAAGAGATTATCTCGAGGCTTTTCTGCCATGGACACTAATGTTTCACAGTTATGTAATGGTTCTCCTGAAGTGGGTAAATCTGGAAGCAAGGTGGCAGGGTTAAGAGTTGAACAGCGTTTCAAGGTAATATTTTCACTATTTAATAAGGTTATTTCATACCTTGTAATTCTCTGATCCGAGAATGCCTGTGTTCTATGTTTTACCAATAATGCTTCAATCTCATGTGGGCACATTATTGTTAATGGACATCCCAATACTAAATCAACGGTTTTTGTTACTAGTAAGGCTGTAGCAGCTACTCCTCTAAGGCATGGTGGTGCTCCTGCTGCTACTGGGTCTAGCTGGGCTGAATAATAAGCAACTGGACACTGAGAAGGCCCCAGAGTCTGAGTTAAAACGCCCGAGGCTACTCCTCTTCGCTCATGTACATACAAAGTAAATGGCTTGTTGTAATTTGGGATGCCTAGAGCAGGGGCAGATAAGATAGCCTTTTTTAGCTCTGATAGAGCTGACAGGTGTTCAGGCTCTAATTTGAGGGGTTCAGGGACTACATCCCTTGTTAGTGCTATAAGAGGTTTAGTAATTTCCCCATAGCAAGGAATCCATTGTCTGCAAAACCCTGTTGCTCCCAGAATTGCTCTTAACTGTTTTTTAGTGGTAGGAGCACTCAATTTTTGAATATTCTCAATTCGCTTGGGAGAAATAGAGCGGGCACCAGCTGTCAGAATGAACCCCAAATATTCTACTTTGGGGAGACACCACTGAACTTTGTCCTTCGAGATCTTATGACCTCTTTTGTGCAATTCCAAAAGAAGGTGTTTGCTATCTTCTTGACATGTTTTGCATCTGTTGAAGCCAAGAGTAGATCATCTACATATTTGATTAATTTGCTATTTTTAAATGTTATATTGTCTGTGTCTTGGCTCAAAATTTGCTCAAATAAGCTCGGACTTTCGACATAACCCTGTGGCAGCCAACACCAGGTATATTGTGAGCCCTTCCAGGTGAAAGCAAAAATATGCCTGGAGTTTTCATGTATTGGTATGGAAAAGAAAGCTGAACACAAGTCTACTACTGTAAAGTATGTAGCTGTGCTAGGAATAGATGAAATAATAGTATGTATGTTAGAAACTACGGAGTGTCTCTTTATAACGTGATTATTCACTGCCCTTAGATCCTGTACGAATCTATAGATGTGCTTGCCATCGGGCCCTTTTTTTGGTTTTTTAATTGGCAGGATGGGCGTGTTGTATTCAGATTTGCAAGGGATTATTATTCCCTGTTCTATTAATGAGTTAATAACTGGTGTAATACCCTCAATTGCCTCCTTTGAGAGGGGATACTAAGGGATAGAAGGAGGTGGGCTAGATTTAGTTTTTATCTGCACAGGAACAGCAGATTTAAGTAAGCCTACATCAGAAGAAGATGTGGCCCAAAGAGACTCTGGTATATCTTTAGGTATTTCAAAAATGGAAGGCTCTTTTGCCTCCTGGTTTTCCGAGAGAAGTACAGGGAGTAATTTTAAAGATTCCTCTGGTACTTCTAATGATAATGAGCCATCTGGGGAGCAGGTTATTGTGGCTCTGAGTTTGCATAGAAGGTCCCTCCCCAGAAAATTTAAAGGGGAGTCAGGCATCAAAAGGAAGGAGTGTTGTACCTCTAGGGGTCCTACAGACACCATTCTAGGAGGAAGTCTTTTAACTCTTTGGGTTATTCCTGATACTCCCATTACATTCTCTGAGCCAATAGAATAACATTGTAAATCAGGTGTTCTCTTTAATACAGACCAGGAAGCTCCGGTGTCTAATAGACAATCATAATAGGTGTTACCCACCTTTAAGGTAACATGGGGTTCATTAGTATGGGGAGGGCAGTGGATAGGGACAATGGGTAGTAGGACATCAGGGTCCGGGAAATCAAAGGTTGTATCCTCTGATTCCTGTGCCCCAGCCCCCCCCCCCCCCGGACACCATCATTGTATTTGGGATATTCCTTGGGCACCCCCCTGAAGGGCACCTCTCTGAGGGTCATTAGTACCTCGAGTAATTTTTGGACGAGCGCCATTTCTCATATATTGTTGAGTATTATCATTAAAATTTTCTTCAATTTGAGCATTGTCATTAATTTCCCAATTCCTATTTCTATAATTCTGGTTTCTAAAGTTCTTATTTCTATATTCATTATAGTTATTATTTCTAAAGCTATTATTAAACTGTGTATTCCTTCCAATCATCTTAAGAAAGGTTCTACATTCCATCATTTTGTGGCCCTTCTTCTCACAGAAGTGGCAAGTAATGGATTGATAATTGGATTTCTGGAGAGGGGCAATTGTCGTTGGTTCATTATCCTGCCCACTTTCTAATTTAGTTATCCTATCTATTACACATCTCATTTTTTTCTTCATTTCCTCCATGTCATCATTATTTTCTTTCTCCTTTTCTTCGTTTCCCTTTAAAACATATATAGCTGTTTTTCGCAATTCTTCAAGGTCCATATCTGACCATCTTGGGCATTGTGTTTTAAAATAATTTTTAATTGCTTTGCAAGAATTGTTTACAAAGATTCTCCTAACTTGTCTTAAACTACTCTCTTTAGTTAAGTCCCAATCTAAGTATCTGTCCCCAAACTCGATAATTCTGTCCATAAATCTGGAGGGTGTTTCGTCTTCCTTTTGCTTAATTTTTTCCAGTTCCATCCACTTATCTGTACTGTCTGCACATTCCTTCATGGCCGTGAGGATGGCCTCTCTACAACGGTATAGTTGTAGATAATCATCAGGATTGTTATAGTCCCATTCGGGATCCTGAGATGGCCAATGTGCTGCATTACGCCCCCGGGTTTTGTTGACATGAGCAATTATTTTATTTTTTTCACGTTCACTTAAAAAAGCCTGTAGTAAGCTCTCAACGTCCTTGTAAGACGGATTATACTGAAAAAATATGTCTCCCATCTTTTTTGTTACTAGAAAAGGATCTTGTTCATATGTGGGGATATTTCATGTAAATTCATTTATTTCTTGGGGAGTAAACGGTATCCTATGTCTTAAAGTCATCACATGCCAATTTCGTACTATTTCAGGTACTTCTCTTAGAGGAAACAGGCCTCTAGTTGAATTTTGCACCTGTGGGTCAGTTTGACAAGGACAGGTTTTTCTAGGAGGACAAGATCTCTCTTGCATTGGAAGTTGGTTTTCTGTAGGAGGAGGAACATGAGAAACTGGGATTGCAGGGGAAGGGTTTTGGGGATTAAATTCAGACAAGATTTGCACTACACGAGAGAAGCAGTCTGTTAACTGGGCTATAGGGAAGGTGTTTTCCATCTCTATTTCAGGGAAGGAAATTTCCTCATTCAAAGGTTCAGAAACAGGTCTGTTTCTGGTAGAGTGGTTGTTTGCCAATTGATCCTGTAAGAGACTTTTTAGATCTTCTAATTGGGCTTGCATTTTATCCTCAATTTTTCTTATTTTTTCATCTCTAAATATAGTATTGAGGATTACAAAAATGACAGTACCTATTAATATAAAAATTTGGAGGTATCCTTCATTCCTCAATGCCCCTACTTCTTCTGCTGCCATATAATTGTCAAAGAATGTAGTACTCATTTTTATATGTATATTTTGTAATTTCACAAAGCACGTGGGGAGCAGGGCAAAGCAACAAACTTTCCACAGGTTTTTTTTTTTTTACAGTAGGTGGCTCCCTAGTCTACAACCCTATACAGGTTAAGGGCCTATTGTGTTGTAAATTCTCCTTATCAAGCTTCTGGGAGGGGTTACAAAAGCCCTCCTGCAGGAAGGTAGAAGCTATGAAAGGGCTGATTAGGAGTGAATAGACCGTAAACAAAAGGGTAGAGCTAAATCTCCTTCTTTTACAAAATGTGTATAGGTGGGTCCCAGCAATCTTTTTTAGCCCTCAGGCTAAAACCGCTAGGACCATGTGCTATCTTCCTTGAGCAAAGCCCACTTAAATTTTTAAGACTAGAAAGGCCAGGAAACAGAAAAAAATGGGTTTTAAATTAGCTCCCTAGCTGTATTCAGCTGGTTTTTTGTTGCGGGCTAGGAGCTCCTAAGAGCTCCTTCTCCTGAGGTTCCTCGTTGCTAATCAGTTGATTAGGTAAGCCTGGCCTGCCTCTCAATCTACTGAGCCACCTCCTTAAAGTAAAAGGAGACGGAAATGAGAGACAAAGAGGAGAAGGAAAAAAAAATCCTGTTGACCCCAATTTAACTTAAGGGGTAAAGGGAAAAGAGAAAAGGTGTTTTATACTCACCTGTTCTGGCAGCTGTGTCTTTAAGCCAAGGTATTTGGTAAAAGGACTGACGGAGTGAGTAATAAGTTGGGTGAAAGGGCAAGAAAATTCAGGAAATTTATTGAGGTTCTAGAAACCTTCCAAGCACTAAGGCAGGGCCAGGAGCCAGAGGGGGTACCGGGGTGGGACTTTTCCCAGGTGATTAGTAAGGAGATCAGAAGACTGATATAGTTCTTTTTTTCCCATAGTGGCTCGCCAACTGTAATGGTAGAAATTTTAGGTTTCTGGGAGAGATTATAATATTGTAATGGTTACAAATGTGGCTACAGGATTTATGTAATATTGAACAATGGCCGCCAAGGAATTTACTTATGAAATTCCTAAAATGAAACACTCAAGTCAGAATGGAGTTTATGGAGGTTTAATCACACTGGGAGTAGGGAAAGGAGAGGGAGAGAAGGAGAGAGGAGAAAAGGGAGAGGGGCTACTCAACCTCTGACCAAGGCAGAGAGAGTTTTAGACCCAAAGGGCCCAGGTGGAAAGAATCAGTCCTTAACTCACGTGACCGCTCTGAAGGAAAGCTGTCTGCGGGCGTCCTCCCTCTCCAAGCTCCTAACACCAACTCCCCTCTAGCTCTCTCCACAGGAAGTGCGCGAATTCCAGAGGCTGTTCCCTACCTCACTTCCTGTGTCTCACAAATCCAATGGTTGGCTCTAGCTTGGCTTAGGACAGCCCAGGTGGGCAGTTAGTTATTTCTGATTTGTCATTGACTAGCGCATGCCCGTGTAGTGTGGGTGTGCACAATTTTTGGGTGCTAGACCAAGATGGAGACTTTTAAAATTCACATAATATTCCTGGTGGGAAGTTCAGACCGGAGTAGAAGTTTGGAAATGCAAACATGAGAATCTAGAGGAAATTAGAAAAATAAATGCATTTGAGGATTTGGATAAAATTATACAATCATGAAGTATTTGTATTCTGAAAGAAGAAAAAAGTGTCTTTACAAACCTAATATCTCCAAAGGTCATACAGGAAGTTAAGACAAACAAAGGACTTGAGTCTAAAATAGAAAGGAGGTAAAAAAGGAATATCCTGGGAAAGAAAGGAAGAAGAGAAGGGAACTAATTTTATATAATAAATGTATATGAGATGAAAAGTATACAAATATGAAAGAAGGTGGTGAATGTAAGTAGAGACAAGCATCATATAAAACTCATTTTCATTTGACTTGTACTTAATTTTTCTTCTTTGTATCAATCTTCCTATGTTTTTCTTATACTTAACTTATATTGTAAAATTTAACAGAGGACCTGGAGATTCTTTTAACATAGATATGTCTAGGGATTAATGAGCTCATAATGACAGGAAGTAGGAACTGGGGAGCCCCTGCTGAGCCATTGTCAGTTGGGGGGAGGGTGAGTTGCTGAGAGTGAAAAATGGCAGTTACTAGGAAGGTGATTGCTGGGTGGGAGTTGATCGTTGGGGGTTGGTTGCTGGGGGCTTGGCATTTGTTTACTATAATGTGGAGGTGGGCTTTTGGCTTAAGCCTTTAGGGCTTTTGCCTCTGGATGTTGAGGGAGCAGGAGTCTATCTCTGAGGCAAGGGGAGACTGGAAGTAAAACACTGACAGTTGAAGGATAAACCTTATTTATGGAGGTTGTGGGTGGTGGCTATTTATTTATTAGTATATATAGGTAGTTAGTGAATCAATTTTAGGTAGAGTAGGTTAGAGTAGGCCTGGTCTGGCCAGGCAGAAGAACCTATCCTTGAACACAGTAGGGTTTTTAGAAATTTAGTTAATATTAGGAATTTTAGGTATATTTATAGAGTATAAGATTAGTAATCTCTCTATCTTTCCCTCCTTTACTATATTCTTTTACTATCTCTATTTTAATTAAACTAAATTGTTAATTGTTAAAAGCTGCTAGAAGTTTCCTTTTCTCTGGCTTAAAGGGATAATATTAATTTACAATTCTATTATATTCTCATTAAAACTTAAATTATTAAAAGCTGCTCTCTTATTTTTGTAAAAACCCCTGTTTTAATCATTACAACATATATAATTTCTTGTAGCATAGTAATATTCCATGACATTCATATACAAAAATTTATTTAACTATTCCCCAGCTGATGAACATCTATTTTGTTTCCAATTCTTTCCTATTACAAAAAGTAGTGATATAAATTCTTTGTTGTAGATGGGAACTTTCTTTTAATGCCTTGAAGTAAAAGTTTAGAAATAGGGTCTTTGGTTGCCAAACTGTAAAGATTAAAAATTGGGGAAACTGAGGCAGGGTAGAAATTAGTTTCTCTCTGCAAGGAGTATAATATTTTTAGAGGTTTATTAAAGGTTGAGAATTTAAGAAAAATACAAGTAAGAAAGGCACGTGCCAGGTGGGCCGAAAGGCCCAATTCAATTTCACTCACATCATGAGACACGTCTGCTTGCCAGTGGAGACAGGAAGAGGACAGAGCCTTTTTACAACGAGGTTAAATACCCCATCTCACTCTTGGCCCAGGTGAGATTACAAGGCATTCTGGGGAAGTGGGGCAAGGACTTATGGGGATTGAAGTCCTGGATTCAAGTCTCCATTTTTACATTTCTCCTTTTGATCCTCTGGGAAGAAGGACTTCCCCAAAGGATCATAAAAACATAATCAATTTAAAGATTACAATAATTTGAGGATAAGAGACAAAAAAGCAAAACCAATAGACAACTTAGTCTTTTTGTTTGCATAATTCCAAATTGTTTTTCCATATCATTTCATATGCCCACCAACTATATATTAGTGATCCCGTCATTCTACAACATCTTCAGGGTTAAGTATTGTCATTTTTTTATCCTTTTGCCATTTTGAAGACTATGAAATAAAAAAAATTTTTTCAGATCCTTTGATCACTTATTGGGGAATGGCTATTAGTCTTAAATATATTTATTAATTGTTTATGTATCTTAGATACCTAATCCTTATCAGAGATATTTGATACAAAGATTTTTCTTTCTTTTTTTTTAAACCCTTACCTTTCTTCCATCTTAGAATCAATACTGTGTATTGGTTCTGTGAATTTCAAAACTACTCAACCCTGTTCAGACCATTCTTTAGAATATGGGATTTAGCTATTTCTTGATCAATAACAATAGAGATACTTGGAATAACAGAATCAGGTCTTGGAAACTACAATCTCCACCATATTCAGGGTAACAAGATTAGGAAGGGCTGCAGCAAAACTCAAGATTTAATTATTTGAGAATATGGCCTTCAACAGACATGTACAAAAAGGACAGAACTCTGGGTGGTCCTAGGTTAAGCTAGAGCCACCATTGGTACAGGTGAGACACAGGAAGTGAGGTAGAGGACAGCTCAGGAGTTCTGGGGACTTCCTGTGTGGAGGGAAGAAGGTAGTGGTTGTTGGAACCTGGTGTTTGGAGTGGAGGAGCCCACAGACTGTTTCTCCATTTTGGTCACGTGAGTGATAGGGACTGATCTTTTTTTCTTTGCCTCGGCTATCCAGGGCCTTGAGCCTTTGGCTCAGCTTAAGCAGAGTGGGTATTTAAGCCCTATTTCCTTCTCTCCTTTTTCCCCCTTTCTCTCTTTCCCTCTAATACTTTTCTTCCTCCTGTTTGTAATTAAAACACCATAAAAAGGTTGACAGCTGACTTGAGTTTTCATTTAGGAATTACATGGCTGAATTCCTTGGCGACCTTAAATTAATATATATCAGTCTTTTAAAGTGATTTCCATATCACAGTTCCAAGGCAGAAGAGCAGTTAGGGCTAGGCAATGGTGGTTAAGTGATTTGCCCAGAGTCACACAGCTGGGAAGTGTCTGAGGCCAGATTTGAACCTAGGACCTCCCATCTCTAGGCCTGGCTCTCAATCCACTGAGTTACCCACCTGCCCCCTAAAGATTTTTTCTTATCCTAGGTGCTTGCCAAGTTTGAAAGGGATGGAAGCCAAAGGCCACAATGGTTTAGATTATAAACTTATTTGTAAAATCTTACAAAGAAGAAAAATGGATACTGTCTTGCAATATTACCTCATAAATTAGAGAAAATCAGTGGAAGGTAAAAACCAGTTTAAAGTAAGCTTGGCAAGGTACCCAAATAAGCAAAACCAACCCATGACATTTAAAGATGAAAATAGAGGACCTACAAATAATTAAATAAATTGTTCATCATCATCAGGGACAGTGGAGTCAGTTCTTTTTGTTTATAACATTACCATTCCAACTGTGCTCATAAAGAAGGGTGAAATGGTAGGAAAGAAAGCAAAGTTTGGGAAAAGTGGCTAGGTTGGACCAGTTCTATGTAGAGATTTGTGAAAGTTGTAAGAGCATTAAGAAATCACTTCACAAAGTACCTGAAGGAAGAGAATGCAGAAGGAAGAAGGCAATGACATGCCTTGTTAATATCTCCCCCCCTAAAAGGGAAAAAAAAGCTTTAAGATAAGCCTTCTCTTCTGTCAAATTTTCCTATTTTTGTTAAGGGTATCATCATTTTGCCAGTATTCCAAGTTTACAACTCCTAAATTATCCTCAACTTTTTTTTTTTAACCCTTACCTTCCATCTTAGAATTAATACTATGTATTGGTTCCGAGGCAGAAGAGTGGTAAGGGCAGAATAGGGTTAAGGGACTTGCCCAGGGTCACACAGCTGGGAAGTGTTAGATTTAAAATAGTTTTGGGGTTTAAATTGTTGTAGATAAGAGAGTGGGAGCCATAAACTGTGATAATTAAAATGTTTGGGAGCAAGGGAAATATATATATATATATCAATTATGACCGCTGAAATATGTTTTCTGCTGTGTCTTGGGTTTATATAAATATAAGATGGTTGCCAGGGAATATATTCCCAATTTATGAATGTGCCCAAGCCAACTGGGTTTTATAGAGAAATTTAATTTATAATACACTGATTAATCAATAGAAAAAGAAAGAAAGTAAGAAAGGAATAAGAATGAAGGGCTTCAAGCCAATAAGGCCTAGACCTCAGTCCTAAGAGATAAATCAGTCAGTTGATTTTATCACTCACCCAAGATCTTTCTAGGTAAGGCTTCTCATGCCAACCTCAGGCTCCACCTTCAAGAGAGCCTCCTTTCAAGAAATGTTTCCAGAGAATTCTCCTCCTGACTCCTCCTGAGTTCTCCTTCCATGGCCTCCTTCAAGACCTCTCCAGGAGCTCTCCCTCCAGGACCTCTCTCCTCTCATCTCCTCCAGAGCCACCACTTCAGAGCAAAACCTCCTCCGAGCAAAACCTCCTCTCAGTCCTCAGACCCCGCTATCTTTAAGCCAAGAATCTAAGTTCTCTCCCCTCAGTTCTCCCATCTACCAATCACTGTCGATGTCTCCCCTGTGCCAATGGTGGCTCTAGCTTAACCCAGGACCGCCCAGAGGTATGTCCCCTTTGCACATGTCTGTAGAAGGTCATATTCTCAAATAATTAAATCTTGATCTTTGCTGCAGCCCTTCCTAAATCCTGTTACTCTGAGTAGGGTGGAGATTGTAGTTTCCAAGACCTGGTTCTGTCATTCCAAGTATCTCTATTGTATCAATTCTAAAATCAATCATGACTCAAAGAACTTCCTGTTCTATGCTTAAGCATAGGTCAAAGCCCTTTCCATTGTTTAGCAAAAGGTTTCTGTCCTAAAGTAGTCTTAAGTAGGGAGGAGAAGGATCCTCCCATGCCAAGGAGTTTCACACTCCAATAGAGTTCTTACTATCAGTAGGAAATTTTTTCAAGTATGAAATTTCCCAATGGGGAAATTTCCAACATTCATAAGTCTAAGAAATTTTAAGGTTTACAGAAGTGTGTGAGGCCAGATTTGAACCCAGAACCTCCTGTCTCTGGGCCTGGCTCTCCATCCACCGAGCCACTCAGCTTCCCCCTTCAACTCACTCTTTTGCACTCTTCAGATCCAGTCAATGTCTAAATCTCATCATTTTTGCACGTACAATCTCTCCAGCAATCCTTGTCTCCTACCTAAACTAAGCTATCTTAGTTTAGGCCCTCATTGACTTTTATCTAGTTTACTGCAATAGTCTTCTGATTAGTTTCCCTGATTTAAGTCTTTTGCTACTTCAATCTATACTCCACAAAGTTGCCAGACTGAGTTTTTTTAAAGGCAGATCTGATCATGGTACGGCTCTGCTCGATAAACTCCGGTGGTTCTGTATTGCTTCTAGGATGAAATTTCAGCTCTGCTGTTTTGATTTTAAAGCCCTTTACAATTTGTTCCTAACCTAATTTCACAACCCCATTATACATTACTCCTCTTTCCAAACTCTGTGGTCCAGCCAAAATTGCCATCTGTTTGATAAACACAACATGTCATTCCTTCCTCTGGATCTCTCTCCTGGCTATCCCTCCTAGAATGCACACCTCCTCATCTCTATCACAAACAATCTGTCAATTCCCTCAAGATGAAGTTTAAACACCACATTCTATATAATGTCTTTTTTAAAAAACCCTTTCCTTCTGTCATAGGATTGATACAAGAATTGATTCCACGACTGAAGAATGGTGAGGGTTAGGCAACTGCGGTGAAGTGATTTGCCCAGGATCATATAGCTAGGAAGTGTGTAAGGCTACATTTGAACCCAGGTCCTTCCCACTGTAGTCCTCATACTCTATCCACTGAGCTGTCTCATTACTCTCTACAAAACATCTTTGTTGGAAGCTACCACTATCTCCCTCACCTGCTGGCATCCTCTTTTACAAGCAATGTTGCATTTAAATGCCATATATTTATTCTATATGTGCTAAAATATGAACATGTATCCTGGATGGCATATAAATTTCAAGATAGCAGGGATTATTTGCAGATTTTTCTCTTTGGATTCCAATGCCTAACTCAGTACTTGGCACATAGTAGGTGTTTTGTAAGTAATTATTGATTGTTTAACTGATTGTAAGCCACAACATATAAACTAGTTTGGAGAGTTGCAAAACTGAGCTCTGAGTCTCCTTTGTTTCATTCCTTTCAGTTAATTTTAGAATTGGAGATTTGATAGTAATTAATATCTTCCTGCACTCATAACTCAACTGCTGTCCTTCCCTGATTGTAGTAACTCAGATAAGGGAGCTCATAACTAGGATCCAACTCAGAAGCTAAAGAAGTTGTGGTTAGAGATGAGGCAGAATTCATAGACATGGATGAACAGCCAAGCAAAAATATTGTCAGATCAACAGAGGCAAAGACTTTGCCAGATTGGGTACCTTATGAGAGATTAGAGGCCATACCTGCATAAATTTCTAGAATTACTTTTTTTCCCATTTGAGATGTTTACTCAATCTTTATCCTTCTGGAGTCCTCCTGCATACTTCCTGAAAAATCACTAATAGGAGCTTAGAAATGAGAGTGAATTCCTTTGGTACTCTAGGATTTAATTTGTTTGACCTTGGAGACTGTGGATGAAAAAAGAAAGGGTAGCATATGTCTACCCTCTCTCTAGAGAGAAGAGTGATTCCATCATTTTAAAAAAATAACCAATATTTTACTCAAATCAGAGAGTAGTACACATCTTAGCCTTTTTTTTCCCTTAAATTAACTCCATCCCTGACCTTTCTGCTAGATTGATAAAAACAGATATTCCTGTTGTAGATTAAACAACAATAAGTATGTACTAGACTAATGCTGGGGCAGCTAGGCGTTGCAGTGGATAGAGTGCTAGGCCTGGAGTTCAAATTCTGCCTCAGACACTTGCTATGTGATCCATGGCAAATCACTATTTGCCTTAGTTTTCTCATCTGTAAAATGAACTCTAGAAGGAAATGGCAAACTGCTCCAGGATTTTTGCAAAGAATGCCAAAAAGGGTCATGAATAGCCAGACACAACTGAAAAGGACTCAACAAGTTAAAAAGTGTGCCTGTGAGTCCAATGTAGTTAGAAACTACTGGTTTCCCCAAAGGTATAAATCCCCTTCAAGCCCTAGGCAATAGGATTTCTTTTTTCCTTTTTTTTTTAAATTTTATTTAATTGATTAAGAACAATTTTCCATGGTTACATGATTCACGTTCTTTCCTTCTCCTCTTCCCACCCCCCTCACTTAGCCAAAGCTCAATTCCACTGGGTTTTACTTGTGTCATTGATCAAGACCTATTTCCATATTGTTGATATTTGCAATAGAGTGATTGTTTAGAGTCTGGATCCCCAATCATATCCCCATCAACTCAGGTTTTCTTTTTTAAAGAGGGCTTCCATGGAAATGAGTAACTCTGTCTACACGCTCCTGATCAAACATTTATGATGTTGACTTGTCTCCAAGTGGGCAAGCTGTGGATTTTTTCCATGGATATGCTATTCTTTAAAGCAGCTAGGTGATTTTCATATGTATTTTACATATTATCTTCTCACATATCTTGGGCTTTCCATCTTAATTATGTTCAATCTACATTTCCCACTTTGAAGATCACTCACCTAGAAAGGGAGGACGGAAGCGAACTATTAGTCATTTCCACTCTCTCTGTCATTTGTTACATTATCAGTAGTAGTTAGCATTAGCAGATAGGATGCTGGGTCTGGAGTCAAGAAGACCTGAGTTCAAATTTGACCTTAAATATTTATTAACTGTGTGATGCTGGTCAAATCATTTAACTTTTGTTTACTTGAATTTCCTTATCTGTAAAAAGGGATAATAAGAGTATTTGCCTTGCAAGGTGGTTGTGAGGATCAAATGAGATAATCATTTTAAAGTGCTTAGCTTAGTGCCTGGCACATGTAAGTGCTATGCAAATCTTGCCTTGAGAGCAAGAACTGTCTCATTTTGTATGACTCACAGTGCCTGGCCCATAGTAGACAACTAATAAATGCTAATTGATGAATTAATTGATCCATGTACACAATGGTATTATTACAGAAGATGAGCAGGAGGTAAACTGATTTAAAAACAAAAGACAAGCAATTGGGGCAGTTTGGTGTCTTAGCAGTTTGAGAGCCAAGCCTAGAGATGGGAGACCCTGGATTCAGATGAGGCCTTAGATACTTCCTAACTGTGGCCTTGGACAAGTTAATTAATCCCAATTGTCTATCCCTTACTGCTCTTCAGCCTTACTTAGTATCAATTCTGAGACAGAAAGTAAAGATTAAAAAAAAAAAGGACAAGAAAAGGCAAAAAACAATATCCTACTAGTCTATGAAGTTCTCCATGATTTGGGGTATGAGCGCATGCACGGCCGTACAATGACCAGGCACTAAAATAGAAAAATAAGCTGAAAAAAAAATACAATTCCACAAAACACATAAAGGCTGAAAATTGCATGCTTGTCAGGTTCCTTTCATCCGTTCTCAAAATCTCATTTCCTTTGTCATATTACAATTTTTCACTCTAACAGAAAAAGTTAATATATTCATTTATTCAAGTCAGAGTTATTATATTTAATGTTCACTCTGAGTGAAATGATGACAGTGTGTCTTAAAATATGAATGTAAAAAATTCACCAGATGCTCTCCTTTTATATGGTCAACATATCAGCAAGTGCAAATAATATATGAGCACAGTAATGCTTAGAAGGGGGAAGGAGAGAGGTGGAGTGATGCAGAAGAAAGGAGCAATTAGAGATAGTTAGTCAGAGAAGACTACCTAGAGGAAAAAGGCTTAGCACAAAAGATCAAGACTATCAAAGGAATTAATGAAAAAAAAATTTGAAGGATGGTGGCCCAGCAGTACCAGATCTCAAACTCTACTTTAAAGGAGTAATCATCAAAACAATCTGGTTCTGGCTAAGAAATAGAATGGTGAGTCTATGGATGAGATTAGTTACAAAATATACAGGGGTAAATGACCAACAATCTAGTGTTTATTTGATACACAAAGGTTCCAGCTTTGGGGTAAGAACTCATTATTTGACAAAAACTAGTGGGAAAACTGGAATACAGTATGGTAAAAACAGTATGGTATAAACCAATATCTCACACCCCAAATGTGTGGTGGTGAACCTATGGCACACATGCCAGAGGAGGCATTCAGTGCCCCCTCTGTGGGCATGTAAGCTGTCGCCCTAGCACAGAGTTTGCCAGAGTTCATTACTAGAAAGCCAAAGGGACATGGGGACAGGCTATTCCCCCTTTCTCTCTCCATGTGCACCTGAGGACATTTATCATATCACCTATCCCTCTAAAAGGTTCACCATCACTGCACCAAGAGAAAGTTAGTCTTTAGGCCTCTATAAAATGAGATATGATTTAGACATAAAGAATGATGCCATAAGAAAATTAGGGGAATATAGAATAGTTTACCTATTAGATCTATGGAGAACTTTATGACCAAACAAAAGATAGAAAACATTACAATATATAAAATAAATAATTTTGATTATTTAAATGATATCCCATCCTTCCAATGTCACTTATTCCACAGAGCCTTCCCAGATTTCAGATTTCCCCTGTTCAGTTCAGTTCTGTCAAACATTTTTCTAGGAGACAGAAACATAGTGGAAATGAGCCTTCAAAAAGCTCAACCTTTTTATCTTTTTCTTTATACTTTTCTTAAAGTAATTTGTTACCTTTTACAATTACAGGCAACTTGGTAGATATATCAATGATACCAATATTGTCTCATTTAATCAGGGTCTTAATTTTCTCATCTATAAAATGAGAGATGACTTAACTTAGAAAATCTTAACATGGAGTCCAAAACTTGATTTAAAAAAAATTTAGAATTATATTGGTTTCCTTTGTAATTATATTTTATTTTATTCATTTAAAACATTATTCTAAGGCTTTACCAAACTGCCATGGGCATTCACAATACAAAAAAGGTCAAGAATTCTTTACCTCAATGAATGAAAAAAGCATTCACATGGGCCAATTACAAACATAAATGCAAGTCAACCTCTGCCCTCAAGGAGCTTTTCTTCCCATAGGAGAAGACCATACCTATATGGTAATTAGTGGCTAGGGAATGGCATTTTGTTCTGGGAAGTCATAGGAATAATGAATAGAGCCATAGGGAAATTGATTGCCATACTGCCTCTAGTTGCAATGACAATATTTAATTCATTATGGTTCTCAGAGAAAAATGGAGAAAGGAAAGGTGGTATATGAACAATGGTAGGGTAAATGGAAAAAAGACTGCTGGGGCACATGAGCATGACTGGGCCTAGTATGATATAGTGGGTCATATGAGTTTTGTCTCATGATCTCACCAATCAGGACAGAGTGGAGTTTAAAAATCAGTGTATCTCTGAGGTCCCTTCCAACTTTAAATCTATGATCATATGACAGATAATTCACTTACTTGTTTCTGTCTAGTCTTATTTCTCCAATTAGACTGTAAATTCCTAAAGGTCAGGAGTTATACCTTTTGCTTTGTATCACATGAAGGGGCTTAGCACAGTACCTTGCACGTAGCAAGAGTTTATTATTTGTTGACCAAGTGTCCCTACTATTTCTCTAATATAATAAGAACAGTCTTCATTTTCTCTTGGCATCACAAGAAGAACATCGGCTGTGCATCAGTTATCTCCAGTTCTTGTCAATCCATCTTTTTTTCATATGTATTAATTACACGATTATAATTATAATTAAATATTGATTGATAGAATAAATTAATTAAATCATTGACATAATAAATATTGATTAAATAAATGCAAATATAGTTTGATTAATTTTTTTGATGATATGATTTCTTAACTTCTTTATAATTCATTCTTTGTGTTGCATTATAGCTGTACAGATCCACATTTATCTTTCTATTTTTGGGGGGTGATCCTCTGTTTGAATTTTTGGTAGACCTGAGTGTTTCATAACTGAATTATAAAATATCTGATAATGGCTATATGGCTCTTAGATCTGCTGAAAAACCACTATTTCAGTGTTTCAATCTGTTCTTTTCAAATTTTTAATTTACGAATGATGTATTCATAGATATAAAAATTGCTTAATTTGCTCTTCCACAATATGAGAGTTAGCATGGAGTTGTGCTTGGAAAACCACTGGGGAGCAAGGATAACCTGAGCTCTCTAATCCTGCTCCTGACACATACTGGCCATGTAAAACTGGGCAAATCTCTCAATCTCATACTGCCCTGGGCCACTCTCTCAGACTATAAATGTGCCAACCTGGATTCAATGAGGGAGTTTTCTTATCTGGGACTTTCCTACTCTACAATACAAATATATTCCCCATAATGTTTTGTTCTCTATTATGTCATTGGATTTTCATATAAACTTTGAAATAAGCCTGAGAGGAAATAGTTTTCCCATGACAGATGAAGAAACAGAGACTGGCTGGTTAAGTAGCAGTTACTTAGAACTCACTCAAGTGAAAGTGAAGAACAAATGTTCACAAAATCCAATCCATGTGTTCAGACACCAAATTCATGATCCTTCCCACTCCACTCTTCTCTTCTTCACTGTTCCTTCCATCAACTTTTACATAGAAAAATTCCTCCTGAATTCTTTCATGGAGAGAGCTTCTGAATGAGATCATAAAATAATTCGATAAAAGCAGAAAAGAAAGAGCCCAGATTAGTCATAGGAAATTAGGATGAATCCCCAAGGAGGGGCAGGGATGTTTATGATCTCATCAGTTTGGAGTGTCCCACCAATAAGTCTCACTTTTTTTCATAATAGCTTTTTTCCAATTACTAAAAAAGGCTGACAAGCAAATATTTAATATTTATTTTATTTAATATTTAATAGTCATCCTTG
The DNA here is from genome assembly GCF_027887165.1 of Monodelphis domestica. Classification (NCBI taxonomy): domain Eukaryota; kingdom Metazoa; phylum Chordata; class Mammalia; order Didelphimorphia; family Didelphidae; genus Monodelphis; species Monodelphis domestica. The sequence goes on along the minus strand of NC_077227.1, from coordinate 650,475,326 downwards.
AGAACCTAAGCTTTGAGGTTTATAGATTTGTAGATCTGGAGCAATTAGAGGTAACAAGGCTATGATCATATAGCCTAGATTTTTTTTAGGAGATTCTGAATCTGAAAAAAAAAAGTGCAAAATACTTATCTTTTTTTCAGACTATGGGCTCCAGTATTTGGTTCTAGAAATATAGTTGTTACAGCCTAGTGGTTCAGAACCATGATAATGTATGGATTTAGTGTATAAAGTACTGGAACAGGAGTCAGGAAGACCTGAGTTCAGATTTATCCTCAGACACTTATTAGCTATGAGACCTTGGGCAGGTAAGTCATTTAACTTCTCTCAGTCTCAGTTTCCTCAGTTGTAAAATGAGTATGATGATAATAATAAGCATTTATTTCAAAAGGTTGTTGTGAGGATCAACTGAGAAACTATTTGTAAAGTACTTAGCACAGTACATGGTATATAGTGGATGCATAATAAATGTTTATTTCCTTGCTTCCTTTCTTTCTTTCCTATAGATAGATGATGGTCATGTTGAAGCTATTACAGATTTAATGCTAAGCTAATCAAAGTACCAAAGGGATATTTTGTAGACAGATTTAGATAAAATAAATAACAATACACATTTGGAAGAACTAAAGATCTAGACTATCAAGGGAAATGAAAAAAAGAGGTAGGAGTAAAGGGAGAATAACACTTCTAGACCTCAGAGAATATCATAAAATAGTAACCATCAGAACCACTTGATATTGGTTCAAAAACCTAAATAAATAAATGGAACAAATTAGGCAAGGGAAAATCAGAAATAATGGAGTTCAATAACCCTGTTTTTCAATAAATTCCAAAACATATGTAGCTTAGGAAAGAATTCTCTATTTGATAAGAAGTGCTGGGGAAAATGGAAAGCAGGCTGTCAGAAATTATGCTTAGGTTAACTTCTTACATTATTTCCATATACAATAAATTCATAATGGATTTTTGAATTCCAATCCAAATTGGATCAAAGATATCATTTTTTTTTAATGAGAAAAGCAAAATATTCAGAACAGCTAGGTGGCTCAGTGGATTGTGAGCCAGGTCTAGATATGGGAGGTCCTTTGTTCAAATCTGGCCTCAGACACTTCCTAGCTGTGTGATCCTGAGCAAGATACTTCACCCCCCATTGCCTAGTTCTTACTATTCTTCTTCCTTGGAACCAATATACAGTATTGATTCTAAGATATATGCAAAGGTTTTTTAAAATAAAAAAGAAAAATATTTATGGATGGGTGATAAATTATTTTTTAAAACTTGCCCAATTTTAATCACTTTTTAAAAATCTCAACATTTAAAACAAGTTCTATTTCCTTTACTTTTTCACTTTTCTACAATTCAGTTCCATCCAAGTGACATTTCTATAAAGAGGAAAGTAATAGACAGCCCTCAAAGCAGCAGAAGAAAATGAAATGGAAAGAGTACAAATTAAAGTCTCTTACATAAGTCCCAGCCAAATTAGTCAGAAAAAAAGAAAAGATTTGTTCATTTGACATTTAGAAAGGTTAACATTTCATTAGAGATGTCCTGAGTTTGCAATGCAAGCCCTACAGTTTTGTGAAGGGACAGATCACTTTCAAGAATAAAGTACAAGTAAGAATCTTCAGAAGATTTAAGTTTATATTTTAATGTAGGATGGATGGTATTGGCATTAAGGAATAGAAGAAGTCGGTTTTTGTCTGTTTTATGTCATAGGTTCCTTTCAAAGTTCGACCTTGGGTGATCATATTCTCTAACTATGTGCTGACTGGCATAAGCAAAATAATTATTTTTAAAATATTTTTTTATTTTATACTACATGGTAAAAATATGGTCAGACATTTGCTTTTACACCAGGTCAAAATCTTTCAAGCTAAGCACATAAAATAAAACAATTAGAACTGGAACCCTCTTAAAGATTCCTAAAAGCTCTGAACTCTTTTTTACAACCTCTTTTTTTTCCAGTGTGATTCAGAAACAAAAGGACATTGTTATCCTAGTGACTAGATTTGTTAATAACAGTTTAACAGGGCTCCAACTGTCCTGCATGTGGAAACTTGACTCTAGTTCGCTGCTCATATCTGAGTGTGTTCTATGCTACCACGGAAACACACATAGGGAAAAGAAATCTTTATTGCAAGATTAATTTATTCTATTTCTCAAGTGACTTTCTTCCTCAAAGCCCCAATCACTATGGCAAGAATTGAGACTGCTGCACTTTTCTGCATAAGCTCTCATCCTCTGGAAATGCTAAAATGGAGAACTAATGAATCCTAGAACTTGAATAAAGGGATGGGGTGATCCTGTTGAGTGAAACATCTGCAGTGAAAAACCTGACTGAGAAGAAGGCACCGTCCTAGGAGGAGAGGGCAGGGCAATAGTAACCTCTGTTTCAGGACTTCTGTGAGTGAAATTAAAATAACTGACAGAAGGGACAGGTAGGTGGTTCAGTGGATAAAGCACTAGGCTTGGAAGCAGGAGGTCCTGGATTCAAATTGGACCTCAGACATTTCCTGTGTGACTAGACAAGTTAATTAACCCTCATTGTCTAGCCCTTACCACTCTTCCTGCCTTGGAATGAAGACATAGTATTGATTCTAAGATGGCAGGTAAGAGTTTAAAAGAGATTGACAGTCTTCTGATGCAGCTGGAGGAGGGGAAAGTGCTTCCATCAGTTCTAGAATAAGCTTTTGTTTAATTCTAGAGTCTGCAATATCTTCTTTTTCCATTGACTTCCCTTGGATTTTCCTCCTTTCACATTAAGCCTGTATTAATTTACAATCAGTTTGTTGAAGGATTTATCAACAAGCCTGCCTTGTGGCAATGGATGAAAGCACCCTGCTGCCACTGTTATATGTACCACCTCCTGGTCTTGCCTGTTGCAGGGATTGGAGCCCAGAGGTATAACCATTGGAGGACCTGAGTAGGTAATAAACTCTTAAAAAAACAAAACAAAACCCTTATAAGCTATAGAATCTTAGAATCAATACTGTGTTTTGGTCTCAAGGTAGAAGTATAGTAAGAGATAGGCAATGGGGGATAAGGACTTGCCCAGAGTCATACAGCTAAAAAGTGCTTGAGGTATGATTTGAACCCAGGACTTCCTGTTCCTAGGCCTGGCTCTAGAGCCACCTAGCTGCTCCTGGTTACAAATTCTTATAAAAATAAAGAAGAGAGGCAATTATAAAAGATAAAAATAGAAAATGTAGATCACATGAAATTGAAAAGCTCTTCAACGAACAAAAAAACTATATCCAGGATAAGACAAGAAATAATGGACTAGGGAAAAATCTTATTAATGTTTGCATATAAGGATTTATTTAATATTCAAGATTTATGAACAATTTGACAGAAATATTTAACATTGATTGATCAATACCTATAACTAAAACCCATTACTCAATAAATAAGTGGTCAAAAGATATATACAATTGGACTCCTTCCTATCCCATAAAAATAAAAAAACATTCTATTTCTTGGCTTTGGGCATTTTTTTGGCTGTTCCGCATGCTGAACATCCATGTTCTCTATCCTTATCAATTCCTAATGCCTTCTTTGGCTTCCTTTTAAAACAGAACTGAAAATCCATCTTCTATAGGAAGCCTTTCTTAACCTATCTTAATTCTAGTGTCTTTCCCCCTCTTATTTCCTATTTATCATATATATATATGTGTGTGTGTGTGTGTGTGTGTGTATGTTGTTTGTATACTTTTGTTTGTTGTATCCTCCTTTAGATTATTAATTCCTCGAGGGCAGGGACTATCTTTTGCCTCCCTATGTAGCCCCAGAATTTAGCACAGTGCCTAACCCATATAGGCAATTAATAAATATTTGTTGAGTGACTGATTAATCACTATTAATAAGCAAGATGCAAATCAAAACAACTCTGAGGTTCTACCTCACACTCAAGCAAATTGTCAAAGATGACAAAAGATGTGAAAAGTTTGTGTTGGAGGGATTCATACTAATCCATTTTTGGTGGAGTTATGAATTATTATTATTCAAAAATATTTTATTTTCCTAATTACATGTAATAACAATTTTCAAAATACATTTTCTGAAATTATAAAATCCAAATTGTCTTCCTCCCTTCCTTCCTTCCCTCCCCCTATCAGGGATGATAAGCAATTTGATCTGGATTATATATGCATTATCATGCAAAAGATGCTTCCATATATAAAAATGGAGACTTGAACCCTGGACTCCAATCCCCAGAAGACCTTGCTCTGATTCCCAGGATGCTTTGTAACCTCACTGAATTCTCACCTGGGCCGAGAGCAGATTATTATTTAAAGAGTCTCCTCCTATGGCTGGGGCTCTCTTTCCTGTTTCCGCTTGCAAGCAGAAGGGTCTCTCATGATGTAGGTGAGGTTGAATGGGCCTCTCAGCCCACCTAGACACGTGCTTTCTTACTTGTATTTTCTTAAACTCTTAATTGTAAACAAACCTCATAAAATATAATACTCCTTGATAGAGAAACTAATTTTTACCTGCCACAGCTTAAACCCAAAAATTTTAATCATAACACATATTGGTCATTGTTGTAAGAGAATACTCTATAAAACCAAATCCCCCAAATAAAATCATAAATAAACTAACGTGAAGATTGCATGCTTTGATCTGCATCTTACTGGAACAGTTCTTTTTCTGGAGGTGCATGGTGTTCTTTGTCATAAGTCCTTCAGACTTGTCCCAGATCATTATATTACTGAGAATAGTTAAGTCTTTCACAATTGTGAAAATAATATTAACTCTCCCCTTGTCTATGTTTTAGCCAATCAAATCAAGAACTTAAAGTACCCCAATTTACCATTAAGTATGAGAGTTTATAAGTCCCTTACTAGACTAAGCTCATACCTCCAAAGGTCACTGCCTCCCACTTGGACAGTGCTAGGCAAATTGAAAGACTGTGATTGGTTCCTGTAAAGTAGGGGAGCTAAAGGAAGTGACATTGAGAAAACTGCTTTAAAAAGGCCAGCTCGAGGATTCAGTCATTCACTCCTAGTCAGTGAGTCAGACTGGAGGAGAAGACTCTTTCCCTGGATCCTGCTTTGGCTTGCTGAGTGAGTGGCTAAGATTCCTGCCTTAGCTTTGGAGGAGGCTGCATTGGTGGAATTCTGACTGAAGACACCACTGGGACCTCTTGCTGAGGATTACCTGGAAATCCAAGTGGAGAATGTATGTGGGAAAGCTCTGCCAGGGCTGAGTCAGACACCAGAGCCGCACTTAGGGTAGTAGGCTAGATAATTCTCTACCTTCTTACATTTGAACAATTTTACTCTTTCCACCTCTTTGTAAATAAAGCTGCTAAAAGTCATTTTCACTTAAGCTATAATATTTAAAAATCAGCAACCACAATATTACTTTAGAATTCTTATATTTAGCATAAAATCCTAAATTTACCTTACACAATTAATCATCATACAATATTATTGTTACTATGTCCAGTATTCTCCTGGTTCTGCTTATTTCACTATGCATCAGTTAATGTAGGTTTTTCCAGCTTGTTTTAAATCATCCTGAAATTATAATTTCTTATAGTAAAATAGTATTCCATCACCAATATATACCACAATTTGTTCAGCTATACCCCAATTGATGAACCTCCTCATAATTTTCAATTATTTGTCACCTCAAAAAGAGCTGCTCTAAATATTTTTGTACAAGTAGGTCCTTTCCCCTTTTTTATGATCTCTTTGGTATATAACCCCAGGAGTAGCATTATAGGATCAAAGGGTTTTTATAGTTTTATAGCCCTTTGGGAATAGTTCCAAATTGCCCTCCAGAATTGTTGAGTACAGTTCACAGGAGTTGTGAATTATTCCAGCCAGTCTAGACAACAATTTGGAATTATGCAAATATAATGATTAAATTACTGGAGAAGGAAATGGCAAAACCACTTCATTATCTTTGCCAACAAAACCCTATGTACAGTATTGGCATGATTTGGTCCATGAAGTCACAAAGAGCTGGACAGGAATGCACAGCTAAACAGTAGTGGCTAAAATGCCCACTAAGATTTTAGCCACAATTTAAGGTGTTGCCAATCCAGGATCATTTAAGTATTATTACATAATTTTAAAAAGTGCCCTGTAGGCTTCCAGGTCCAAAGAATCTCTAATGATGGGATTTTGAGCAAGGAGACAAGGGATTTCCTTGAGCTCTCAAATCACATCCCATGAGTTCTCTATTCATCTCAGTGGAGGAGATATCAATGTACTGAGTTTGTTTTTTTCTAGTAGTTATATTGGATTCACAGTATCTCATTTAGTCCCCTAGTGATAAATGGTGATTATTAAAGAATGGGAAAGAACAGAGAAGGAAACTAACATTTATTAAGCACCTACTCGGTCACTGGATTCAGCACAAACATCTTATTTGATACAACCACTGGTGAAGAAGCCATTTCTCTTATCCCCATTTTATAGTTAAGGAAATTGAGGCAGGCAGAGGTTTCAATGACTTACCCAGAGTCACATAGCTGGGTAAGTTATTGAAACCTCTGCCTGCCTCAATTTCCTTAACTATAAAATGGGGATAATAGAAATGGCTTCTAAGTATCTGAGGCTGGATCAGAACTCAAGTCTTCTGGCCTCTAAGTCCAACACTCTACCCACTGTGCTACCTAGCTACAATGGAGAGTTGTCTAGGATGACATAGACCAGAGATGAATTTACTGATCCACATGGAAATTAATCCCTAGAAGCATGAACCATTTTGAAATAACCTATCAACAATGTCTGCTTCATGGGTTATTTGAGATCCCTAAGGGTCTTAGAGTGTACAAGATTAGTGAAGTACCTAGTAGAATCCCAGTGGTTTCACAAATTTGTGCATTTCCCTCCTCTTGTTTTCTCTATTGCCTGTAGCTGAGAATGTGAGAATGTGTGTGCCAATATGAAATTCCCAATGTGAAAGTGAAAATGGGATTACTAATAAGATCATGAGAATGTTTGCTGTCACAAGTTAAATGTGTGAATGTAGAAGATTAACTCCCTCTATAGAATCTCTTTCTTTCTCTTTCTCATTCTCTCTCTCTCTCTCTCTATATATATATATGTGTGTGTGTGTGTGTGTGTGTGTGTGTGTGTATTGTTTTATAGCAGGATTATAAATGCCTTAAAAGTCAAATAATTAGAAATTTTTGTTCACTTTAGCAATTATTACAAATTATAGCTGAAGCAAGTAACATGAATCATTTTCCCAATTTGATTGCGGGTAAGAGTTAGGAACATGGTAGGCTGGGAAAGGAGCTTTAAGGTGGCTTTTTATTCTATTTATTAAATTATATTATTTCTATGCTTTGTAAAGACAGAAAGCATATTAGCTTTCTTTATTACTTATTTATTTTAAACCCTTACCTTCTGCCTCAGAATCAGTACAAGTATCAATTTCAAGGCAGAAGTGTGGTAAGGGCTAGGCAACTGGGATTAAGTGACTTGCCCAGGATCACACAGCTAGGAAGCATCTGAGATCAAACTTCAACCCAGGTCTTCCTGACTTTAGACCTGGCACTCTATTCCCTGAGCCACCTAGCATCAATGGTAGTTCTCTTTAAATTAATCTTTCTCTAAATCTAGAGTTCTCTAAATTCAATTTTCTGATAAAATACACTATGATCCCATCTGAGTTATGTTTCTAGGGTATATTCATGTTTCCCTTATTTCATCTATATCTTGTATATATCTGTTTATTTACTCCTTGTCTCTCCCTTAGCATGTGAACTACTCAAAGGCAGGGACCATTTTTGCCTTTCTTTATACCCCTAGTTCTCACTCAATAAGCAATTAATACATATTTATTAATTTACTGAGCTCAAAAAACATTTTGTTGGATTGAAATTTTGTTGCTTTGGAGTCCTCTTTTGATGCTTCAGAAGGGAGAATTCCTCCGTTGCCCTCTACTTCTTTTTAAACTATGCATTTTCTTAGTCTATCTTCTCCAGAAGCCTCATGGCCCTGCCTTTTCCCTTAAGGCCTTTGCCTAACCTATTTTCAGGTATGTTTAAGACAACCAGGGATTCAGAGCTCTGTGGAAGCCCAAGGATAAGGAGGCGGCAGTAACTGTTTTCCCACTCCCACAGTGGTCAAAAGGGATTTTGAAGGCAATTGGAGAGAGGCCAAGTTTGCTGGCAGAGCATCAACCAGTGCCTTGAGTACTACTGCAGTACCAGAATGATGAAATAGGCTTATGAAGTCTCTCCCACCCCCAACTCCCTGGGCCCCCCACCTGTTGGCTATTCCCCAGAATGGGAATCCATGAGTCACTGTAATAAAATAGACTCTGAGTTGTCTGAGAATAAACCCTGAAACAGGCTTTGCTACTTATTGTTTGAACAATTGCCCTGAGATCCTATAGTAATAATAACTGACTCATATGTCACTTCAGGTATTATCTTTATTTAAAAGAAGAAATTGTGATTGAAGGAGGGTTGGTACTTTGTTCATGGTCCCACAAGGATGTCATAGGCAGAAAACTTCTCTCAACCAAGAACAACAGAGTGATTTTGGCCAGAAAAGGTCTGTAGCTGAGTTGAGTCTAATTTAGGTGGAGTCAATATCAAGATATATTTTGTTGCTTTTTTTTTTCACCCAAAATTATAAAATAACTCAAACTCCACAAATTAGTTTATTCTGGCAGTGGAACACGGCCCTATAGTAAACACTGGAAGGTGAGAAGAAACATCCTTTCTGTCTGACAGAATCTTCCACACATAGATAATCTTAAATGCTATGTGAAATGAATGCCTTTTCTGAGCAAACACCACATAACCACAAATCTGTGTATAATACAACTATGTCCTAGTGGTATCTATTTCCTAGCTAATGTAGTGAAAAACTGCTACCAGTGACTGTGGTATCTCTATATAGGTAGGTGGCTAAAACTAATTTAGGGTGTTCAGTGCAAACCAAGCTCCATTTATACAGAAATATTTCTGTCTTTATTGGAACTAGATTCGTCGGAAAACATTCTAGAAATAGATATGTAACACTGACTGACCTGGTCCTCACACCTGAAGACAAGTGATGTTTAATTTCCCTCCTTTCCCAGAATTCTCCAATACTCTTAAAGGAGATTAGAAGGGTTCCTAGTCTCTCTGCAAATGGCTCCAGCCCCCACTAATGCTATCCCTTCAAGGATGGGGAGGTGGGGTGCTCCCCTCTACCCTACTTACATTTGGCCACTTGCTATGTGGATTAGTTCTTTCAGTAAACATTTACTCAAAGGTATCATCACAAATATACACATTTTTTTTCTTCCAGTATGTGGGGCTTAATCTCTCCCCTGCTTTGTGTCACCTCATTCAGTGGGGAGGAGAAGGGGATCAGATTCCTAGTTTAGTTCCGTTCCAGGCATTTTTAAATCTAGACTCCCTTTGCTTGAGTTCCTGGCATCTTGGCTTCTCAGGACTTCTATGCCAGACTGCTGGCTACACCGTCTTGCCCACAATCATGGCTCCTGTGAGGATCACCTCCAGTACCAGAAAATGAAAAGGGCAAACAGCACAGAACTGAAGCAGACACCTCCCAGGACCATTTCTTGGAGCTGGAGCAAAAGAGGAAGAGCAAGGTAAGGAAACCCTTTTCTTCTCACTGGTTCAGTTCATGTACCCATGCTATGTGTGAAGTGAGATCTTTGCTGTCTGGATGAAACAGATGATAATGGCTGAAAAGAGCCCCAGTAAGGGAGTGGTGGCAAAGAATTTGATCTAGCTCAGTTTCACTAGTTTTAAAGATGCAGTCTCGTGCTAGAGGACACAGAGACCTCCCTGTTGGGTAATTTGGGCATGTTCCAAAGGGCCTTTAAGGGCACCTCCACATTAGGTGAACTGGGTATGTCCAGACAAGCCAGGATTACAGATATATTATCCTGCACATTTGGGAGAGCTATTGAAGAAAGGAAGCAGGAGACTTTTGTTCTTTCATCAACTTTAATAACAACAGATATTTACTGAATTATTTTATGCTGTGAAAGGCAGTGTGCAAGGTCTTAGGATGTACAAAGAAAATAGATTCTGCATTGGGGAACTTGTAGACTAGTTGAGTGAGTTCAGCACTTTGGAGGAGTTTCCTTTGACCTTCAGGAAAACCAATGTTATTTCCAGTACTTCATCTTTTAAATGCATGATAATGACTACACATTTGCCAAATCCTAGGAGGCTCTGGCTGAAGGATTGGACGTGGCCTCCCATTTTATACTGGCATACCTCAATTAGTCTATGATCTCATCAATTCAGAGAGATTTCAGTGCTGTGTGATTCTTGATCGTGTTCTTCCATAAATCTTTCCTAAAAAGATCTACTCAACATACTGGAGACTTGCCTCTATCATACAGGTGGGGAAAACCTCTGGTTGGTTACAGAGCCAGAACAGCTTGCATCATTTAAACTGCCAAACTGAGGCAGTCTCTTCCCTTGGTGCTCTTTCCTGCTCTCTTCTCATTTTCCCCAACGGATCACTAGTTTGAGGTTTACTAAGTCCTAGTCCAGGAAGAAAGGATACCTTCCACTTCCTATCTCCATTACTCCCAGTTTTGAGAAATGGACCTTGTTGCTGTTCTGTTTTGTTTATTCTCCGTTTTCGATGCTAGCTGTGAGACGTACTAGACCTAGGTGTTGGAGCCATGGCAGTCTTGGGGCTAATATTGCAAGCACCATGTTGCTGTTAGTCAACCCAGCAGAGACGCTCTGGAAAGCCGGGATACCTGAGACTAAAGCCTGAGGGGAACTTTGTATTTGGAACTGGGACTGTATTATGTAGGAACTGAACTAAATTATTTTTATATTTGTTTATAGCTTTTGAAGTAAATACTCTTTTGTAAAAGCTAATTTGATTTTTGGTGGTTAAGGAGATGTAGAGAACAGGAGATCACTCCTACATTTGGGGAAATATTACCTATGGGGACTAGAAGGATTGGAAGGGAGTCTAGACATACCCTAATTCTCCTTATGGCGCAGGAGAATAAGGGGAAGGCTGAGATGTAACAAACCTAGCCTTTGTCAATGGGGAGCAGTGTAGGCAGTGTTACATTATGATATGATAATTCATTGGATTGGATATATAGACTCCATATAGCTTGTTAGACTGGATCTCTTGAATAATCAAGGCTCTCTCTCATAGAGGAGGTCTTTTAATGTTGTAGGTGTAAGGGGTAAATTTAGGGGTTTTGACTAATATATTATTCTTATGGTCTCCAAGGATTAATTCAAATCCCAATAAAAATACTCGTCAGTTTGGGAATTTTATGGTGGTAATTAATATAGAGGGAAGGAATGAAGAAGAGAGAGGGAAAAGGGTATAAGATTTCTCCGACCTAGCCTGAGCCAAGGGGAGTTCAGAGACCTTCCAGCCACAAGGCCTCCTCCAAGATGAGGGGCCTCCTAGGAGGATGGCGTGTTTAGGAAAGGTAAAGGAAAAAAAGAAATCAGTCTAAACTCTGAGAGAGCTCAGGGAAGATGCCTCACCTGAACCAGGATATTAAGCTTCTCCCAGTTACTGTGTCAAGGATGCTCACTGCCAAACCTGGACAATAGCTGCTGCCACGCCAAGATGCCAAAATGCCCAGCACACTGCCACCAGCCACCTCTCCACCAAAAGAGAGAGAGAGCAAAAGGAAGTGCCGCGAATATATAGACTTTTTTTTTAACATCAGTTCCTGCGTCTCACATCTACCAATGGTAGTGTAAGCTTCACTTAGGACAGCCCAGGGGGTCTGTCAGTTGTTTCTGATTTGTCATTTGCTAGCACATATCTGTCATAGGTCCTCCTCCTCAACACTTAATCCTTAAGTAGGGGTGTAGACATTCCTGTTTGTTAGACTAAGCAGGGTGGAATATTGATATAGCCAATACAATATTATCTTCAAATAGGAGTGTCCAGAAAACCATCATCCATAGGGAATTACTCTTCTATTAGGGCCTTGAATAACATATTCTCTATAATTGTGGTGAATGAATACTTTTAATAGACATTAGAAGTGGGACATGGACAATAACCCAGCAAAGAAGACTGAGGAGAATCATTTAGATAGGAGAAAAACAGATGTTCATTACAATTGCATTATAGAAGTGAAAAAAACAGTGATATATGGGCTGTATTGGGGAAAATTCAGGAGTGACAGAAGGGATCAGGGAAGGCTTGTTCATGGAATAAATGGAATTTTAACTGGATTTTAAAAGATGAGAAGGAATTCAATAGATGAAGAAGGAAAGAGAGGGCATTATAATCATAGAAAAGAATATGTGTGTGGGAAAGGTATGAAGGCGAAAAAGCTAAGGGCATATTTAAGAGGTACAATATTTCAATTTTATTGGAACAGAAAGTGTATGGAGGGTAGTAGTATGTGATAAAGTTAGAAAAGTACTTCTAAAAGATTCTAGCTTTTGAAAAGCTTTGAATTTCAGAGAAAACTATCAAATGAAGAGACTTTAGATATTTAAGGTTTTTTAAGTTCTATTAATGTGTTTTGGAATTGTATTATACATATTTACAGAATGCATTCACTTTATGAGTCCCCTCCCCTCCCCTTTTTTTCAAACCCTTACCTTAGGTCTTAGAATCAATAGTAGTTCCAAGGCAGAAGAGTGGTAAGGACTAGGCAATGGGGGTAAAGTGACTTGCCCAGGGTCACGCAGCTAGGACATGTCTGAGGGCAGATTTGAACCCAGGACCTCCTGTCTCTGGGCCTGACACTCAATCCACTGAGCCACTCAGCTTCCCCCTATAAGTTCTCTTAAAACAAAGTAAAACAAGTAAACCAACAAATACAATGACCTCATCTGAAAGTACATATGGCATTCCACATCTATAGCACCCTCTATTCTCTCTATTTTTAAAAATCTAAACTGAAACCTATTTTTCTCTCCCTCTGACCTCCATTTGAAAAGAAATTCCTCAATGATTATATAAAAATATACATATATTTTAATATATATTATATCATACAAAATAGCACATATACAACACAAAATATACAATATATGTGTACAAATTAGAAATACATTTTAATATATCCTACATCACATATAATATTATATATTCATATATATTTTATATACAGCCATTGAGGGCATTTCTTTTGCTTGATTCTGCCTTTTGTTATACGAAATGTTTTCCTTTTATAGATGAATATATAACATGTTACATATATATGTGTGTATATATTTATACATATCTCTCATTTTCCACACTGAATATATCATCTCTCTGTAATGGATAGTATGTTGCATTATTCATCCTTTGAAGTCATGCACGATCATTGCATTTATCATAGTTCTTACAATTTTCATTGATGTGTTTACAGTGAGGCTGTTATCATATAAGTTCTGCTTATGCACAATTCATTCTTCACTGGCTTATAGAAGTCCTCAGAATAGTTGATTTGTACATTATTGGTGTTATAGTGTAAATTATTCTTCTAGTTCTGCTTGTTTAACTTTGCATCAGTTGATAGAAGTCTTTCCAAGTCTCTTTGAAAGCATCTGTTTCCTCATTTCTTACAGCACTATAGTACTGCATCACTTTCATATTCTATAGATGATTTACTAAGTATTCTCCAGCAAAGTGACATAAAGGGATCTCTGCATAAGGAAGATTTGTGTTGCTAGGAATGATGGCCTGGAGGCACTGAATGAGTAAACCAGAAAGAAAACTGTGTGGAAGATATTGCAATAGTTTAGTCTGGTAGCATTGAGGACCTGTGCTAGAGTGGTGGCAGTAATAGAGAGGAGAGAATTGGTATAAGAAATACCATAGAGGGAAGGGAGCTGGGTGGCTCAGTGGATTGAGAGCCAGGCCTAGAGATGGGAGGTCCTAGGTTCAAATCTGGCCTCAGACACTCCCGGCTGTGTGACCCTGGGCAAGTCACTTAACCCCCATTGCCTAGCCCGTACCACTTTTCTGCCTTGGAGTCAATTGACTCCATGACAGAAGGTATGGATTTAAAAAAAAGAAAGAAATACTGTAGAGGTTGAGATGACAAACCATGATAATAGATTGTATATGAGAGGTGTGGGAGAAGAGGCAAAGATAACTCAATGATTTTACAAATGAAATGCTAAGTTAAATATGGCACTGCTGACAGAAACAATGAAATAAAAAGAAAAATGATTCTGCGTTAGGTGTGAAGTGATTGTGGACTATTCAGAGACAAATTATCATGGCCAACATTTATAGAGCTTTTTAAAATTTGCAGTCCTTTACATTTTCTTGTCCATTTGGTCCTTCCAACAACCCTGAGAAGTGCTATTATTATCATTCCCAATTTATAGAAGAATATGAGGCTAAAAGGTTCTAAATAATTTGGGTCAAACAGCCAGTAAGGGTCTAAAGCAGTATTTGAATTGATCTTCTTGACGTCAAGTCCAATTCTCTATCTACTGAGCCACCCTGAGAGTAAGAGAAAGCCAGAAATGATGAGAAGAAAGTTAATATTCCATTCCAATCCTCAACCACTGGCCATCTCAGCTGGATTACTTTCAAGATCAAAAGATTTTCTCCTTGATAAGTATTTATTGAGGAAAATGGGTCCAATCCTACTGATTAGCAGAGAAATTTAACTCATAGAGTATTAGACTTAGAACTAGAAGAGATCCTGAGAGGCCTCCTAAACATAACCTCCTTATTTTACAAAGGAGGAAACTTTCAAAAACGGAATTTTATCTGACTTATCCAAGGTCACTTGGGTAACAAGTGGTAGAGCATCCATTCAACCTGAGGTTCTCTGACTCCAAATACAGCACTTTTCCTATCAGATCAGGGCTTCATGAACTATTTTTTAAAAGTTGATAACTGTTTAAAATATAGTCTCTTTACTTACTACCTGTTTGATCCAAGGCAATCAATTAACAAGCTTTTATTAAACAATATGTACCAATTATTGTGCTATATAAGTACAAAGATAAAAAATGAAAAGAGTCCCCTGCCTTCAAGAGTTTGTATTCTTTAATACAGAAATAGGTTTTGAGTAATAGGGCATATATAAACCAGTGGAATTGCTTGTCAGGTCCAGGAGGGGGGAAGGAAGAGGGGAAGGAGAGAACCATGGAAAAATATTTTAAAAAACCAAACAACTAAATAAAAATTTTAAAAGAGTTTATATTCTTTAAGTGGAGGTAAACTATATATATTTAGATATATACAAAATAAATAAAAGGTAACTTTAATTGGAGAAAAGGCACTAGTAGCTAAGGGAATGACGAATGACTAGAAAAGACTGCAAAAAGTTTGCTTGACAGAACATTTTTCAAAGTTACATGCTTTATCATATACTCAAAAAGTAAAGAAATTCTACATAATAGAGATTCACAATTTCATTTATAATTATTTTCTTTGGATCTACGGTGTATATGGTGTTTGTTAAATTTAGAATTTAAAATTTGTCCTCCCCAAAATCGTGCTTGAGCTGAAGTTTGAAGGGAACTAGGAATTCTAAGAGGCAGAAGTAAGGAGGGAGAACATTCCAGGCATGAGGGGATAGCTAGTGGGCAAGCACAGGGTCAGAAGTTAGAGTGTTAGATATGAAGAACATCAAGAAGGCTATTTTAGGGGGCAGCTGGGTAGCTTAGTGGATTGAGAGCCAAGCTTAGAGATGGCAGGTCAGAGGTTCAAATCTGGCCTCAGACACTCCCCAGCTGTGTGATCCTGGGCAAGTCACTTAACCTCCTTTGCCTAGCCCTTACCACTCTTCTGCCTTGGAACTACTACACAGTATTGATTCCAAGACAGAAGGTAAGGGTTTAAAAAAAAAAAGGCTATTTTAGCTGGATTGTAGAATGCAGAAAGGGAGATAATGTATACTAAGGCTGGAAGAATATGTATATCAGGGCCTTGTATGTCATGGATATAGTCTAAGACCTACCATGGATGGCTGAAATAGCAGATATAAGGGAAAACCTGCCAACCCCTTATATGATACAATTTTCTTTCCTTCCTTCCTTCCTTCCTTCCTTCCTTCCTTCCTTCCTTCCTTCCTTCCTTCCTTCCTTCCTTCCTTCCTTCCTTCCTTCCTTCCTTCCTTCCTTCCTTCCTTCCTTCCTTCCTTCCTTCCTTCCTTCCTTCCTTCCTTCCTTCCTTCCTTCCTTCTTTCCTTCCTTCCTTCCTTCCTTCCTTCCTTCCTTCCTTCCTTCCTTCCTTCCTTCCTTCCTTCCTTCCTTCCTTCCTTCCTTCCTTCCTTCCTTCCTTCCTTCCTTCCTTCCTTCCTTCCTTCCTTCCTTCCTTCCTTCTTTCTTTCCTTCCTTTCAATTTAGAATTTTTTTTGAGATTTCATATCAAGACATTTTTAAATAATGGTTTTTCTGACATTTTGCCATCCACGTTCTCTCTCTCCCTCCCCCCCCCACACTTCCCTTGAGATGACAGGTAATATGATATAGATTATACATGTGTTATCATACTATCTATTTCCAGTGTTCATCATGGTGTGAAAGAAGACACATTTTGCTTACACTAGAGAAAAATTCATGAAAAAAATAAAGTGAAGAATGGAATGTTTCAATCTGCATTCAGACTTCAGCTTCCAGCAGCCTAGATAGTGGAGTAAAGGAACATTCGGAGATTCCCCAAACCCATCTCCAAACAACCTTGAAAGAAAAAAAAATGGCTCAAAACAAATTTTGGAGCAACAGGACCAGTAGAAGAGGGAGTAGAGCAGGGTTTCAGCCAAAGAAAACATCAAGGGGCTGCAGGATATGGTTTTCTTATACATATATAACACACAGTAAGACATTATTATATAGTACTAAGCAGTAATGCCCCCTTATCATGGGAGGTACATTCCAAGACCCCCAATGGATGCCTGAAGCCACAGATAATGTCCAACCCCACAAAAACAT
Source organism: Monodelphis domestica (assembly GCF_027887165.1). Classification (NCBI taxonomy): domain Eukaryota; kingdom Metazoa; phylum Chordata; class Mammalia; order Didelphimorphia; family Didelphidae; genus Monodelphis; species Monodelphis domestica. The sequence goes on along the minus strand of NC_077227.1, from coordinate 650,458,498 downwards.
TCTTGTTTTAACTTAAAAAAAATAGCCCTTACCTTCTGTCTTGGAATTGACACTAAGCATTGATTCTAAGGTAGGAGGGCAGCAAGAGCTAGGGGTTTGGGGTTGAGTGACTTACTCAGGGTCACACAACTAGGAAAAGTGTCTGTGGCCAGATTTGTGTCCAAACTCCAGACCTGCTCCCTAGCTGAGCATTTGCTTTAACTTCTAACACCTATGTTAATTTTACTGTATAGGGATGAGCTCTCTCTCCACACCAGCTCCTCTGAGGCTCTCCCCCTAACACAAACACCCTCCAAGGAAAAATGAAGATCTGATGGGTTCTCTGTGGCAGCTGGCAGGTCTCCTTGAGAGAGGAGCCCTTTTTACCCCATTCCTCCTACTCTTCTCTTCTCTTCTCTTCTCTTCTCTTCTCTTCTCTTCTCTTCTCTTCTCTTCTCTTCTCTTCTCTTCTCTTCTCTTCTCTTCTCTTCTCTTCTCTTCTCTTCTCTTCTCTTCTCTTCTCTTCTCTTCTCTTCTCTTCTCTTCTCTTCTCTTCTTTCTTAAACCCTTACCTTCCTTCTTGGAATCAATACTGTGTATTGGCTCCAAGGCAGAAGAGTGGTAAGGGCTAGGCAATGGGGGTTAAGTGACTTGCCCAGGGTCACACAGCTAGGAAGTGTCTGAGGCAAGATTTGAAACCAGGGCCTCCCATCTCTAGGCCTGCCTCTCAATCCATTGAGCCACCCAGATGCCCCCTGAACCTCATTTTTCTCACCTATAAAACAAAGGGATTGGACTAAATGATCTCTCAGGTCCCTTTCATCTCTAAAGTGATGATCCCTGGCAGCCACATGACCAATGGGAGCTGGAAGCTGATGAACAATAAGGTAGGACTCTTGGGATGTTTGCATTAGCCTTACCTCAATCTATTGAATATGCACATGAGTCAAGCTCAGAGGGGAGAGGGAATCTCTTAATGGATGACATAGATTTGTCTAACAGTTTGTGGCGCGTGGATTGTCAGGCAGAACTGTTTTAGAATTGCTTTCTAAACTAATTTTTGCTAACTCTCTTCTGTTCTGGAATGTGCATATTGACGTCATCATCTTTGTGGCAAGACAGGCCAAGATAATTTTCCTAATTACAGACTTCACTGACACATTTTTGTGCCAAAACTGAAGGGAAGTAGGTGGTATTTCAAATCTGTGAATCATCACCGCATGCACACTGCTTTACAAAATGATTCTCATAGAGTTAAGAGATTTGAACTCCAGCCAGTATAATAGAGACATTCATTTGAAAATACAGAAATATGTCCATATAAAGACAAATCACAATGGCAAACACACTTCATTTGTGTGGGGTTATGAGTGGCTTTTATTTATAATGTCACACAATGATTGCATTGCATATTACCCACCAAAGAAAGAGCCATCCGAAAAAAATCAGTGTTTTATTTCTAAGTAAGATTACATATTAATTATTGCTTTGTCATGAATGCAATTTTAAAAATTATATTAAAATGGAGATTATGGTTTGGACAAAGCCAGGAAAAGAGAAAATAAATGTGGAGGCAACGCTCAAACGGATCACATTTTGACCATTTCCTGTGATTTCCTTCCTTATTGTACAATTAAAATGTAGTTTTAACTGTTGTTCTTTTAAAATTATTTTCCACCAAGAAAAGGACAAATGAAACATTTCTAAATAGAGGAGTAGGGCAGAATTTTTGCTTGGGATATAATGAAGAGACAGTGGAATGCAAGGAAGTGGACAGGGCTCTGGATCTTACACCCAGAGACATGTGTTCAACTTCAGCTTTGTAGCTTTTCACGCTATGTGACCTGAGGCAATTTACTTAGAATCATAGCTGTAAGGCTGTAAGGGAGCTCAGCAATCATCTAGTCCAGAGGTTCTCAAAGTTTGTGGACTTAGGACTTCATTACACTCTTAAAAATTATTAAGAACGTCCCAAAGAGCTTTTGCTTACATGGGTTATGTCTACTTATATTTACCACGTTAGACATTAAAACATTCTAATATCATTATGAAAATAATTTTGACCTGGTAAACTTTTGTGGGTCCCCAGACCACACTTTGAGAATCAATGATCTAGTAAAATTCTTCCACTTTGCAAACTGAGTTTCATCTGTAAAATGAGAGGTCCAGAATGATTCTATCGCTCATTAACATTGAGTCTAAATGAGATAATCATTGACAGCCTTTATTAAATGTCTACCATAAGCCAAGCACTATGCTAACTTCTAGATGTACAAAAACAAAAATGAAATAGCCCCCTGCCCTGAAAGAGATATGAATCAATATCTTCCATTTCATGACTACTAAGACTCTCCATATGCAGTAAAGTCATCCATCCACTGTAGAGTAATAACAGTCCTTTAAGGCAAAGTACTAAATCAATTCAGGTCTGGGGGGAAAATTTTAATTATCAGACATGCAGTAATGTATCAATTGCTCACAGAATTTTCTCAAGGCCAGGCTAGGTCTGAGATGAAGATAATGCTTGTGTATACAGGACTGGAGAGATTTCCAGTCCCCTTTGCCTCGTTAATGAAATCATAGGAGGGATCAGGGTGCAAAGAGACAAATGTTGATGTGTTCAACTATATGCGAAGGTGAATCTATCTCCTGTTATACCTTTATGAAACAAGAAGAAATTTCTTGATGGAATTAAAAGAGTAACTTGTCACTGGCTAGCAAAAACTTGGTCATGCCCCTAGTGGGACGTAAAAAAGCAAGTTTGCCAGGTCTGAGAGTTCTAAGAGATAGTTAAAAAGGAGGCATCTTTGTGGTACATAACTCCTGTGCCTCTGATGGGGGCAGCAGCTAAGGGCAGATTTTTTTCTTCCCATCCCCATTGAGCATGGTGTTTGCCTTCACAGTAGAAGACATTGCATTGAGCAGAGGAAGAGAGACAATGGGGACAGAATCAGGAGTGGCTCCAAGGAGTGTGAACCTTGGTAGCACAGAAGAGAGAAGAAGAAAATTAGGAAGAAGAAAATTAGGTCTAGTCGTTTGGAGATAAGCTTAGCCGAGGACCTGATCCTGGGAGCCCAAATGAAGGATCAGTATTGATGTATCACCCAAAGAGCAACAGAATGGGGTCGCAAAAGAGACAAAAGATTCTGAGCTCTTGCAGTATAGTGGAGACACAAGAAACCTGAACTGCATGTGTTCCCTACATGGGTGACCATATACCCTTGTACCCATTCTTCCCATTGATCCTGTGTGCATTTGTGAGAGCCTTCACCACAGGCTGAAAGAGATAATATTATATAGCTACTGTTCTGACTGTGCCATCTTACTAAATATGTTTGCTTTGAGGCAATCGTGTCTCCTGGCTCAATATTAACAGGAAACAAAACAGGAGGAGCTCATACGCTATAACGTTAGTGGTTGGTCCTTTGGGCTTCCCTTGAAACTGGGGGAGGTAGGTGCCCCCCTAACTCCAGCTACAAATGTTGAGTTGGTGGGTGACTCAAGAAAGGATGCTAGACTTGTTCCTTCAAGAGTAATGGATTGAGACTCCTCTGGGATTCCTTAGATACCGCTCCTCCTTTCCAAGCTTAATGGAACTAGGCAGCCAGACTAATGAGATAAAATCTCCTGCCCACCTACTTTCTGAAAAATTCATAGGAATGTTTTACTGGGAAACAAGGAAATGGGAAATTCCAATGTACACTTCTTTATCTTTTGCCTGCTGGCCCTGGCTCATCTCATGAGAAAGTTCATGGAGTCTGTATCCCCTTCCCAAATCTGACACTTGGGTCCTCCATATGAATCAAGTCTCTTTCAGGATTTAATGAATGTATTTTAGCTCCAGAGTAGAGGCAGAGGAGGAAGCTCCTGGTTCTAATTCTCACATGCCTGCTTTATCCCTTCCCTCTTCAACTCTCCCTGGGGGCAAAAGGGATAATTTTTTATTCCTAAAGGGAGAAACCCTGCTTGATTGATTCATTCCAGCTAAACTTGGGGCCCCCTAGACCTATGCCAAGTAAGTCAGTTGAAAAATCCAGTGCTGAATTTGAAAACCTTCCTTATTTTTGGCCCGATTCCTTTACCCACTTTTTCAAAGATACTAAAGTTAAATTAAACAAAATGATAAACTTAATGTGTTAACTCATCCTGTAATTAACAATTTTTAACTCTACACTGTCCTCTGCCCTCAAATCCCTTTTTGCCTTATATCCTTGGGTCCTACATGGTACCTGAGCCCAGTAGGTCCTTAATAAGTACCGGTTGATTGATTGATTGTCTTTTTCTTATATAGCGGGTTTTCTCCTATGTTACCTCCCCCAAATTCTTCCATCTACCAATCACAGTAGATGCTTTCCAAAGGACAGCCCATTCTGAATTCACACCTGAGTAGACTAATCCTTTTAGTAATCCAAACCTGAGTAGTTTATTATTTCTGAGTAAGTTTTTTCCTCTTTGCTCCTTGTAAGTTCACAAGTTGCCTGACCTTTATAGGTACTTAGCACCCCTTTGTATTAATTCTAAAAATAGGCATGGCTTAAGTATGGGGTTAAGTATTTTTCATTGTTCAGCAAGGAGTTTTCTCCCCTAAAGCAGGTGGAGTAGAGGTCTTCACATTTCTGATCTAAGTAGAGTTCTCACATTTTAGATCTAAGTAGCTTCACTGTTTAAAATGGGGAATAGTCCCAATAGGGAATTGTCCCAATGGAGAATTCCCCAATGGGGAATTTTTTAACATTCACAAGTCTGAGAAATTTCAAGATTCACAATTGGAAACTCCCTACTGGGGGAACAGGTAGGTGGCTCAGCAGATTTGAGAGCCAGGCCTAGAGACAGGAGGTTCTGGGTTCAAATGTGGCCTCAGGTACTTCCTAAATGGGTAACCCTGGGCAAGTCACTTAACCCCATTGCCTACCTCTTACTACTCTTCTGCCTTGGAACCAATATACAATATTGATTCTGAGACAGAAGGAAAGTGTTTAAAAAAAACACACCAACTTGTGAGAATATGGCACTATGTTCAGCATAGCTTTGACTTACAGAAATATATACTGCTGGATACTTCTCATAAAAATGAGTAGATTCCATTAACCTATTTTCTTTACTCTTCGGTCTCCTTTGTCTCAGACCCAGCCAAAAGCAGTTCCCTGAACCAAGGCCATATGGTCAAATTTCTCTTTGGGGGCTATAACAAGGGACTAACAAATAAGGACTCAGTCCTTAGAGCCTATTTGGACTGGCCAAGTATTTTTCTGGTGGGTCACACCCAAGGTAGATGCAGATTTTCTCTGCTTAAATCCACTCTTACTTGTGAAGTTTGGGGGACCCTGTTTCCTGCAATGCATGACTAAAGGGCTGGTATTGCAGGAAAATAAAGTCTTTTAATTGACTCTTTAGGGTTAATTTTCTATTGAGTTGGAAGAACCAACTTCAAGAGGTCATGAACTGGAACTGAGTTAGAATATAATGAGCTACCCATCTCAGTCTCTCTTTTTATTCTTGGCAGTGAGTGAAGCTAGCATTGCCATCAGCTGCTAGGTGGGAGGAAGGACAGTTGCCCTATATCCCACTTGGCTGCTAGATGTCCTTGAACACATGGCACATCTGTTTCTTACATGTTTATCCTTTCCTGATTTTAGATGAATGAATATTCTGAGAGGGGAGTAGCTAGGTATGAAACCATGAGAGACAGAGGCTCCAGCAAAAGTTCCACTGGTGTGTAGAGTCACAAAGTAGTTGTTTATTCTTGGGCAACTCATTTAGTCTCTCTGAGACTGTTTCCTTATGTAGGGAAATAATATTTACACTGTCCACCCAATGGGGTCATCATGGTGGCTATCATAGATGATACTGGCTGCTCCCCTTTTAGACATTTTCAAGCACAATTTAGCTTGTGGTAGAGGGAATTCAGCTAGGTGGAACTGAATAGAGTACTGGGAAATCTGGCCTCAGACACTTATTACCCCCATGACCCTGGGCAAGTTGTCTCAGTTTCCTCATCTATTAAATGAGCTAGAGAAGGAAATGGCAAACCAGTCTAGTATAATTGCCAAGAAAACTCCAAATGAGGTCACAAAGAGACAGACAAGATGGGGGGAAAAAAGCCTCAACAACAAAAGGGAGGATTTTTGTTCAGCTCTGTGTTGAACTGGATGATTTCTGAAATCTTTTCCAAATTTGATGTCCTATGATTCCATGAAAGACATTTTTAAACCTTAGATTGACAAAATTTAGTAGGCATTGAACTCATTTACTCCAGAAACAAAGAAATAGTTAATACCAAGTTATCAACAATAATTAATTAAAATAGAAATGCCAAATGGTTACTGGCAATTGTACCCATGGTAATCTCTTCCCCAGGCTGTGCTCTCTTACCTCTATCCTTCCTAGGAGTATTTAGGTGCCTAAATTCATGCAGCTTAATCCTGATTTTCTTTGTGTTAATTGCCCTTCTTACAAAAATTGCTAGCTATGGCTCTGCCTGGAGTTTCTCTATAAATGCTATGATTATACAGGAAGTACCTTGCTCTTGGATGGATTTAGATACTCTCAGTGTAATTATGCCCTTTACATTGTACCTCATGGTGCCTAGAGCTTCTTTTACTGATATAAAAAGCCTCAAATACAGGTGGCCTCTTTGTTTTCCAAGTGCTATATCATCCATCTTCTGTGTTTTCTGTTTCAAAGTGAATATGAAGGATAAGTATAAAGTGGCAAGTAATTTTCTATAGACCTCTGTTATTCTATTTCTGCCTACAAAGTAAAATGAAATTCTGTTGTTCAAATAATTCAAAAGAAAAGTGTCAGTATACTCTTGTGTTGGGGGGGGGGAAATGTGTGTGGTAGAAATTCTGACTTAAATGATCAAATAAATGAGTCATCAAAATTAATTTCATTCACAGAATAATAGCACAGCTCTCCCTTTGATTTTCTTATGTAAAGCTCTAATCCCAGAATACTTACTTTCTCATATTTCCCTTGTAGACACAAACAGTAGTATAATATAGTTTTTTTTTTTAACTCTTACCTTCCATCTTGGAATCAATACTATGTATTGGCTCCAAGGCAGAAGAGTGTAAGGGCTAGGCAATGGGAATTAAGTGACTTGCCCAGGGTCATACAGCTGGGAAGTGTCTGAGATCAGATTTGAACCCAGGACCTCCTATCTCTAGGCCTGGCTCTCAATCCACTGAGCCACCCAGCTGCCCCCTTTATAGTTCTGATCAGTGAAAGCTCAAGCCTTAAAGCATGCATGGATTTTCCTTTCTTAGTGGGTCAGGTGTGATATTCTCTGTCTGGTTCCAATATAACACGCAGAGGCTTTACGAATCTTCGTCTAGCTGCAAGTGCTGGAATTGTGGTGATGAAGGTTCTAACTAGTTGAGAAGTTATAGCTAAATGTATATTCAAAATGCTTAAGTGGACAATCTCTTCATCAGAAGCTTTCAAATGAGCACTGCTGGGAGCTGACTGGTAGAGAAGGGTCCAGGGCAAGTTCTAGTCCAACATCTATCTGGCTGCCATATGCCAGTGAATACATAGTACTTCTTTTTCTTTTGCTTGTTCCTGTTTATTCTTTTCTGATATAGGTAAATGAATATCTGGACCCCAAACTGACTAGCTGAAGATCTTGTGAGTTCCAAAAGTCAGAAGGGCCATCAGAGGACCCCCTCAGCAACCAGTTAGCAGCAGAAATTATTGGCAGTAGCAGCAGCAGAGCTTCTGGTGAGGATTCATCTGAGCAGTCCAGTGACCTGCCTGACTCAGCCCAACAGGTGGATTACTGTATTCCTGTCCTGGAATTACCTTGCTAAAGCATACTTAGTGAGGAGAAAAGGACTTCCTAGATTAAGAATCAGCAGCAATGCTGCAGTCCCAGGAGTATTCAATATGTATACCTTGCTATTATGTTTTAAAATTTACACTGGCTCTCCCCAGACACCTTGTTTGTGCAGAGTACACCCCTCCACCCAATTTGGAGGTGTTTTGTGACTTCTTTTGCATGCCATGTCTTCTCAATAGAACTCCTTTGTATAAACTCATCAATGTTAACTTATTAATTAGGGCAAAGAAGAACCGACCAGATGGGGGCTTGTGAATGTTAGAAGTCACAATCTTTGAGGACTGATTACCTCTAGAATATCCTGAGGAGAAAAGTAGCCCCTTTAGGGTGACTCAACCTTCCAGGGCAAATGGGGTTTGGGAAAGGAAGCCCAGAGGGAGTGCCATACTAGTACCAGAGTTTGCTTTCTAACAAACCATAAAAATGTAAGCTCTGAGTGATTGTAGATGATATGAAATAAGGCATCATTACCAAACAAAGTCAGAGGTTATTTTTTTTCCTTTTGAATTAATGAATGAAAAAAAATTAAATCATTTACTATGGAGGCAGCTAGGTGGCTCACTGGACACTGGACAGAGAGCCAGGCCTGGAGATGGGAGGTCCTGGGCTCACATTTGTCCTCAGACACTTCCTAGCTGTGCGACTCTGGACAAGCCACGTAACCCCAGTGGCTTTGCTTTTGCCATTCTGTTTTGGAATCAATCAATACTTGTATCAGTTCTAAGACTGAAGGTAAATGTTATAAAAATCCAAATCAAAACAAAAAGCACTTACTCTGTACAAAGCTATACAAATAGAAAAGCAAGACAATTCTTGCTTTCAAGGAATTCCCATTACAAGAGGGGGAAATAGTGGAGAGTTCCATGGCAATCAGATGGAAAGGTCCAGTGTTCAAAGTGATCTTTTGAGTACTGCAGCATAGCAAATACTATTGCATTTTCTTTCATATCATTTCCATTAATAAAACCATAACTATTTCTGATATTGAATCACTTGTCAGTGACAAGGACTTTGGTTATGAGAATGTTCTTTTCTGGGTCTTCAGTAGCTATCTCGAGATGTCCTCCCCACATCATGCTCCCAATTAATACCAACTTTTTTCTATAGTAAGTGAAAAAAGAAAAGTTTGCCAGCCATGAGCAAGAGTTATCCCTAGTTGCAAAGAATGACAAAAAGGGTGGAATTAGTCCCTTAACTGAGTTAAAGAACACTAAACTCAGAGGTTGACAAACTGAGAAAAACTCTTATTTGAGCTCAGATCTTTTTCCCTTGTAGCCAATTTGTTGACTTTTGTTATCCTTGAACTGTTGACTCTGCCTGCTCCTTTGGATCCAACTCATTCTTGCTGGATTTCTCTGAAATCTGGCCCTTTTCTAGAGCTATTGGATAATCTGGTAATCCTATGAGCGACACTTAACTCTGGCCCGTCACAAATACAGATTGTACTCTTGTGACCTGTTCTGCCCCAGTGGCATTGTGCCTTACTTGACCTCAGTGGGATCATGGAACACAGCTGTCTGCTCCAAGCATTGGAGACAGGGAGGATATAATGAAAGCAAAAAATTAAGCCTAAATGGATAATGCTACATTTATAGTTATTTAAAAGTCTCTTTTATGGAACATTATTTTTTATGTTGTAGAATTTATCCATTTGAAACACTGCAGTAAAATTTCTCACCTTAAGGAATTCATACTAAGGATGGTAGCTGTGATTTCATTAGTACAATTAATTCTCCCATGAGGAAACTGTTCACTAGTGCAAGTGAGCACCTTCTTTGTAACTTAGTCTTAAAGCACTGAGCCCATAGCCCTGAGAAATTAAATGATTTGCCCAAGGTCACACAATTAGTCTTTGTTTAAATCAGGACTTGAACCCAAATCTTCCTGGTTTCAAAGTCAGCTTTCTATCCACTGTGCTACCTGCTTCTCCCAACTAAGATTATAACTGTTAATTCCTTCCCCAAATGATATTTCTTTCATATGGAGACTAATATATGTTTCTACTAATGAAAACATTGTCTAGTTTATCTTAAGAATTATTCTAAATAGACATGTATTACTCAAATAGACCTGTGATCTCATGAATTTGAGAGTTCTCTCCATTGGTGCAGATAAACTATACATGTCTGCTCATCTCTTGGAACTTTTGTCCATACAATCTCTTCAGTTTGCCACATAAAGTACACTCAGTGTTCTAATAGTCTTCCTTTTTTTTCTCTGACCATTGCAAGGGTACTTTTATTTTATTTTATTTTATTTTATTTTTTAAAACCCTTACCTTCTGTCTTGGAGTCAATATGTGTATTGGCTCCAAGGCAGAAGAGTGGTAAGGGCTAGGCAATGGGGGTCAAGTGACTTGCCCAGGGTCACACAGCTGGGAAGTGCCTAAGGTCAAATTTGAACCCAGGACCTCCCATCTCTAGACCTGGCTCTCAATCCACTGAGCTACCCAGCTGCCCCTGCAAGGGTACTTTTAGAACACTGGCCGTTTTATTCTTGCCATGTACTCAGCCAATTTTCTCTTCCTATCACACAATTCCTTAATGAAGTCTTTTTACTTTTGTTTTTCTTCAGGGTTCCATATTGGTTTTAAATTTCAGCCTTCTTAAAATCATCACAAGCCTTATATTTTTTATTTTTAATTCTTTATGGACTTTAAGCTGACTTCCATTTATGTATTTCTTGATGCCATATAGCAAAGCCAATAGCATACTATTGTTGTTATTACTCTTTTAATGGGCCTTTGTTTTCTTGGCAAGCCTGGGCTCAGCAGAGAAGCTTTGTAGGTTCCTGAAGGCAATCCAAATATCTTTTCTGTTCCTGTTCAACTCTGGGCCCAATTTGTCCATTTGTGCTATCCATCCATGCATATTGATGCATATTGATAAACAAAGTCTAAATATTCTGTCTCCAAACTTTGGACAACAGACATTCTTTTATCCACTTGACCTTTCTTATGTGGATGGACAGGTCAAACTACTTTTTCTTATTCCTTCTCTTAAGTGTCATTTATTTGTCCTCTCTTCATATAGGGCTATGATGTTAGGGTTCCATCTCTAGTGATTCCACTGTCTTTGAGGTTTAAAAATAATCTATTATAATTACTTTTGCAAATCTCCATTTTTTCTTTTGTTTGTAGTCCTCCATCCATTTTCATCCTGGAATGTCCTCAGGATGAAATTGCTTATTTGAATCTTACCAAGCTTAGTTTCCCCCTTTTCTACTCTTCTCTGCCTCATGAAACAATATTGCTCATAACTATCTATTGTTCAGAATAAGATTTTGCAAATAAGTGTATACTCTAAACTTGTATTTATTGCCTTTGTCAGGAATCCCTCTCTATTTTGCAAGTAAATCAGATGTTTGTTGAGTAAAGGGCTTTCTTGACTCTTTTGGTCTTGTGGCAATTTTTGTCAGTTAATCTTCTATTTTAAAATTATTATAGTTAGTATTGACAACCTTCCTGTTGTCCATTTCCTATCGATTTTCACTTATTTGTGGAATAGTACAGTGTTAAATTGTTTCAATTGCATGCCTTATCTTTTTCTTCACTTTTCCTTTGATTTTAGCTTTGATGTGTTAATGTAACAGCTAAAAATCAGTAAAATATATTTTACCATTTGTTAAAATATAATTTATTTCATTCTCCAATCCTGTCAGTGTTTGCCAGCTATTTCCTTGAAGAAAGTGTTTCTGATATAGAAGTATGAGGTTTCTGTGCAGTCTCTAAGTCTTTGGTAACTCTCATTCCTTCTTCCAGAAACATGCTTTTCTGTATATTTCTTCCCATGATTACATGTTCCCATCTTTGCACTGAAGTCACCATGTATCAGAAGATACATGGACTTTAGCTATATTTTTATAAACCATTACCTTCTGCCTTAGAACCAATATTGTGTATTGGTTCCAAGGCAGAAGAGTGGTAAGGGTTAGACAATGGGGGTTACGTGATTTGCCCAGGGTCATACAGCTGGGAAGTGTCTGAGACCAGACCTAAAACTAGGACCACCCATCTCTGGCCCCGACTTTCAGTCCACTGAGTTACCCAGCTATCTCCCCCCCTACCCACGGTATGTTTTTGTCACATTTCTCTATCAATTAGTCCTCACCAACTGATGTTGGCTCACATAATTATCATCTTTTTTTGGTAGTAGTTGTCAGCTACTGTTGTCAGTGTACAGTAAGACCACTGTCACATCAGAGCCAAGATCAGGAGGTGAAAGAAAAAAGGAGAAAAAAATATGAGTATGCACATAAATGAGAAAAATGATATGCATATCTGAGAAAACATGTACATACATATTTTCTGATTTATTATATTGCTATTATAATTATCTATAATTAACATAATATATTTATAATTATATTAGCATATAGCTGACTCAGGGATAAGGATTCTTTATTGTTTATTACTTTCAGGATAAAAGAGTCAAATATCACCAACAGAAAGAACCTGGTTTTGTTTATGTATGGTCTTTAATTATTATGCAATTTCATTAATAAGGAGATTTAATCAATTTGTGCCTTTTCTCATCCTGTTCAGTTCTGGTCCATGACTTCTTTTAAATTCTTCAGAGTAGATCCATGAACACTTTTATTTCAATTTTAATTTTTTTTTTAATAAAAAATTTCCACATGAGTTTTCTGAAGTTATATCATCCAAATTGTCTCCCTCCCTTCTTCCCTTCTCCTTCTTGGAGCTGGCAGGAATTTCAATCTGTGTTATACATGTGTTATCACACAAAACCTGTGTCAATATTATTCACTTACAAAAGTGAATAATTTTATAAAACCAAAAACCTTCAATATATTGTGACCATGAAAATGTGGTTTGCCAAGACTGTGAGTTGCCAAAACTGTAAAGGCCAAAGTTTAAAGATAATTTTTAGTGTCTTGATTTAAAATCTAAATTTAAGTGGTCTCCATGGGAAAATTCCCAAATATGAAAATACCCAAGTCAGCTGGGTTTTATGGAGATTTTAATTAATACAAATGAAGGAATTAAGGGAAGGAGAGAGAGAGAGAGAGAGAAAGAGAGAGAGAGAGAGAGAGAGAAAGAGAAAATAGTAGAAAGGGCCTAGGCCAAATGGCCTAGGCCTGAGCCTAAGGGAGAACAAGTCAGTCTTTATCACTCACCACAAGATTGTCTCAAGCAAGTTCCAGTCCTCCACTGAACTCCTGAACTCCTGAACTGAGTTCAATCCTTCTCCTTTTAAAGAAATTTTCTCTTATGTCACCTCCCCTACATTTTCACATCTACTAATCACAGTAGACACTTTTTTCCCAGGACTGCCCATTCCTAGTTCTTATCTTCTTTTGTTCTCACCTTCTCTGGTTAAATAAAATCCTCTTTTGTTATGCTTGCCTTTTGTAAGTTGCTTGACCTTTTAGTGATCAATTTAACCTTTATAGGTACTTAGCACCCTTTTGTATTAGATCTAAAAATAGACCACCTACCTTAAGGGTTTGGCTTCACTATAAGGTATGAGTTAGGGACTTTTCATTGTTCAATCAGGAGTTTTCAACTTTATCTTCCCCTAAGGCACTGTCTGAGTAGGGTGGAGTAATTTTAAAAGTTCTCAATACATTCCTGACCAAGTACCTCCATTGTTACAATAGGGGAATAGCTTAATCAAATCTTCCGAAGTAGAGTCTGAGCAGTTTTAAGATTCACAATATACCCGAATAAACAAGTGATAAATCATATGTTTCCATCTGCATTCATACCCCAACAGTTCTTTCTTTTTTTTATTTGAAAATTTGTATTTAATTAGTTTAGAATATTTTTCCATGGTTACATGATTCATGTTCTTTCCCTCCCTTCCTCCCACCCACCTTGAGCAATTCCACTGGATTTTACATGTGTCATTGATTAAGACCTATTTCCATATTATTGATAAATCCACCAGAGTGATCCTTTAGAGTTTACATCCCCAATCATATCCCCATTGTACCATGTGACCAAGCAGTTGTTTTTCTTCTGTGTTTCTACTCCCACAGTTGTTCCTCTGAATGTGAATAGTATTCTTTCTCATAAGTCCCTCTGAATTGTCCTGGATCATTGCATTGCCACTAGTAGAGAAGTCCATTACATTCAGTTGTGTCACAGTGTATCCATCTCTATCCAACAATTCTTTCTTTGTAGCTGGATCACCTTCTTTTTCAGAAACTCCTCAGAATTGTTCTGGATCATTGTAATACACACTTGTAGAGGCTTTCCTCTGGGTCTCTTGACACCAGTTATCCCTTGTTCTACCTATATAACAAAATACGGTATTTTGGGGAAAATGACAACAAATCATCATGATGGTGGGCTATTTATAAGATGCATAAAATTCACTGTCCTCTCCTCCCGACTGACATTCCTTCTGTTTTCTGGACTCTTTTATGCCTGGAGACTTCTGTGCTTCACAATATAGCAAAAGCCTTACCCATCCTTAGCTCTTCCTTACTGGTTTCATCAGATATGGGAAACCAATCAGATATATCGAAGAACCCACCTTTACCTATAAAATTCAGGCCTCTGGTCTGCCCGGCTGCCCTAATAGACAGGCTCTATTAGGTTGCTTGTATGTGTGAACTGTCCTAAACTGTGGGACTTTTTCATTGTCTGCTCCCTAATTTTGGAGATGTTGGCCCTTAGCCATTTAAACTGCTCAAGCTTTGGAGGTGCTGACTCTGTGAAGACTGGATTTGGCTCTCCCCTGATTGTAACAATGAAAGTACTTAGCTCTTCCTTTATTGTGAAGATTAAATTGTAATCCCCCCTGATTCTCAGAGCCAGGTTCCTGTCCAGTTCTGAGTGACTTCTTCACTCCAAGCCTGAGTTACTAATCTATCCAGTCCAACTCCGAGTGACTGAATGATCTATCTCTATCCATCCTTGTGTGCCTCTGTTTCCTCTATTTAAAGACCTTTTTCTCTTATGCTACCTCCCCTAAATTTTAAGTCTACCAATCACAGCAGACCCTCCTCTTCAGGACTGCCCACTCAATGTATGAAATAGGTGTCCATACCTTTTGTAGTTAGTTAACGCCTTTTTTGGTTGGTTAATACCTTTTTGTAGTTAAAATAGGTAGATCTTTAAATACCGAGTTAACACTTTGGGGATTAAAATTTTAAAATGAACAGGGGATTACAATTTAATCTTCCCAATAAAAGAAGAGCTAAGTACCTTCATTGTTACAATCTGGAGATAGTCAAATCCAATCTTCACAATTCCCAGTCCTAGTGGACAAGACCCTACTTTTTTCCTACATCAATTAGGAGTGATTGAATAGCCAAAGCTAGGTGCACCAAGGTGAAAAAAGAAGTCTCTAAATCCAGCATGGAATCCCCTGCCTCCTTCTGGGTCTTGAGAAGCGCTACTCCCTCAGTCTAGTAATTACCTGGTTGTAGCCTTCTCCTATACTGCACGTTTCTCAACAAGCCCTGAATCTCTGTGTCAGCTAAAATAAAGGCCACATAAAGGCTTATTGCTTTCATCATTTATTGGCTGGTCTGATTTATCTGTAAAAGCCTTCCAAATCTGCCCAAACTACTGCAATCCACTATACTACCAGCCTACCTCTTTGTCCAGTCATATATCTCTTTGATGGTATCTTTTATGATGCTTCTTGTGTGGAATTCTTCATTGGTCATATGCAGTGGTCTTTTTATACTCACTATGTTTCTTTCTGTTTGTTTATGTGGTTTTTCCAATAATAAACCCAGAAGTTATGGCAGGATCAAAGAATAGAAAAATCAAAGAAAAATTTGCATGACAGCAAGGATGAGATGGAACTGAAAAATAATTAAATCAAGACTGAATGGAGGAAGGTGGGGAAGATGACTTTTTCAAATCTAAAACAGATGTAGTATAGTAAAATATGGCCAAAACCAAATCTATTCAATCAAGTAGAATGCTTTGGGACATTAAATGATCACATATAAGAGATAAGAAAGGTTTCCTCCTCCCCTTTATGAATTGTACTTTATGATAGAAATAGAAAATATCTTTATTTTGTCAGATAATAACAACTTTCAGAGGCAGGACATATTGCCTAATCCTGTTTAGTAAATGCTATAACTCTTCTAAATACTTGTCCCTAGTGGATACTTTGAATCATTGTCATAATAAAGTTATGATGTAATTCAAAAATTCTTATTCTTTGGGATGATTCTTTCTGGTGTTTGATAAGATCATTCTAGGATCATAAGATCTGTAAATGAAGTCTAGAGATCATGAAATCCAAATCCCTACCCCTGCCTCACCAACTATTTTTTTTTTAAACAAATGTTAAAGTATCCTTCCCCCCTTATTTTTTCCTGGAACTGTGATTTCGGCAGTGTAGAAGACTCTCCTAGTGGGGAAATTTCTTCCTTTGAGGCAGGTCAGTGAGATATGGTAACATATATAGTCTTAGAGAGTTTCTTAGGAACATAAAGAGTTTAACTGACTTTTCTATAGTTACACATTGCAAAGTCAAGATTTGAATTCAGATCTTTCTGATTCAAATTCTGGTTTTCTATCAGTTATAATCTACTTCTTAATGGCAACCTTTATGTCACAGAAACATGTCATCTATTAGTGTTTATCATCCTGCCAAATAAAGGACAGAGAGTATGATATGTACCTTTACCAATACTAACAGAAAACAAAATCTATCCAATGAAAATAAGTACATTACTAAAGCCTTATAATGAGCCATGCCTGTGGGAGAACTCTTAGTATGTTTCCTGTAGGCAGATACTCTACTCTTTGGTTGCCAACCCTCCCACTACAATTCAAGAAGTGATCTGCCAATATTCCCACCCCTTCCTGGATTGTTTATCTGATGTGCCAGAGTAGAGAAGGAGTGGAGAGTATGTGTTTACATGGTGGTAAATGGATGCAGATGTCCCCAAAAAGCATGTGAAGGCATGCCATCAATTCTTATTGGTAGAAACCCATTCTGTTACTCTAATGACTTTTTTTTTAAAAGAAAGTTTTAAAATTTATTTTGTTAAATATTTCCCAATTACATATAAAAAAATTTTAAATAATTGTTTTTAAAAATTTTGAGTTCCAAATTTTCTCTCTCTTCTGTCCCTCCTTCCTCCTTGAGAAGGTAAATGCTTTGATTGTAATTATACATGTGAGGTTACAAAAGAAAACAAACAAAATTAAAAGATGAAAATAAAGAAAGTAAAAAAAATGCTTCAATCTTCATTCTGAGTTTATCAATTCTTCCTCTGATAACATTTTTCATCATATATCTTTGGAATTCTCTTGGATCATTGTCTAAACCATAGTGGCTAAGTCTTTCATATCCTTACAATATTACGATAATGTTCTACTGGTTTTGCTAACTTTACTTTGCATGATCATATACATTTCAGGTTTTCCAGAAATCATCCTATCATAATTCCTTATAGCACAATTTATTGCATCACCATCATATGCCACAAAAATTTCAACCCAATTTATGGGCATTCCCTCAAATTTCAATTCTTTGCCACCACAAAAGAGCTGCTATAGTTATTTTTATGCTAATAGGCCTCTTTCTCTTTTCTTTGATCTCTTTGAGATACAGACTTAGTGGTGTTATTTGTGGGTCAAAGGGTATGCACAGCTTTATAGCCCTTTGGGCATAGTTCTAAATTGTTTTCCAGAATGGTTGGACTACTTCACAACTCCATCAATAATGCATTAATATCCCAATTTTTCCACATCCCTCCCAGCATTCATCTTTTTCCATTTCTGTCATGTTAGTCAATCTAATAGATGTGAGGTCTCATCTCAGAGTTGTTTTAATTTGCATTTCTCTAATCCGTGGTGATTTAGAGCATTTACTCATATGACTATCAATAGCTTTGATTTCTTCTTTTGAAAACTACTTGTTCATATCCTTTGATCATTTATCAACTGGCTAATGGCTTTTATTCTTATAAATTTGGTTCATTCTTCTATATATTTGAGAAATGAGGCCTTTTTCAGAGAAATTTGTTGCAAACATTTGTTCCCAGCTTCCAGCTTTCCTTCTAATTTTGACTGCATTAGTTTTGTTTGTACAAAAGTTTTTTTTTTTAATTTCATATAATTAAACTGATCTATTTTGCTTCCTATAATCTCCTCTATCTTTTGTTTGGTCATAAACTTCATAGCTCTTACAGGTTCATTTTGCCATTCTCCTTTAAATTACTTGCATTATCACCTTATATGTCTAAATCACTTTTCCATTTTGACCTTATCTTGGTTGACAGTGTGAGCTGTTGGTCTATGCTAAGTTTCTGCCAAACCACTTTCCAGTTTTCCTAGCAATTTTTGTCAGATGGTGAGTTCTAACCCCCAAAGTTTGGATCTTTTGGTTTATCAGTACTATTCTAGTGATCTTCACAGGTAAAATAGCTATAAAATGCCAGTTATCTTAAGAGCTGGCAAGAAGGGCAGCTAGGCAGTACAACAGACAAAATGTCTAGCTTGGAGTCTGGAGGACTTGGATTCAAATCTTTTTTTGTTGTTGTTGTTTGCTTGTTTGTTTGTTTTGGTAGAACTACCTTTTTATTGTATGTAATTTCTTTAAAAAAATATTTCTTCATTTTATTCCAGTTACAAATTAAAACATAAAATTTCCAATGTTGCCTGTTCCCTGTTGCCTCCCTCCCCTCTTCCTTCCCCTCTCCTGGAATTGACAAGCAATTCTATTGGGTTATACCTGGATTATTGGATTCAAGTCTGACCTCATACACTTCCTAGCTTTGTGACCCTAGACAAGTTACTTAACCCTCATTTCCTAGCCCTTGCTGCTCTTCTGCCTTAGAACTGACATTAAGTCAGAAAGTAGGGGTTTTTAAAAAAGGTTGTTTGGCAAGAAAAAAGCATGGAATTAATATTTTCTTTTGTATATTTCCAAACGAAACAACACCAAATAATTTCCATATGTAGTGTATAACAGAAGGGGGGATTTTACACAAAATCACAGATATCTATTATACATAGCTTGCTTTACTTTTAAATATTTAATGCATTTAATATGTAAATTTCAAAACTACTACTTGCCTGTGATTCTTTCTAGCCATTCTTCTGTTCTCTTTTGTACCTTAAAAAGAGAGATGCTCTAATGACTCTTTTATTTTTTCTTTCGCTACCATATTCTCAACCCATATCTCCTTGCCACCAGCTCTCTCTATTTTCTCTCTCTATTGGGGGAAAAATAGAAAAACAAAGCCTTTGAAACACATATGTGTAGTCCAACAAAAAACAAATTCCAATATTGCTTGTATCTTAAATGTACATGTTGAATTTATTAAATATTTAAAAGTAAAACAAGCTTTGTATAATGGAGATTTCTGGTTGCATGTACAATCTTCTTCTGATATCTTGTATGTTGGGGCTCTAACCTATTAGTAGATAGGTAGTGTGCTTCATTATCAGTCTTCTGGAACTACAATTATTCATTGCATTGAACCTTTGGTTTTAAGCCTTTCAAAGCTTTTTTTGCCCCCTTATAAATGTAGTTTCTGTGTTTTCATGGTTCTGATCACTTTATTTCATCAGCTCATACAAGTCTTCTTGGGTTTCTCTGAAATGATCCATTTTATCATTTTGTAGAGTATGATAACATTCCATTTCATTCAAACACTATAATTTGTTTAGCCTTTCTTCAATTAACAGACATGCCCTTGGTTTTCTAGTTCATTGCTACCACAGAAAGAACCACTACACAAATTTTTATATGTAACTGTCCTTTTCTTCTTTCTTTGTTCTTTTTGGGCCTAAACTAAAAGACTCTGAATAATTTAATTAATTTTTAGATATGGTTCTAGATTGTTTTCCAGGATGGCCAGAAACAATGAATTAGAGATTTAAGTGGGGGAGAGAGAAAAGGAAGCAAATAAGCATTTATTAAGCATCTTCTATGTACTATACATTGTGTTAAATGCTTTACAAATATCCCATTTGATCCTTACAACATCCAAATGGCATAGTAGGTACTATTATCATCCCCATTTTTATAGCTGAGAAAACTAGGCAAAGACAGGTTAACTGACTAACATGGAGTCATATAGTTGATGTCTCTGAGTCCACATTTCAACTCATTGTCTTTCTAACTCCAGGACCAATTTTCTATCTACTGAGCCACCTAGCTGTCTTATCTATGATCAATGATCTCATTAATGTTCTATCTAACTATATTAGTGTTCCTGTTTTCCCAGAGCTCCTCCAACAATTTTCTTTTTTTTTTTTTTGTAATCTTTGCTAATCTTATAGGTATAAGGTGGAAGAACATTTTTTTCATATGATTGTTCACAGCTTCTTTTTTTAACTGCCCATTTTTATTCTTTTGTTGTTTATTAGGGAATAGCACTTAGCAATAGCCTAGTTATTCAATTGAATTCATTCAGTATTTATTAATCACCTACTATACACCAGGCACTATGATAGGCACTAGGGACATAAAGCCAAAAACTGAAGCCATTTCTACCCTCAGACAGCTTACATTCTACTGGCCTATGTCATTGTTACTATTTTGGTCTGTATTTAGGTAGTCAATCTTTGATATACTGGTATTTTTGATGTCCTTATCTAAAAACATATTATCCCAACAATCAGGAGAAGGTTCTTGAATTCTAGCTGTTTGTACATATGTGTTGGCTCAATTACATTCTCTTAAAACTTTTTCCCTTGTGGACCACAAAAATACTTTTATTTATATAAATAGGCATGGTTTGAGTTTGCAGCCAGCAGTTATTATGACAGCTTGTTTTTGTGTGATGACTTGGTTCCATATCCTAAATATATAAACAAAGCTATAATGATATTGAAAACACCAAAAAGAAATACAAGCAACTTTTGGCCAAGATAGCTGCCCAAATGGAAGCAGATTATTTAGATCCTCCAGCAAAACTCTGAAGCTTACATTAAACTGAATAATAACCAAGAAATCCCAAAGAAAACCTATTACAAGTGACTTTTCTCACCCCAGAACTGCACAAAATGTAAGCCCAAAGCCCAAGGGCAATAGGAGGGAGTCAGAGAGTTATCTCCTCCTAGCACTGCTTCTTCTTGCCTCACCATCCAGCAAAGCCAGCACGGGATGAGTTCCTAGCTCTATCAAAGGGGACTTTCTTTTCTGAAGTAGCAAGAATGAAGTACTTCCCTGAAAAAGCACCCTGGTGGAGTGCCAAGGCCCAAGAATTTAAAGGTCCCTAATATACTGCCCTGAAATGCCAGAGGGGAACCTGAGGATTTAGTATTTTGAAACTCAAAGATCTATGGGTGCTAAACAATGGGTGAAAGACGTCAGCACAAAACCCCAAAGGATTCAGGGTGAGATCATTCAGATGATTACTCTTACCCAAAAGTACAGCACATTAGAAGTAGAGCCTAACCTTGGCACAGAGCCCAAATTCGGTACTATAGGTGAAGAGATAAGTAAATCAAAGAAAACACTACTCAGTATCAACAATTATTGCAAATCTAACTGTTAGCAGAGACTCAAAAGAAAAAATGAACATATATGCATTACACAACTACCTAGAAAAAATGAAGCAAGAAAAAAGATGAAATAAAAGCTCTTGAGGAAAGAATTTAAAGGAATGAAGAAAGAAAACAATAAACTTTATAATAAAGAAATGGATTCACTAAAAACAAGAACAGATCAAAAAGGAATTAATCTCGCCATGAGATAGCAAGAAATATTAGGACAAAATAAAAAACTTGAAAAATGGAAGAAAATGTGAAATATTTTATAATAATTTTGTATTTGAGAAGCAAGTCAAGAAGAAATTGTTTAAAAATCATTGGATTCCCTGAAAACCATGATTTAAAAAAAACCAACCTGGACATACTTTTTTAAGAAATCATAAGTAAAAACTGCTTAGATATATTAAAACCAGGGGAAAGAATAAAAATGGAACACATCTACTGATAGGAATTTCAAAAGTAAAATTCTAAGAATGTCATAACCAAAATCTAGAGTTCTATATCTAAGAAAAAAATTGTATTCATCTAGAAAGGAGGAATTCTAGGATGTTAAGGTCAAAAAATTTCAAATGGCTTTTGTGATATTTAGCCACCAGAGGAACATGGTACCAGGATATATGCATTGGTTTATTGGCTTTAGAACATCAAGATTAGGGAATGATAAAAACTTTGCAATGTTCTGGTCCCCAAAGGTCAGTATGCCCTGAAGAGTGCCCTTGCTTTCCTCTCTCTTATCAAAGTTACATCCTGATGCATTCCAAAAGATTGACAGTATATTTCTTGTAATGGATAAAAATGTACTACATTACCAAATCCTAAAAGATCCCCTGCACCTCTTGAAATACTATATAAGCCCATTCACTCCTCCATTCTCTTGGGGGGGGGGGCTTGAATCTATGCAACCCCTTCCCACTCCCCCATGTATGTTTTATAATTCTCTTAATGTAAATGAGCATCTTTGCTACAGAACTATATGTTTGTTTGGTTTTACATTTAATTTTAGTCCAAGGTTTGAGAAGTGATGCTGCTTGATTGGATTTAAGGTTGACAATAATGATGGCAACAGTGGAATGAGGAAGAGGATGCCTCTCCTGTCTTTCAGGATCCAACTGAGATATGGTACCCAAAGAGGCCTCAGTTCAGTCTGGGCTCCTGTAAATAGTAGTGAGGAATCTGTCCTTTCTCCAGTTTTGATTCTTGAAGCTCCTTCCCCCCCCTGTTGTTTTTGTTTTCCTTTTGAGAGAATGAATTCTTGGAGTTGCAATTTGAAAAAAGGAGTTTATCCATCTCTTCTTGGGGAGACCTCTTGGTTTAATTGCTTTGGTCATTTCCTTGAAGTATAGGAAATTTGGTTAGCAGTAAGAATCCACCAAAGGATTGTTTACTGGAAACTCTCAGTGGACAGAGAGCCAATCCTGGAGATAGGAGATCCTGGGTTCAAATCTAGTCTCAGACACTTCATAGCTATGTGACTCTGGGCAAGTCACTCATCCCCCATTTACCTATCACCACTCTTCTGCTGTGGAAGCTAGATGGTGTTGATTCTAAAACAGAAGGTAAGGGTTTTAAAAAAAAGCCACCAGAGGAACCTGGTGCCAGGATATATGCTTTGGTTTATTGGCTTCTAGAAAGATTGTCATTAGGAGGTGTCTATAGGCAAGAAAACTTTCTATTATTTTTCTGCATAAGGATCTTTTTAGTTTCAATGACAGGTAATAAAAATAACTCCTATAAGTATTAGCCACAAAAAGGTAGAATCTTTGATCAGGATGAAATTGTTTAAACATAGCCAGCTCTAAAATCTAAAACCCAAATTAAGTTTCTAAATTGAATATTTTTAAAGACTGACCCAAGAATTTTTAAAAATTACAGTTTTGCATCTAACTATTATCTGTCTGCATCTTTTGTTTGCAGCACTATGTGTAAGTTTCTTTTTTTTTTAAACAAAAGTTTATTTATTTGGTATTGACATTGCATAATGGAGAATCCATGGCAAGGGATGATTTGGTTGCCCAAGAATCATAGACTTCTAGGTTTTAAAGTAGCATCATCAATATAACACTTCATTTGGTAGATGAGGTAAGGTGGAATGCCTAAACTCACATAGTAATCTTGTTTCCTGGTCTGGCTCTTTATACGAGATTACATGTCCTCTCTTTCCAGCCTTTAAGCCTCAATGTCATGATGAGAAGGAATCAAAGGGTGGAACACTGTATACACATGTGTCCAGGAGCTCTACAGCGCATAGGTGCCCTTATGAAAGTAGGAGCAAGTAGGTAAAGCAGAACACAAAGTGAAGGATCTTGGTAAGTTTATTTCAACCTCTAAAAAAAGCCAGTGAAACTTTTTTAAAAAGAGTAAATCAGGCAAGTAGGACTTAGTGGCATGTTAATTGTTTTCATGTCTGTCTTTGTAAATCTGTGCTTTGATCTGTCTGCATGCAAGCTAGGATTTTATAAAGAAAACCTCTATATGACTTATGTATTAGAACTTTTCTGTCTCTCTTCCTGTGTTCTTGAATGTTGAGGAAATTTGGAAGACCAGAGAGCAAGAATGAGATAAAAAGAATTTATGTGTGAAGTGGTAACTCCCTAAATTGTCCTTTAAATGACTTCTATGAGTAAGCAACTGTAACTGTATGTAATCCTTACTTAGGGAAATTCTCTCTATTACGCCTATTGATAAATTTTCAGAACTTAATCGTCCTTTAAAGGATTTTTATATTTGCTAGAAAAAAGGCATAAAGAATACTTGATGCTTCCATCTTGTAGTGAAATTCAGAATTTGCAATAATTTAAAAGTGAATAATCATATGCTAATACTATAAGGAAGAAATTGAATAAACTTGAGATTGGAGACCTTTTACTCAATTTGAAACATTCTTGGAATTGACAACCTTGTTTTGTGAGACCCCAATTTTACCTTTGTGCCTTCAAGGAAACTCCATCACTGACCTTAGTCCCAAACTAAAGAATAGGCCATCAAGCACTATTGAGCACTCTGGATCCAAGCGACATGTAGTCAAGTTTCAGAACCCTTTTTGTCTTTAGGGTCTCCTTTGTGTTAGGCTTCTCCCAGTTACCCTAGCCTTTGAGACTGTGGCTAGTGAAGATCCCAAGTAAATGGAAGATAGACTTAAATCTATATTTTTACACCC
Source organism: Monodelphis domestica (assembly GCF_027887165.1). NCBI lineage: Eukaryota > Metazoa > Chordata > Mammalia > Didelphimorphia > Didelphidae > Monodelphis > Monodelphis domestica. The sequence continues at coordinate 650,434,075 of NC_077227.1, read as the reverse complement.
TGCATTGTAAATTTCAGGATTGTGGTTCTGTGTGTCTTCCCAGATTTATCTCTTTATTTTGATTAAGGTGCCTATTATAACTACTGGGGTAGTTCTATGTTTTTCCTGGTTGACAGAATAAGTATTATTGAAAAGAATTAATATTTGATGGAAATTTTTCCTTTGGGAAGTGTGGAATTTCATGTTTATATTATTGGGAAGAGTGGTATTAAAACTGCAGTCTGATTTGAAGGTAATATAAAGTAGAAACTATAATGAGTTAGGACTGTCCTGAAATTATTGAGTTCTTTGTGAAAATTAGATTTGAACTAAATTTAATTATGTGCTCTTTAAAAGTGGGCTAATTGGGATAGATTAAAACTAAATATGTGACTGCCACTTTGGTGATTGTGAATTGTTTAAAACAGAAGCTAGAAGATGATAACCATTGTATATTTTGCTTTGTTATTTTATTGATTGGATGTAAGTCTCATACTGAATGATTCTGTATCAAGTTTTCAATGTGATTATTATGAAATGTATATAGAAGGAATTTTGTTAATTACTTGAGCTTATGAAAAGTTATATTATCAAATTGTATGAACTTGATAAGGTTCTCTGTTGGAACTAGTGTTCAAAGGGTAAATTTTTTTTAAAATATGGATTTCTTTGGGTTATTGATTATACCATTATAGCTTTAAATGCTGAAGGAACGACACAAATTGTTTACAACTTCCCATTTGGAAATGTAATAGATAGTACTGTTTTTTTCTGTAAAATTACTTGAGTTCTTAGAGATCTCTGTCCTGAGAAATCTTGGAAGTGCTTCATAGGGCATGAGCAGGGCTACTACCAACTCAAATAAATCTTCAGTTACTCTCCCAGCATGGTAGAAACTCTTTTAGGCGCCAGCTTTTTTATTTCATTCCCTTGGGAATGGGCACTCACAAGTCAGTATTAGAAGTGTTACAGTCAGTGAGTGTGAAATATGTGGGCTCACAGCTTTCCTTTTATCCTGGTCCCAGATGCAAAGATGGTCCTTCCCCTCTTTCATGATTGGCAGGTTACTGGAGAATCACCCTCTTATCTCAGAAGGTGCAATTTACAAATCCAATTATCCTAATTATTTAAACAGGGTTTAACCTGTCAAAACAAGGATAGTTTCAATCCTATCTGAAATCCTATAGCTTTTAACCATTCAAAGGAGGAGAAGGTTGTATACTGCTCTTTGGGAAAAAGAAAACTTGGCTTGTTTATCTCATCAGCCAGATGTACTTCCCTGAGATGGAGTCCATGCTATTTCTTTTCCACACAGGCATAATTCAAAAATAAAAATAATATGTAGTGAAGTTTATTTGAATTATGATGGCAAAAGCAAGAAGAAGAAGGTGAGAAAAGTTCTGGAATAGAATAGGAAAGAAACAGGTTGTCAAGGGACTTGTGAAAGTTAAGGGGCTTATAATTAAAACCTATTGGAGGAAATGTCATATGTATGCTCAATCTAGGAACATGAGGACTTAAAACAGAAAGTTATTTGAGCAATGGTGACAACCATGTTTTATGAAACCCCAAATTTACCCCAGTTCCCATAGGAACTAGCCTTTAAGAAACCCCCTGCCTGATCTTTGTCCCAACTGAACAATAGACCTTCAAGCGCCCACTGAGCATCTTGGATAGGAGTGGTAAAGGTGGTCAAATCTTAAATACCCTTTTAAAATGTTCTTAGTTTCTCTTATTGTAGGCCCCTTCCAGGTACCCTAGCTTCAGGCTATAATCTCTTTCCCAGGCCCCTATAAACTAGTCAGTTGTTTCTCTTTCATTATATTCCCTAAAGTATAAACAGAACCCCAAGTTCTTTAGTCCAATGAAAATTCCCAATCTTCATGTTTTTCCCATAGTTCTTGTTCTCAGAGTATCAGAGCTGAGCTACTCTGTGTGATGGCCATAAGAGCATTATCTCCCCTGTCCTTATTAAATAAATTTTTTTTTGTAACCACTTTGGTAGTTCTGTGTTTTTTTTTTCCTGGTTGACAATGGATTTGAATGTTTTTGAATGCTAAAATAAATTTGAGCTAAAGTTAATTTGTAAACTCCTATCTATTTTGTGATTTGTTTAATTTAATCTTAAGAACTGTTTTGCTTTCCCATTACAAAAAGAAAAACTTTTTAAAAGTAAATGAAGGGTGGGGGGGCAGCTGGGTAGCTCAGTGGATTGAGAGCCAGGCCCAGAGATGGGAGGTCCAGAGTTCAAATGTGGCCTCAGACACTTCCCAGCTGTGTGACCCTGGGCAAGTCACTTGACCCCCATTGCCTAGCCCTTACCACTCTTCTGCCTTGGAGCCAATACACAGTATTGACGCCAAGATGGAAGGTAAGGGTTTTAAAAAAAAAAAGAGTGTAAATGAAGGGTAAAGTCAGGCCCTCCTAAGAATTTCCAGAAAGATGAATTGTAATAGTATGAGAAAATCCTTTCACTTAAGTCCATTTTTGAGGGATCAAACTCAGTAAGGACTGGGAAAATATTGGAATAAAAATGAGATCACCTACTCAGAGAGAGAGAAAAAGAGAGAGAGAGAGAGAGAGAGAATGGGTACTTATGAGCCAGTGGCACACGTTAACCAACAAGCAAGAGTACCAAAAGATGGAGGCACACAGACTCCCTTTTATTTATTCTGGTCCCTACCAGATGATACCTCCCCTCATTCACCATTGGCTGGTCACTAGAGCATTACAATCTACATATGGAAGCTAGCCAATCAGAATGTGTAATTTACAAACCCAATTATCCTAATTATTCAAATAGGGTTTAACCAATCAAAACAAGAATTGTCTTAATCCTATCTATTTGTATGATGTTTTTCTTCAACCAATCAAAGGAGGAAAAGGTTATCTATTGCTCTTGTGTTTCAGTTTCTACACTTGTCACTTCTTATCTCATCAGTCAGATGTACTTCCCTGAGAGGAGTCCATGCTATCTCTAAGTCCTCATCAAAAAAACAAAACAAAACAAAAACCTACCTGATAATCATTATGTGATCAAGCTAAAAGGGAAAACTCTTGCAGAATTCCTTTATCTCTAAGTTTTCAATCTGTATGAGCAAGGTCACCCATCAGTCTTGGGGGGGGAAAAGCTTACTTGGGTTATAGAATTTCTAAACAATGAAATTGAATTACTAAGAATGTACAAGTCTCCTTATAGAAATGATTTCTAATGATTGATTTTTATGCCAGGGAGTTTTATAATTTAAGAAGGAGAGAAGAGAACTAAGTGAAATCTCTTATGTATGTGTGAGCACCAGCAAACTTTCATTATTATTGCAACTCCATGAAAGTAAGCTTAATTGTATTCAGCCACAGGCTGTGGTTAGTGAAACTTGCCATTAGAGGTAAAAACTCTTGGGTGTGCAACTACTATTATTCTGAGTTCTGAATTCATGTATAGTTGTTGGATGAATCATGAAGTCAGTAATCCACCATAAGAGAAAGAGCCACAAATTACTCGGAAGGAACATGATCCTGATTTGTGACAGGTTGAGATCTTCATCTGGGGAACTTGAAGGGACACCTCAGGACAACTGAGGTGAGATGCTACCTGATTTATGTTCCCAATTTTGTTATTTCTGTGAGAGATGAAGTTCAGAAAGATGGTAAACTCTTCTTAATGAAGTACTAAGATGGAGTCAAGGAGCCTTTCTATCAAAACAAGTGTCATGTTCCCAACATAAGCCCCATTTCAGATAGATAAGATTGAAACTGTCCTTCTTTTGATGGGTTAAAGGATATGCAGATAGGACTGAAACAGTCCTTGTTTTTGATTGCTTATAACTCAATTGAATAAATTTTGTAAATTTCACCATCCAATTAGCTAGCTTTTGGGATAAGATTGTAACTCTCAAAACAACCAGCCAATGGTGAATGAGGGGAGAGACCTTCTTTACGACAGGGACTAGGATAAAAGGAGCCTGCCTGATCCTATTTGTACTTGTTGGCTGGCTGTAGCACTTGGAGCACTGGCTCAGGAGTACCTATTCTCTTGAGGATGAAATAAAAGAGCCTTTGATTCTTTCAAGATTCCTTTGAGTAGGTGGTCATGATTCTCATTTCCTTTTGAATCTTCCTACCTGATTATTCCTGAGTTTGGCTCTTACCTGAACTCAAACAAAGTTAAGGATGCTGGTGTACCTGTGAGGAATCATTCTGTGCCTTTAAGTCATGTCTCAAAGGGGCAATTTTGATGCTGTTATAATCCTGTCCTTATTTTTTTCTTATTTTATTTTTTCCTTTTATAGCAAATTTCTATAATCAGAGTGTCTAGATAGAATCTGCTCCCCTCTCTTCCAGCTCATCCCACCTCGCTGCATGGCTGGAGGTCATGGGAATGCTCCAAACAGAGGTCACAGGTGAAGAGCCCTAGGAACCTGGCCTGGAACCTTGGGTTCAAGAGAAAGGATAAAGGTGTGGTGGCAATCTCATGGGGCCTCTCTACTCCCTTGGAGGCGGCGGTAGAGCACCATGGCTGAGTCAGCCAGCCATGTGGAGAGCCAGGCAGTGGTCAGTTAGGTTAGATTAGGCTTCAATCTGCTTTCTCTGTCTTTAGTGATTATTAATAAAACTCTATGGAAAATAGGAACCTGGAATTATTGTTATTAATTTAAATTTAAATTTTACAAGAGCAAGTGGTTAATAGAAGATTTGAGCTGATGCAAATATGTTAACTGTTTTCAGTCTGAATGTGTAAATCCCCAACAATGAAAGTAAATTAGCATTTGGACTTGTCATTAATACATAATGATGTGTTAATGCATATTAGTTATTACTACATTAATTATTAATCATAATTATACCAATTAATCATTAATTAATTAATGCATATTCTATTAATACATAGTCATGGATAAGATTTGTTCATATGAATGTAATTAACAACTGAACATGTTTTACTATAAGCAACACATTTGTTATACAGTGTTCTCTGTATATAACTGGGAATTATGTACTTGACTTTATGCATTTGACTCCACACCAAGTTTTTATTTCATTTGGAGTATAATCAGTCTTTCTTTTTTTTTAGACCCTTACCTTCCATCTTAGAATCAATACTATGTATTAGTTCCAAAGCAGAAGATGGGGGTTAAGTGACTTGTCCAGGGTCATACAGCTAGGAAATGTCTGAGAACACATTTGAACCCAGGACCTCCTATCTCTAGGCCTGGCTCTCAATCCACTAAGCCACCCAGCTGCCCCTATAATCAGTCTTTTGTAAGTTAATTCATTTGTGTAATCATTGAATTTGAGGATGGAAAAATTGATTTGCAAAAAGCATTGTTGCATGTGTTTTTATATGTAGTATTAACTCCCTAATAGTAAAGGAAATGGAATGGAAAGTTTTGAGAAAGCAACAGGTTAGATAATCCTGAATGTTAAATGTAAATGATGGGCATGTAAAAACCTAAAATCTCTGAATTTTAACTGATTTGTTCTATTGTTAATAAAATCAGAACCACAGGGTTTTGGATGGTTTTTAACCACCTCAATTGGGTATTGAAGAAGTAAAAATTTAAAAGTTGTACTATTTTGTATTGAGATTTGCTTTGTAAAAAATTTTAGCAGGAACATCTAAATAATCTTTATAAGTAATTTGGAACCAAAAAAAGCAAATCTACTACTTAGATATCTGAGATAAGTTTTTTTGAAGATAAAGCAACCACATAAATAAGACATCTGAGATCTTAAATGAAATTTGTGGCCATTGGAGATTAGTTACAAAAAATGCAAAAAAGATGATGTTAATATTATCATGATGGTTGGATGGCTTTGGGATTTTTTTTTTTCACTGTATTTGTATATTGAGTTCTTTTTCTCTTTCTTAATATTTCATGGCTATTATGTACTCACAATGGATTGTGACAAAAAATTATGTCCTACCAATTTTTTTCTTCTTCTTTGGCCATTGGGGGCAAATAGCCCCTCTGCCCAAAAATGGGAGAAATATTAAGGGTTAGCAAGTTTCTAATGGCTTTTGTGATATTTTTAATTGCTTTAGAACATTAAGATTATAGAATGATGACAACTTTGCAATATTCTGGTCCAAAAATGTCAGCATTCCTCGAACAGTGCCCATACTTTCCTCTATCTTAGCAAAGTTGCATCCTGAAGATTGACAGCATATTTCTTGTGCTGGGTAGAAATTTCCCACATTATCTAATCATAAAAGACCCCTCTCCCTTTTGTTTTCAAACACCAAATAAACCTATACCACCTTCTGGTCTCTTGTGGGCAGACCTTAGGTCTATCCACTCCCGACCCCACACCTCTCTACATGTATTTTTGAATACTCTAGGTGGAAATAAACATTTATGCTACAAAACTGTGTATTTAGTTTTAAGGTTGACAAGGGTTAAGGAGTACATAGATAAGTTCATAAAAGGTTTGGCAATTTTTACTAAAAAAATAAAAAAAGAGATCTTGAAATATATTCTGGGACAACTGGTTGGACAGTGAATTAGTGCCAGACCTGTAGGGGGATGGACTTGGGTTCAAATTTGATCTCAGTCACTTTCTTGTTGTGTGGCCCTGGGCAGGTCATTTAACCCTAATTGCCTACTCCTTCCTGCTCTTCTGTTTTAGGATTCTTACTAAGCCAGAAGGTAAAAGCTTAAAAAAAATTGAAAGAAATACAATTATTCCAAAAGGCACAAGATATAGGCTTACAAGCAAGAAGTTATTCTGTGAAAATGAGTATTATTCTATAAGGTAAAAATGGATCTTAAATGAAATTGAAGACTTTAAGGAATTTCTGATAAAAAAATCAGTACTGAGTAAGAATTTTGAAATACAAATGTAAGTCCAGAAAAACCTGGAAAGGCATATTTATTTGTGCACTTGGAAGGAACTATGTATGGTATGGTATGGTGCTAAGGTTCTAATAAGGGAGAAGAAAGGTGATCTCTAAGAATCTTAATGTCTTCAAAGAGCATGGAGGAATTAAATAAAACAGAAATCCTGGAAGAAGGATTGATTCTATTGAATTTTAAAAGAGGAAAGAGAAGAGAGAATAAAGGAAGGAGTACACTAGTATGGAATGAAGAAAGAAGTGGTGGAAAATGTTACTTCATATAATTGAGGGGCATGAGAAGATAAAATAAAGGGGTGTGGGGAGTGGGAATTAGATGAACCTCATTCTTATCTGAAATGGACAAGAATTGAACATACAAATACAAATATATATGCAAATGGTTTGGTTTAGAAATATATTAAACTTAACAGAGAAGCAAGTAGTGTTTTTAGTAAAAACTGCTAAAACTTTTATGGCCAAATCTGTGGCTTTTGGTCCTTGTCAACCTTAAAACCAAACGAGCATACAACTCTGGGGCAAAAATGTTCATTTTCCTTGAGAGAAGTCAAAAAGCGCACCTATGGGGGTTGGGGTGGGGAGTAGGTAGCCCCCCCTCCAAGAGACTAGAGGAGGATATAGGTTTATATAGTATTTGAAAACAAAGGGGAGAGGGGTCTTTTAGGATTAGGTAATGTGGAAGAGGCAAGCTAAAAGGAAGACTAGCATAAGGAAGTTTAAAAAAGAAAGTATTAAAAAAGTTCCTATCACAAGTAAAATAAATTTCTTGATTCAGGAGAGATTAAAAGGGGAAACAAAAGAAAGCAAAGAGCAAGGATCTAAGGTGGAGTTGGGTGGGGCTTAGATGATTTTTTTGACCAGGAGTTCCTAACACTGGGTCCATGGCCACCCAAGAGATTGGTAAGTAGATTTCAGAGGGTCTGTAGGGATCCTAAAGTTGACCATAGGAGTAGGGTCCCAAATCTGGCCATCTCCCCAACTTCTCCCCCACTTATATTGCTCCCCTCCTCACCACTCCCTTTTCTTATTCCCCTTTTACTTCTCTATAGGGTGAGATAGGATTTTATACCTCAATGAATCTGGCTGTTCTTCCCTCTCTGAGCCAATTCCAATGAGAGTAAGTGACAATTCCCTAAAGACATTCTGGGCCCATTGAGGCAAAAGCAGCCAGAAAAGACATATTTGCAGACCTGCCTCAAGACTTTGGTAAGGGCCAGTCTGACCTTGCAGTTCTCCAAATCAATGTCTAAAAAAACCTGATTTTCTTAATTGGCTCAGAACATTCTAACCAGCTAATTTACTATCACAAACCTTGAGCTCTATCTCTGGGACAAGTGGCCTTCCTGCATATCAACTATACCTTGGTACTTTTGTACTTCTAAAGAAATCTTTATGCCAGCAATAACAAACCAAAGAGGACTTTGAAGGTTACTATTGATAAAGTGTATGTACTCCTCAATGTAGGTGACAGCTGTGTACTCTAATTGGCACTGAAGGATGTATGTTTTTGACATGTCCATTCTTCTTGATATATCATTTTCTTTTGATCATAGAGTATAGGAACTGCATAAATATTGAACCTATATGTTCAATAAAATGGAATCTGTGATCCCATTCACAGCCCCCTAGGCTCTCATAATTCTTGACTCAATTGCACTGATAGACTTTGGGCATCTCTCTGTCTCTGTTCTCGCTCTGCTTTCTAACTCTCTGTACTCTAAGTTCTCAACCTGCCATTCTCCACTGCAAGTTTCAGTTCATCCATCTCTGCAGGTCAGAACATGCTGAAATCCAACTTCCAGCTGTTGTGCCACAGTGACTAGCTGGGGGTGCGACACTCTATGAACTCCCACTGCAGTTCCCCGTGAACCCACTGCTGGATATTCCAGAGGTCTGTCACAAGTAAGGTTTAAGTATTACCTGTCACCACCTTTATCCTTCTCTCCACTGTAATAGTTCTGCCCCATCCTTGCCTCTTTATATGATACAATTTATCCCATTTTACTTCTCTCTTTCTATTTCTCTAAGAACAATGCTGTTTTTTCACTCCTAGATTTTTTACATACCATCCTAAATAGTTTACTACCACACCCACTGTCTATGTATACTTTTTCTAACTAATATGATAATGATAATACTTTTTAAGAGTTACAGATATCATCTTTCCATATAGGAATATAAACAATTTGACCTTATTGAAGTCCCTAATTTTTTTCTCTTTCTTATTTACCTTTTTATATTTCTCTTGAATTTTGTATTTGGGCAGCAAATTTTCTATTTGTCTGGTCTTTTCTTCAAGAATACTTGAAAATCTTTTTCATTAAATGACTATAATTTCTCCTGAAAAAATATAGACAGTTTTGATGGGTAGGTGATTTTTGGTTGTAAACTCAGTTCTCCTGCCTTCTGGAATATCATATTCCAAGGCTTCCAGTCCTTCAATATGTAAACTGCCAGATCCTGTGTAATCCTGCCTGAGGCTCCATGATATTTGAATTTCTGCTTTATGACTGCTTGCAGTATTTTATCCTTGGCATAGGAGTTCTTGAATTTGGTTATTTCTTGGGAGTTGTTATTTGGGAATTTGTTGCAGGTGGTGATCTGTGGATTCTTTCAATTTCTTTTTTACCCTCTTGTTCAAAAATATCAGGAAAGTTTTCTTTGATAATTTTTTGTAATATGATGTTTAGGATTTTGATTTTTTGGTCATGACTTTCAGGTAATCCATTAGTTCTTAAATTGTCTTTTCTGGATCTATTTTCCAGGTCAATTGTTATTTCAATGAGATATTCCATATTTTCTTCTATGTTTGTCTTCTGTTTATTTTATTTTATTATTTCTTCATGTCTCATGAAGTCATCAGCTTCTATTTGCCCAATTCTAAATTTTTAAAGACTGAATTTCTTCCATGACCATTTGATCCTCCTTTTCCATTTAATCCATTCTACTTTTCAGGAAATGCTTTTCTTCATTGGATTTCTGTGCCTCTTTTTCCAGTTGACCAATTTTGCTTTTTAAGTTATTAATTTCTTTTTGCATTACTTTCATTTCTTTTTCCCATTTTTCTTCTACTGTCTCTAATTATTAAATTCCTTTTTGAGTTCTTCCAATGCCTGAGACAAATTTCCATTTTTCTTTGAAATTTTCCATGTGGTTACTTGGATCTCACAGTCCTCTTTTGACTTTGTGTTTTGCTCTTTGTTTCCATAGAAATTTTCTAGAATTAAGTGGGTGTTTTTTTTTTGTTTGTTTGTTTTTTTGCTGTTTGCTCATTTTCCCAGCATTTTTTTCTTTTGCCTGTGAACTGGATATTCTGAAAATTGCTCATTCTGTCTCTTTTGTTGCTGGCTTGCAGGACTCAGCACTGTGAACTATTTTGCCCTGGTTAGGTCTTCACCTCAGTGAAGGCTTGAAAGGGCCCAGTGCTATGGACTTCTGGGCCTCACTACAAGCTAGTGCCAGGACCTGGGACTTCAAGGGGTGGGTCTGGTGTGCTCTGTTGTTGGTATAGGTAGGGTTCTGGGATAACATGGTGCAATAGATGGGGTTGGTCAATCAGTACTCATCTGTGTGCAGTTTTGCTTCCAGTTCCCCTTTATCTTGTAAAAATCAACTTTCTCTGCATATCTTTCAAGTTGTATTAAGTAGGAGAGCCCTCTCACTTTGTCCTGCTAATGGTTTTTGACTCCTTTTGTTTTGAAGTGCTTTTGAATAATAGGGAGGTAATGGACCCAAGAAATAGAGATACATTTTTGGACTTGGCCAATGTTAATTCATTTTGGTTCATGAAGATTACTTATTATAAGGGTTTGTTTTTGTTTTTTCCTATACTCTTATTTGACGGAGGGTAGGGAGGTGATGTCAAGGAATGGAGGCTTAGCAATCATGATGAAAAAGCATAGCCATTGTAGCATTTTTTTTATAAATGTCCAGAAGAGAACAGAGGAAATTTGGAAGCAAACAAAAAAAGCAAGTCACTTTTGAAAATAATATGTAGAATTTATTATATACTTTTTGAAAAAGCAAGTGGTATAAAATGAAGATTCATGATTTCATATAAAGTTCTACTTTTGTATTCTCTGTATATAGAAATACTCCTTTTTGGTGTTAAAGTTCAGATAGATTTTTTAAAAAATACTAGTATGATCTTGATATTTTTAGTCTAATCCAAAACAATGAACATTTATCAAGTCAGTTAATAAACATTTATTACGTACCTAGTTCATGCCAAACACTGTACTAAACATTGGAGATACAAAAGAAGTGCCATTTACAATGGTTTATGAATTAGTTGGGACAGAATAATTTTGATATGGTATTATTTTGTGATAGCAATGGTCATACACACTATGCTTCTACTGAAATTAGTTTGACTCAGAACAAGTGATCTCATCAGATAAAACTAAATTGATGTGGTTTCCATTTAATTAGTTCTGCATCAGTTGAATCCTGAGTTTTGTGCTATATGTACCTGATTCTCTTTTGTTGTTTTTAATTTTCTGATTTTAAAATGTATCTTGTGCCAAGAAAATGTGCAGAAGTTTAAGCACTCCTTTCAATAATTTTATAGCTATTATAACAGTTGGTGTGGGAAAGTCAAGTGTCTAAAGGATCATTCAAGCCCATTATGAAACAGGATCAGTCATAATAAAACACAAAGGGAATTTTGAGCTGAAAATAAAAATCAATGCCAAGAACTGACAATTGATTACTCGAAAACTGCCTAATTGATCCTCAGAAAACAAACAAAAGCCTATAGTGGGATTTGGCAGTTGATGGGGTTGTTATTGATTCCTCTAAAGTGCAGTGTTGGCTTCTTAAATTTGGAAAAACAGTAAGATTAAGCAGATTCTAAAATGTCCTCCAGAAAAAAAATGCTTTGGGAATTGAATTTTTTTGTTTTAATTTTTAGTAGGCTTGGAAATCCTGATTGAGGGAGCATATAGCCAACTAATTTATCTAACTTGTAGCAAAATAAGTCAGAGAAAGTATATATAGGAGAATATAAAATTTTTAAACATTCTTTTTAACAGAAGATTTGACTTTCCATGAGTATCCAAGCAGTTTCCCTGAAATAGAATTGGCAGATGGCAGAGTCTGCAATTGGAGGTGAGGACAGACTAGAAATCCTGAGGAAAGGCAACTTTGGGACTCTACAAGAAGCCCAGTAGAATGCTATGCCATCCCTAAGAGAAATGCTTTATGTAAAGGAAAAGGGTAAAGGGATTTCCAGTATTCCAGTATCTGTTAGATATCCCATTTGTTACATGTGCTTTAAGCTTGAGTCAATTTTGCTTTAGAATTTTCATGTACCTGCTGGGAATGTGCCCTGGTTGAGCAATTTATACCAAGTGTTCTTACTATATTGCCTTGGGAAATACCAGTATCTGAAAGTAATTCAAGCTGGCTGATTAATTTATTATCAATTGAGAGTCAATGACAGTGCACTAGTGTGGACTTGTAAACAAGAGCATTAGAAAGTTCCAAGGGGAAGCTGGGTAGCACAGACCTGGAGATGGGAGGTTATGGGTTCAAAGCTAGCCTTAGACACTTCAGAACTGTGTGACTCTGGGCAAGTCATTTAACTCAGACTGCCTAGCCCTTCCTACTCTTTCTGCCTTAGAACCAATTCTAAGACAGAAAATAAGATGTATTTTAAAAGGTTAAAAAAGGAAGAAGCAATTGTGCCTCCAAACCCTAGTAGCCTAAGGGGAAGAAGTCACCATTTACTCTCTGGAAACCCAACTTGCCAGGGCAGATGGGAGCTGAGAAAATGAGAACAGAATCATCTCTAAATATACTTGATAACTTAAGGAGAAGGGAGAAAACATTAACAACTATGGGGATCAGGTAAAGCTTATTGTAGTATATGGTTCAAGAGCTGAATCTCAAAAATGGCTAGGTATTCTAAGACGCATAAATGAGGACAAAGTGCATTCTAGGTTTGGGGACCTGATCATAGTCGTGAAAATAGGGGATGGAATGTTGCATGTGAGAAAACAGTAAATAAGGCAGCTCAGCTGGACTGGGGTATATATGAAGGGAAATAATATATACCAAACCTGGAAAGGTAGGCTAGAACCGAATTGCAAAGGGCTTAAAATTTTTAAAAGAGGATTTGTATTTTACCCTGGAGACAACAGAGGGAGAGGCTTTGAAATATCTTAAACAGGATAGAGAAGTGGTCAGATGCATGCTTTGGGAATATCAACTCAGCAGTTATGTGAAGGATAAATTGAAGAGGGAAGAGCCTGGAAACAGCTAGGAGTCCAAGAAAGGTGCTATACGAATACAGGACATTCTAATTTTGTCTTCTTGGGAATAAGTATTTTTAGATGCTGAAGTAAGGACGACAACACATCTAGAAAAAGTATGTCTGGTTCTATTTTTATGTTCTGAATGGGGTGTCATCATTTCCAAATGTGAACAGGAAATATGTCATATGCCATATGTTTTCCAGTGTATGGAGCCATGCCCATTTCCATGACATGTCTTAATATAGCACAATAACAAAGAGGTTACAATGGAAATGTGCACTACTGCAAAATTCCCTTCCCCCTTGATACCTGAAATTTAGATAACCTGGTAACAGAGAAGTCTTAGATTATTTTTCAGGGACAGAATTATTCAACCATGTCTGATTCTTTCTGACTCATTTTGGGTTTTGTTGGCAAAGATACTGGAGTGATTTTGCTATTGCTTCTCCAGCTCATTTTACAGACGTGGAACTGAGGCAAATCGGGTTAAGTGACTTGCCTAGGGCCATACAACTATTAAGAGTCTGAGGTCAAATTTGACCTCAGGAAGATGAGTCTTCCTGACTCTAAATTCTGCCCTCTATATCACTCTATCAGAGTGCCCTCCACTGTATCACCAAACTGCCCAGGTATGGAATAAGTGAATCTTAAATAAACAGATTAGCATATTTACTAAAGAGGGATAAATACATTCAACAGATAAATAGATAATTTGACTCCATAAGACAAGATCTCAAAAATTGTCATCCAAAGCCTTTTATTAAATAAGTAGGAACAGAAAGACATGGGGAAGAAACATTTGTTTGACAAGGAAGCTGCCTTTTTCTCTCATCTCTCTCTCTCTCTCTCTCTCTCTCTCTCTCTCTCTCTCTCTCTCTCTCTCTCTCTCTCTCTTATTTTTTTCTTATCATTAAATGCTTAAGAATTATAGTTTAAAAAAAGCATTGTCCCAGATTATGACCATCTTTGCTACATGCTACTTAGCCAGGTTGATTAAAATTTCGATTGTCTTAAGAGGGTTCTATGTCTTTCCCATAAGGATGAATTTTCTGCCCTCCTACACATTAATATACTGACATGAACCTGTCAGAACAGGATGAAAATTCTGCCTAAGTAAGTACTCTTCAGATTAAGCAACTAAAATCAGGCTATGTTTTTATGCTTGGCACATATACCTTAGCTACCATTGATGAGGAAAAGCAGCACAGTTGGTCTCTGAGTCACAAAAGTGAAGGAGTAGTAAGTATTCAGTGCTGAGGATTCATCTAAACACCCCAGCCTCAACACTTCCTTCTTCATGTTACTAAGTAGGAGGAATATCCTTTTAAGGGAAATCTGAATTGGGCTGCCACCTGTCATCTAGGAGCTTTGTTTCTTAGGAACAACTGGTAAATTGAATATTTAACATGGCAGTAGCTGGAAAAAGATTCCACTTCTTTTATGTGCAAACTCCAAATTTGAGTATTGGCAAATACCCTTCTTACTTGTATAATGCTTGTACATTTCTTTGAATAAATAATAGATGGCTCAGTCCACTATGATCAACATTCTCCAGAGTGATTTAGGATTAGAATTGTGAAACTAACATCAGATTGGGGGATTATACAACTTGATTCTTTCTATTGCCTACTCATATGGCATCCAACTGTGGGAGGTAACCTGAATTTATCACCTCCTCAAAACCAGCTTGACTCAAAACTTATTCTTAATGAACTCTGACTTTCCCCTAAACTCAGCTTATATGGATTCAGCTTGTACTCTCTTTGCATTTGAAGATATGTGTGTGTGTGTGTGTGTGTGTGTGTGTGTGTGTGTGTGTGTGTGTGTGTGTCTTCCTTTTTAGTCCTACTAGAAGAACAGGCAAAGGCAGGGAAGGAGTGGGAGTTCAGTTACATGTGGGTAGAACGGGTGTTTAGCAAGCAGGTGTCCCAGTGGGAATTGTACAGAAAGAGTGAACCTAAGAACAAAACAAGTTAATCACCAAGGTAGATAAACAGCTCTGGGTCTCTGCAGATCTAAAGGACAAGGCATACACCTCAATAAAGTAAACAAACCAAAGCGAGGAACACAGTATAGAAAGCATTGTCAGAATGATCATTGGAGTTGGTCCAAGTCTCATCCTATCACTAGATTTTATGTTCAATGTCATGGTTGCCTAGATTTACTCTCCAGTCTACTCAACATAGAACTGTTTTGTTTCCCTACAACTTGGGAATTTTATAGCTTTATGTATTTTTTTTTAATAAAAGCACAATTAGGCTAAAGAATTTAGGAAATAACCAGATATTCAAAGTTGATAAAGTAGAAGGATTAATGGAATGATGACAACCTGGAAGGATGTTTTTTTTTTTTTAAACCTTTACCTTCTGTTCTTAGAATCAATATTAAGGCTTAAGAGTAGTAAGGACTAGGCAACAGGGGTTAAATGACTTGCCAGGGTCACACAGCTACCAAACATCTGAGACCAGATTTGAACCTAAGACCTCCTGTCTCTAAACCTGACTCTCTATCCACTGAGCCACCTAGCTTCCTGGGATTTTTTATGTTGGTGGTGTGCCACCAGATTCTGCCATTTCTTCTTCAATCAATAACTTCATTAAAAACAGATGACACATGTTTATAAAGTCTCCAGATGCTAGAAAAAGTAGAAGGAACAATTAGCATACTAGATAAGAGAATTGTGATATGAAAAGATCATAAGAAGTTAGAATAATGGGCTGATTAGAACAAAGAAAAATGAAAGATAAATGCATCATACTTGGATTTTTAAAAAATCAGTTATCCAAGTATGAGATGGGAGAATTGTGGCTATAAAGCAGTTCATGTGAAAAAGCACTATATGTGTCTTAAGAGATCTGGGCATGGTGATATGTGCCTGTAATCCCTGCTAAGTTTGTCATGAAAATGGCAAGCAGTACAGGTCAAGGTTACCATGCCAATCAAATAAGGACTAGCTTGTGAGTAGCCCCTGTACTTCTGCCTTAGGAGAGATGGGGTTATCCAATCTTTCAAAAGAAGAAAGAAAAGAAGAGAAGCAAAGAGAAAAAAAAGAAAAGAAAAAGACCTAGAATTTTTTATAAACTTCAAGCTTAATAGGAATCCACAATGTGATATGGCAGCCAAAAAAGCTTATGTAATCTTAGACTACAATAACAGAAGTCTGATGTCTACAAGGAAGGTTATAGTTCCACTACATTTTGCCTTAGTAAGACCGTATCTAGAGTACTGTGTTCAGTTGTTTCCTAAGTATGTACTCTTATTATATAGCAGACAAGTGGTGTCTGTTTACCTCTGGTGTTATAGAACTCAGTTTGTACCTTTCTTTTAGGGTAAAATATGAAATTTTCTCACCATTGTGGTCCTTGTCTTCTGGACATTCCATAGTTCATGTATGTGCTTCCTAAACCATGGTGGCCAGAACTAGACACTCTGCTTTAGCTATTGTAGTATAAGATTACTTTAGCATTTTTGACTGTAAGAAATTCTAAGTCCTTTTCTTTTCTTTCTCTATAGATACAAATATAAAATATGTATATTTCTCTAGATGTATGCATATATATAAACATATACATCCACATACATAAAGTATATATATATATATATATGTACACACTCAAGGCATAATGTTATTTATATATGTGTATGTTTGTATTTGTGTGTATGCATGTAGATACACATAAATAAATATACACATATCAGCTCTGGTATGAATTGGACTAGGTGGCCTCTGAGGTTCTTTTAGACTTCTAAAATTCCATAATTCTATGAAAGATAAAATTTTTGCATAATTAGTCTGAAGAAGCTTCTTTAACATTCTTCTTAACTAAGCTTCTATTTCTGTCTTCCATTCTGCAAAAGGGGAATGTGGAGCCCTTTCAAGCATCAAATCCTACTCCAACACCCTTTACTATGGTTAAGTATCACCAGATTAGTTTCTAGAATTTCAACCTAGAAAAAAATATTTGCACTCTATAACCTCAATCTTAGAAAGGAGAAACACTAGAACCACTAATAATGAACAACAAAATAAGAATAGAACAAATTGCAATAGGATTTATCATTGTTAAACAATCCTAGGAGGTATATATCATTGCATCTCTTTTACAGAATCAGAAACTGAAATTAGAAAGTCAAGTGAAGTACTCTAGGATCAGAAAGAGTATCTAAAACAAAATCCAATTTAAGTCTATTTCACAGACATTAGATTGTAATGTTCTTTTCATTAGAACACCTTAGCCTAATAACAATTATGGGGAAAAATATTCCTCAAGCTCTAGTGTTTAAATTTAGAAGCATTGAGAATTCACAATGGGAAAATACATTTAAAGAACAATGTCTTAAATAAATTGTCATCTGTGAGCAAATGTGTGGGACTTGGATATTCCTAGAACTGAGCCAAGCAGTGAATTCATTATTATGGGAAGAAATTTGAAGTAAGGCAAATCCTAAAATGAGAAATGCTTTAAAGAATATTTCAGTGCTGGATTTTGCAATTGCAGGAATTTCTTTTGCTTGACTATGCATGTTTGTTACAAGTTTTTATTCCTCAATGGACAGGGGATGGGATGAAGAGAAAATAAATTTTTATTAATAAAATATATAACTTTTTTAGTGCAAATTAAAATAGTTCTTATGTTCTACATAACACCAATCATGAATTATTTAGATATGAGGATGTATACATGGATGACTGGAAGAATGGTGATGTCCTCAAGAGAATTTAGGGAAATTACAAAGAGGGGAAGGTGGTAGAAAGAAAGGTCTCATATTTAACAAAATAGTCATAGAAGCTGTCTCTGGGTAGGAATGGTAACAAAAAACTGGAAAAAAGTGGAGAATGACTAAAGAAATTGTGATATATGAGTATAAATGAATATTGTGTAGGAGAAAACAGCAAATATGAAAACATATTTGAAACATACAAAGATGTATAAACTGGTACAGTCAAGTAATCAGAAGCAGGAGAATAATATATTCAATGACTATAATAATGTAAATGAAAACATTAAAAGGCAGCCAAACAAATTATTTGCAACCAAATTTGATTCCACACAACAGATGCTAAAACATATTTCCTTTCTCTCTTAAGAAAGATGGGAGCACTGAACAATGGAGCTATTTTGTTAGTCAGTTTTGCTTAACTCCTTGTTCCTAGAATGGTTTTAGTAGTTGGAAAATGACTGTGGTATAAAAAATGAATGTCCCCAGAAACTTTAATATAACACAAATTTTAAAAAAGAATCAATAAAACATCTTTATATGTGTGTACATTTTAAGGAAAAGAAGATATTTATAAAGAAGTCACCCTATATACTGTTGTATCCATTCAAAGGGAAAATGTCCTCATGGGGAAAAACCTACGTTTAACAAAATAACAGATAATTACAAGCTCCCTGCTTCTTCTAAATTTAAGTTGTTTAACTTTTCTGAATAAGCAGCTGTAAGAGGCATCAATAGGTTTATTATTAGGTCTAGTGCTTTGGCTATCCTAAGTACAGAGTTATTTTTAGCTCTATTTACATAACCAATATGTTTTAAAGCAAAAGATGGAAGAGATGCCATTTTTCAAAATCATGTGATTTTTTAGATATGCTTTAGCTACAAAAAAATGTGCCATTGCATGTTTTACTACCCCATCCAATTCAATCCATTCTCTGAAGTTAAGCTAAACAAATAATCAGGTAATTAGTAATAATTATTGGATTTATTTTAGGGTTGTACTATCAGAAAATATAATATAAAATATTATATTATACTAAGAACCCTGAATTATTAAATCTGTACATTAAAATGTTCGGATTTTCTGATTGGATTGGGCTTTTCCCAGAGGGCAACTGGACATTTGATCTGTGGCCTGTGGGGTAACTTGATCCTTTTGCACTTTGAGAGAGAGATGATGATGATGCCCTTGGAAACTGGTTGTAGGCTGGCCTCAAGGGACTTAGTTCAGTCTACTATATGGAGGCTTCTCAATTCTGATTCTACAGAAATAGCACACTTCAAGATAAGGATATGGTATTTAAATTAACTAGAAAAGATAGATGTTCAGAAAACCCTACCACATAGTAGATGCACAGTCACTATTTACTGAAGTAAGAAAAAGTATTAGTGAATCAGGTAAATTGGCACCATGATTCTAAGAAACAAAATCGCCCAAACAGAGGCAAAGAGAATCAGATTCTGCCTACAGGCATTTCAACTGCTTATTAAACAACATCTTGAAAGGTAAACTGAATATCGATGTTTTGAATATTGAATAATTGAACATATTGAATAATTGAATAATATTGAATATTGGTCCATTGATATTTTCTTTTTTTATGAACGGGTAAAAGGGATTTATTTAAAATTTAAAAAGGCTTAGAAAGTGAGGATAAAGGAACAGGGTTTCCCTAGCTCTAAGAAGTCCCACTAGCCTCCCCCTTCTAAATTTCCCCCAGTGGAAATTCTTCGTTTGCTTGACACTCCCTAAGCCCTGGCATATCTCTGGCCAAGATTCCCCAAACCTCACTGCCTACACCTGAATCTAATTAATCCTCCAGGTTGGTTTATAAGATGCCATTGATATTTTCAGTTATGTCTACATACAAATGACAGTCACTATGGACAATGTCATCTTCCATCCCAAGTCAAAAATAGTCATGGGAATATGTACTTGTCATCTTCTATGATGAGCCAAAAACAAATTGGTAACTCGAGACTTTGTGAATACATTTATTGGTATAAACATTTTACTAGGTGGTTCAATAAAATAGGATTTTAATTTCTTTGTTTCACTTAACAATTTTTAATGATCAAATTTAATACTATCTAAATTAGAGGAGAAAGTGTGGCCATAGCACTTAAAAAAATCTTTACCTTCTGTCTTGGAATCAATACTAAGTATCAGTTCCAAGATGGAAGAACTAGGCAATTGGGATTAATTGATTTTTCACACAGCTAGGAAATGTGAGATCAGAATTGAATCCAGGAACTCTCATCTCTAAGCTTGGCTTCTATCCACTGAGCCATCTTACTGTCCCCATAGCACTTTTTAAATGCATTATTTTAAACTAAACTGTACCTGAGAATTGAAACAAGGAAAGAACAGCCTGCTAGGATCTAACATTTATAAGAATACAGCCAGAAGGAAACATCCCTAAGCTTATCAGGTCAGGCATCCATCTTCTAAGTGGCACATTTGTGATTATTATAGAGAACCTTATAAAACAATTCATCTAGACCTGCTAATTCATCAATGTAGGTATTTCCTCTGGTCACAGGGATCACAGTCCCTTACTGCCTCCCCATCCTGTGCAACTCTTGTCTCTCTTCTGTTCTTCAGTCTGAGCCCTTTCCATATCTTGGAAGCATTCTTGGCTTTTTCTTGATATCATCTACCAAGTAAAGACATACCATGTGGTCAGTTCATCCCTTTTGCTCATAACACATATTTCTATGGTAATGACCTTTGTTCTGATCTCATTCATGGTTCCTTATTTCCCATGTGTTATAAACTGTTCACATTATGGGCACTAAAGAAGAGAGCTTAAATGGAATAAATAACAAGAACAACTAACCAAATACTGTCTTAATATACAATTGGGCATTACCTGAGAGACTATTTTGATAGAAAAGGCAATCCATCCAATTTTTTTTTTACCAAATATCTTAAGCAAAGGAATATAGCTAATAATTTTTAGTTATGCCATATATATAAACATATAACCTATGTTTATAAGATACTTTAAAGTTTGAAATGCATTTTATATATATTATCTTATTTCACTTTCACAATAGCTCTCTGAGGCAAGTATGACAAATTTTTTATAGATAAAGAAACTGAGAGTCTGAGATACTAAGTGACTTTGTTATGATCACACAGTTAAGTGTTGGTCGTGGGATTCAAACCCAGTTCTTCTAGGAATTACACAAGCATGCAGAAGCAACTCTGTGGCACAATGGATAAAATGCTGGAGTAAAAAGAACTGAGTTCAAATTTGGCTTCAGAGATTTACTAGCTGTGTGACTCTGAGCAAGGTCCTTAACCTCTGCCTGCCTCAGTTTCCTCAACTGCAACATGGAATTAATAATAGTATCTACTTTAGTGGGGCATTGTGAGAATCAAATGAAATAATATTTGTAAAAAATGTTTATTACAGTGTCTGGCTTATTCACATACTGCCTTTCTTTAGATTCCACAAATATAGCTAATGTAAGTTTGTATGCATTAAATATGGTGAATGATATTTTGTTTGTAAATCAGAGGTTATCTGAATACTGGTTTGTGATGTCAGAGTTCAGTTTATTTGTATTTAAAGTTACCAGGCAAGAAATTCAGGCAATCATAGCAATAATTTGAGTAATGAAACATACCTTTGATAAGGTTTATAAACCTAACTGAACTTAAATTTTATTTTTATTCTGAACTTAACACCAAGCAAAATGGACATTTCCATTTTAAAAAATAAAAAGGGGGTTAAGGGGAATTGTTTTCTTAGGAAAATTTCTACTTCCAGGGTCCAAGTTCTTTTGCAACAAAAGACAGTTAATAGACTAAGTAGAACCCACAGATATATAATGTTTTTGAACCTACTTCATCTTGCTCACTAGGAGCAATGCCTTTGCCCCAAATCCTTATTTCTTAGGGCAAGTCCCCCATAAATCTCATCAGTATCTAATTGCCAAAGTATATCTCTTCAAAATTATTTTGTAAAATGGAGATAATAGCATCTGCTCCACAAGGAAATATGTTTGATATAAATGATATTCTGTTTGAGGGATGAACTTTCAACAAACTCTGACTAGGTTGTTTTTGCTCTGAGGGTGGGGTGTGTGTGTGTGAGTGTGTGTGTGTGTGTGTGTGTGTGTGTGTGTGTGTGTGTGTGTGAAGTCCCAAGATCCTTTGAGTCTCCATGCAAATGATAGGAACACAGGGAAATTGAGAACTAAACTATTCTAAGGCATTTATAAAGCCAGGAACGTTTCATGAAATATATGACACACAGCACAAATTGTGGCGGCAGCTCAGCAGCTCAGTGGATTGAGAACCAGATCTAGAGATGGGAAGCCCTAGGCTCAGATTTGGCTTTAAATACCTCCTATCTGTATGACCCTGGGCAAGTCACTTAACTCCCCATTGCCTGGCCTTTACCACTCTTCTGCCTTGGAACCAATACACAATAATGATTCTAAGACAGAAGGTTATGGGTTAAAAAAAAAAAGAAATGCATATGGTAACCACCTTATATATGGCTGGCAGCAAGTCATCCAGTATTTGAATTATCCTATAGTCCTCTTCCCCCCACTCCTGTGAAAAATGGAAAAAATTTCCACAAAATTTTCTAGCAGTTCTATCCATTTGGAATTGTTCTCAGATCCCAATCAGTATTTCTTCCAGTTGTTCATCTAAAAATTTATCTTATGTTATTTTAAAAATTAAATTAAATTATTTAATTAAAAAAATTTTTTTACCAATTACAAGTAATAACAAATTTCCACACAAGTTTTCCTAAGTTATATGATCTCATCTGAAAATTATACCAAAGTTAGCCACTGAAGCATTGGTTTAATAGCGAGGAGTGTAGGGAGAATGGGATCGTCAAAGTATACAAAGTAAACAAGACATACCAAAGTGTCTGTATATGAATGAATGGATGAACAAATGAAGAAGGATTTGACTCCCTAAGTCTTGGCCACCTTCTCATCAGCCTTGCCTCTCAGTTCAGAGACTATGCTCTGGAGATTTTATTCTTTTTATCTCAAGGACTTCTGCCTTGGGGATCTGTCCCTCACTTCACTCCTACTCCCTGACAAGTCATCTCAACTTTGTCAGTCTCCATGCTGTTACCACACCACCCTCCCCTTTCCATCCTTTGGAGCCATAATTAAATCAACTCTTCCAGTGTTCCTGAAAGGGGATGTCTAGAGGCGGGTAAAGGAGCATCCTGGCAGGAAGTTGGTCAAAGGGTAGCACTGTGATTCTAGGTTTGGTGAGATGTGATGAACTCTTTATCAATCAGGAGGACAAGACTCAAGGGAGATAGTGGAACAAACCAACATGGAAAAAGCTGATCAGAATCAGTGATTATAGGTGTGAACATACAACACAGTGTGCATAAATATAGTTACTTTTAACTATTTTACAATACACAGACAGGTACCCAATAGATGATATTTAAATATTCATCATATTCAGCTGGACATGGACCATATAGCAAACATAATCCAACAGATCTAATCACATCCTACATGAAAACAATGCATCTGTAAGAAAAGGAATAAAGGTCTCATATATTTCCTGATACATAGCATACAATAACCCCAAATATAGGCTATATATAGGAATACAGCATGTGTACATTTCCATTATAACATTGCATATTTACATACACATCAAAGAAACACGTATCAACATTATACACATAGTATTACATATTAGCAACATACTGATATCCATCCTAGAAACATGAGTGAAACCTGGAAGTGGTAGAGCATTGCACAATGAAGCATATGTCATATACAAATAACTCCCTATGTACTTTCTATGCTTACATATAAAACACACATTCCATGCATTCCAACTCTGCGGTTGGTCTGGTGACCAACTTTACAAGTAACAACAATTACAATTAATTTGAACACATGAATGAGTAACCACTTCTCCCATTTTTCTTGAAGCATCATAATGAGTTGTAGCCAAATAGATCTACCAGTTCTACCAGGACTTTCCGAGCCTGTGGATAGCCTAAGGTTACTTTGAGCATTCAGAGACCCATTGGCCATTGAAGTTATATTGAATTTGAATTATATACTTAATATTGAATTTATGTATATTGAAGTTATAGATGGCTCAAATTATCATATTCTCCTGATAATATTGGTGCCCTCTATTCTCTAGGGATCTTAATAATTGGGGAATTGGGGAGGAAGAGAATAAATTTTTATAAATAATAAGCATTTAAATAGCACCTAATATGTGGCAGGTACTGTGCTAAGTACTTTTTTTTTACAACTATTATCTCCTTGGTTTCTGGTGAGGTAGTTGCTATTATTATCTCCATTTTATAGTAGACAAAACTGAGGCAGAGATTAAGTGACTTGCCCAGGGTCAACACA
This sequence comes from Monodelphis domestica, assembly GCF_027887165.1. Lineage (NCBI taxonomy): Eukaryota > Metazoa > Chordata > Mammalia > Didelphimorphia > Didelphidae > Monodelphis > Monodelphis domestica. The sequence goes on along the minus strand of NC_077227.1, from coordinate 650,409,889 downwards.
GCTAATAAGTGTCTGAGTCTAGATCTGAACTCAGGTCTTCCTGACTTTGGACCCAGTACTCTATCCCCATCTTTGTCAGCTGCCTCTGAATTTGGCTAGAGTTAGCTCTGGATCCAAGTCTCACTCATTTGACTTTCCTGGTCTTCTGGTGGGAACAAGAGCTCAAATATCTTTTTTATTTAAATCATTATTTAGGGGCTATTATCTAATTTTGGTGGTGTCTGCTATTGCAGCATTAATGGGCTCCTTTTTTTAGCCTTCTTAGATGAATGTCCATAGCTTCTTTCTTCCTACTTCTCAGGGAATCTAATTGACTGCTTAGTTGGAGTCTTTGTGGGGTCCTAACCACTCTGAAGGACTATCTTATAGACTGGTAAGTTGCTTGGTTTTTCAACTACTTGGCATTGGATGAATTTGCCATCTTGTGCTGTCCCTGGGCACCATGATTTCTTAGTAGTGGGGAAGTGGTCAAAAGAGTAAGAGGGCCACTACATAGCAACAGAACATTTCTTTCATAAACCTAAAGTACATACTCCCATGAATATACCTACTATCAGTAGACATGTGAAGGAAATACATACAGAGGAAACACACACGTAGGAAACACATGTGGCAAGGACACACATGGAAGGACAACATGATTCCAATGATGTAAGGCTAGTGACATCTTCTAGGATATCACTTGCTAGTTCTGCCCATGCTGGTCTTCTGTGATAGGTAGTTTCTGCTTGAAGATTCTCCCTGACTGTTTTTCCTCCACATTTGAACACATGTATAGACTGGTCATGAGTGCTGTTTACTCTGTTCCCCTCCATATGCATGTCCTGTTCACAAATGTTTATTATATTTATGCCCCTTCATATATATTCCTTCTTCCACTCTTATGATATGTCTGTGGAATTGTGTAAGAGAGAAAATGTTCTATTGCTTCTTTTCTTATCATGCTATAGCATTATGTGTTTTTCTTTGAGTTAATTGTATCCTACATCTGACTAGAAAAAAAATAAACACATCACTGTGAGCTCTTGAGCAATGAAGGTTTTTTTTGGGTGGGTGGATACATAATCCACAGAATACTTGGACCCTGATGTATCTTTTCTGGGAGTACCACATGTGTGATGTGGTTCAAATGCTACAGCTAAAATATAATGTTGGCATATACTAAAATAAATGCCTCCACTCACCCTCTGTAATATATTGAACTATTTGATTGAATGTACTCAGGAGTAATGAATTTGAAGCCATGTTGTTCAAGTTCTCAAGTAAGAATGACTTTGGAATTAGCACTGTAAGAGTTAATGAAAATAGCTGACAAAATGTTTTCTAGTCCATTTTCTGAAGCCCTAATGAGAGATTTTTCTATAGCCTCCAAGTGAAAGGAGTGTTTGATGTTAGGTACAATATAAGCAATTAACAAGAATGGATTACATGGCTTCATAGTGTTCCAAAACATTGCCACTGCCATCTCTCTTCCATTTTGTATTTTATTCCTGGCCCCTAAAATCTGTTCACATTTATTTAGCCCTTTTACATAGCCTCAACTCCCTACATGGTTTACAATTATTCTTCCAGAATTGGTATAAAAGAAAGAAATTACTTGGGTTCAAAGTGGGTAGGAGGGCAGAGGGAGAAGGAAAATAGAGTTCTGAGAAAAAAAATTTTTAAATCACAGAAAACTTTAGTTACTTTAAAGGCTATATCCTCTATTTTTCAACTATTCCAAACTTATTCTTCCAGGTCCTTATATACCTTCATAGATAATTTTAGAAAATGGTGTAGTTGTTTTACCTGAAAAGTTTCAGAAATGTCTTCCTATATATTACAATTCAAACCCTGAATTGTCTTTATGCCTTTATAATGTGCTATATAGAAATGATAAATGAAGCAATAATAATAATAATACAGGTATCTCTTCCACATTGTGAATGTTAGGGGTGCTGTACCTCTACAACCTGGAAAATCTGTATAAAAGGTTTTTGCCCTCGAAGTTTGATTTTTTCTATTTTTTATGGGGCATTTACAGTACCACATTTTAAAATTTGGGCATATTTGATCATAGGCTATATGTAGATAAATGTTAAGATATTTCTACATTTCTAGGCATTGTGTATCAGGTGCCTTTTATATTCTTTTTGTAAACTTTAACACCTTATTTTAACTTTAAAAAAGAAATTATATATGTTTATAGTAGTAAAAGAAAATATATTGATACATAATACCATACATATATTTTATGTATTTCTGAGTTTCTAAACATTTGCTTTGTCATTTGTTGGCCTTCACATATGTGGTTTTGCAAAACTCCTCCAAAATTCTCATTTAATTTTTTATGCCAACACATAATATATTGAAATTGTGTTGGGGAAAGTCACAATGTAGAAGGGATACTTGTAATTAATAACAAAACTGCATGGCTTTTATCCTGAGTTTATCTTTCTAAAAAATTCTCTATTGAGCTATAAGATTTAAAATAAAGGAATCACTCCTATTTATGCTCACCGCTCCTAAAATTTGGCATACCATGTTGATTTTCTTGTAATAGTTATCAAGGGTATTTTGAAACATGGATTAAAAAAAAAAACTCTTACCTTCTGTCTTAGAATCCATATTGTGTATTGGTTCCAAGGCAGAGGAGTAGTAAAGACTAGGCAATGGGGGGTTAAGTGACTGTGTAACCAGCTATACAGCTAAGAAGTGTCTGAAGTAAAATTTGAACCCAGAACTTCCCATCTCTAGGCTTAGCTCAGTCTACTGAGCCACCTAGCTGCCCCAAGGAACATGGTTTTAATTCCAGATCTAACATGTAATCTGGAGCACTTAAAATGACTGAAAAAAATTAAGACCAGAACATGCAGCAAAGTATAACCTTTGAATGGTGATAAGGTTCTGTTTTCTATTTTAAAGGATTACAGCTTTACCTAAGTAGAATTTTATAACTTCAAAGGACTGTGAGGATCATTCAGTCCAGTTTCTTCATTTGACAGATGAGGTAACTGTGATGATAGAAACTACTCCCTAAGTTTGTCCTACCTGCACCACATTTTTGCAAGCATATGTTGCTGGATGTAGGGGCACAGAGGATAAAAGATGTGGGCATAGCTCTTTCTCTCTCTCTCTCTCTCTCTCTCTCTCTCTCTCTCTCTCTCTCTCTGTGCTGGAGGGCTTTTGTGGGCTAAGCGGCTTGGTGGGCTTTGGTTTTTGGCTTAGGCATTTTTCTAGATAGGTGAGATTTTCTGTCCCCTTCCTACATTTCCCTTTTTTCATATATTTCCATTTTTTATTAAAATTACATTATTGAGAGCTACTGACTGCTGGCTTAAGAGTTAATTTTATAATGGCAACCACAATATTTTAATTAATGTTACATTTAAAACTTTTACTTTCATTTATCACTTAATAACTAAGACTTCTAGAAGTGAAGATATCCTGCTCAAAATGCCACACCAGGAATTAGAGTTCAGGTGTCCAGACTTCCAGGCCTCTTTTCTGTTATACCACATTTCCTCTTCGCATAAGCAATCATGGTAGCAGAGCTAATTATGCAAAATAAAATTATAATGGGCATTTTAGATGATGAGTATTCTTATTTAGATGACAAGAAAAGGAACAGAGGGTTTTTGGAAAGACAGATTGATTTTACTATGGAAACTCAAGTTGAAGATTTAAGTTCAGTCCTGTTTTCCTGAGTCATCTTCAACTCCTTCATCTCCCACATTCCTCACATCCAAGCAGTTGCCAAGTCTTGTCAAGTCTACCTCCACAATGCATCTTGGATACAATTCCCCTTTTTTCTCTTGAGGCCATAGTTTTCATTAAGTCTTACATAATTTCTTGCCTGGACTATAGCCATGGGCTCCTAATTGATTTCCCTGCTTCCAGTCCTTCCTTTTCCAATCCATCCTCTCTAAACTTAACCACCAACATGATACTTTTCTAAAGCATGCATGTGACAATCACTCCCCAATTTAAGATGCTTCAGTGTTTCTGTCTTTCCTATGGGGTAAAGCATGAATTTCAAAGTTTGAGTTTAAAAGTCTTTACAATCTAATTCCAACCTACCATAAAAAAGCATGTGTGCCCGCACGTATGTGTGTGTATGTATTCTGAACTTAGCTAGCACCAGAAAAAATATACATTTCCATATATATGATAGAAGAGAAAAAGATGCACATGAAACTGTGGGACTTTATTATGTAATGCTTATTCTTCTTTTTACTTATATAATAAAATTAACCTTTAGTTTCTAAAACTGTCTGGTTGTCTGTGCTTCTTTCTGACCTTCCTTCTGTTCTTTTCTCTGCATTTTGAAAGAAGATATTTTAATGAATCTCTTTTCTTTTAAATACCGCCATCTTTATGTACACTTGCTCTTTCACTCTTGTCCCCCACACCGCCCCCAAAATGGGAGGGAGAAATTAGCTTTTATGACAAGTAGAATTATTCAAGTCAAACAATTTATGAAACTATATATCTTATTCTGCAGTTGAATCTATTATGTTTGTGTCAGGAGGTGGGTATGTAGCTTACCTTTTCAGATTTATTACAAATTATTATCCTTCTCACAAATGTTGTTGTGCAGTTGTTTCAGTCATGTCCAACTTCATGACCCCAACTGGGATTTTCTTGGCAATAATACTAGACTGGTTTGCCATTTCCTTCTCCTGCTCACTTTTATAGATGAGGAAACTGAGGCAGAGTTAAGTGATTTGCCCTGGGTCACCCAGCAAGTAAATGTCTAAGGCTAGATTTGAACTTTGGAAAGGCCCAGCATTCTATCCACTGTGCCACTTAGCTGCCAGAAGACAACAAAAGTCACAAGGCAGCCTACATTAGCTCCATAGTAATTTCCACCTTTGTTACCCATTGCTAACAATGGCTAGAACACTACTCACACAAACCACAATCCAGTCAAACTAGCCTGCTTGCAGTGCATTGGATACAACATCCCATCTCATTGTCTTTGGCTTGATATTAGACGTTTTCCATTCTTGGAATGTATTCCCTCCTCTCCTTCATTTTAGATGCAACAAGAACAGTGATGAAATGCTAAGGAAGATTCAAACGTATTGTAAATGTAAAAGATAGAGTACAAATGAATTCTCAAGGTCAGTGAAAGAATAAAGTTTATAAATAGATGACACAGGCACCTAAAAGATATCAGAGTAATTCTTCTTTGGGCCACTGGAAACAGAGATGTCTATAAAAAGGGTGCCTGGGATTTCAAAGTTCCTTAGATGCTTGTTAAATGGAAATGAAAAGTTAGACTATTAATTTTCCTGAAACAAGATGTCTCCTACACACTATTATTAAGACTTCACAGGCGTATAGAACATATGTAACCATAGAGGATTTTATTCATTGTTCTCTGGGGGATTTTGTAAGTAAGGGAATTTTAGATTCTAATTGAAGGGGACAAATATGATCTCATAGGTATTATAGAACCATGGTAGGATGAAACTGGAATATTTTTATTGAAGGGTGTAGTTTATATAAATGGTACAGGATGGAGGTGGAGCATATAGAAGTATTATGTGTTGAGATAATACTCTCATATTTATAAATTCAGGAATTAGAGTGGGGGAAGCATGATGGAGAACATTTGGGTAAAGATCATTGAAGGCAGATCAGAAAATAGGAACAAGATAGAGGAAACAGAGATGCCAGTACCAAGTCATGTAATAAAAGGGGATTTCAATTATTCAGACATCTGTTGGAGTTCTTCCCCAGGGAAAGATGCTTTGGAGTCAGAAGACTAGACTCAAATCCCACCTCCAAAGCTTACTACCTGTACCACTTTGGACAAATAATAACCTCCTTAGCTCTTAGTTTTTTTTATCTATAAAATGAGGTGGTCAGACTAGATGGCCTCTGAGGTCCCTTTCAGATGTAGCTCCATAGTCATATTAGCTTTGGTAACCCATGACACTATTTCCATCGTATTGGCAAGAAAATAAAATGATGGTGCTGGTTTATTACTTCATTTTGTATGCATTTGTTTTGTTCTTTGTTCCTCTTCCTTCTCTTTCCCTTCACATTTTCTGTTTTCTAGATACCTTTCTCATTCTTCCTCCAAGACCCTTTCTGACTATGCTTGCTGTTGATATTCATGAATATTTAAACTTAGACCCAAAAATGGCACTTCATGATAAAAAAAAGTATACTGGCTTCCACTTTAGAGAATATCATAGAATGGAACTGAATTTTTGTCCTTTTTTTTTTTTGGTCTGGCACCCAGAGATGAATTTTGAAATATATTTGTTGTTCATGATTTCTGCCAGTTTATTTTTTCAATCTATTTAGTTTTCTCAGTTGCTCCTTAATTAAAATCAAATGTTCTTTTCTCACTTTTAAATTTAGAGTTCTACTTTGTCATGCTTTTCTGCTGATTTTCCCCCTTCTGAGTTTATATGATTGGCAAACTATTATTGGACAGTCTTATTTTACTGACAATGCTTAAACGGTTGAGAAACACAAGCTGAGAATTGCTCTAAGTGAAGAATATGTAGTCTTATGTAATCTTAAACAGTCAGGTTACAATCTAAAACTGATCAATAATTTTCCTCGAGAATGAATGATCATGTGGGAAATTGAAACATATTTGTAGCTGCCAAAGTAACTAACTGGCTTTGGGTTTTTGTTTTGTTTTGCAAGAGAATCATTCCAAACTACTACCCGAGACAATTTAAGTACAGACTAGCAAAGAGTATGGCCTAGATGTGCCTGGTTTGCCTATGAACTTAAATATGAATGTGCTACCATAAACTCAGTAGCTACTTTGCGAATGATGTTTCAGTCAAAGAATCATGGAATCTCAGAGGTGGAAGGTATTTAGAGAGATGCTCTACATTATACTGAGTAATTATTCAGTGTTTGAAGAACTTCAGCAATGGTGAATCCATTATTTTCTAATGTAGCCCATTTTACTTTTGGATACATAAAGAAGTTTTTTCATTGTGTCAAACCTAAATTTGCCTCATTGCTCCCATTTCTAGCCCTTGGGGCCAATCTGTCTTTCAAGCGACATCCTTTCAAATATTTGAAGTTAACTATCATATCTCCTCATCTCAAATGATTTAATATGTAGAGAGATCTTTATAAACCTTACACTACTATATAAATGTGAGTTATTCTTCAGACTAAAAGGTTCAACTGGCCCTTGTATGAGAACTGAACTCATAACAAATCTAGAGTAGCTTGAAGGCTGTGAAAATAGAGAGGAAAGTGAAGGTTCAAGAAATATATCTGGAGAAAGAATGCATAGGATTTGGATGTGCAAGTAAAAGAAGACAAAAGAGACAAAACATAATGTTGCTATAACAGTAAGGAAGAAGTTAAGGAGACCTACAGGTATTTAGAAGAAAGATAAGCTCAGTTTTCAGTTTGTTGCAAGAATCGATATCGAATTGTAAAAAACCAGAGGTCCAGGCTGCAATGTATTTTTGGAGAACATACATATATAGGAAGAAGATGAACTCCTAAGAAGAGCCCCCAGGTGAGTTCAGAGAAAGAAAAAAGAGCTTATCATTGGTCCTCTTAAGTTGAAGTTCTGGCCTTCCCTATCACAATCTTATTCCAAGTTGGCATTTTCACCCTCCGGAATTTCCTCCCTTCCTACCAATTAGCCCAGATTGCTACTTTCATTCTTAATCTCCTCAGTTATTGCTCTGAACTGCTTTGTCATAGGAGATGTTACTTTAATGTTGGCCCAGATTTTAGAAATATTGTTATAAATAAAATATAATTTGTATTTACTACATATGAAATCAGGATTGCTCTTTTTCAAATAGACATTTCTCCCTTGCATACAGTTTTTAAAATGGGCAGAAATAAAGTTTGAGGAAAGAACAAAAGAATTTTTATTTTGTTTTACTGAGGAAATTAAGATAGTGATTCATTAAGATTAATGACTATTCAATAAATAGTTAGGGAAATCTAATAGTTTATTGATATTGATTTACTTGTCCAGGATCTAAAAATCATGACTACTTTTTTAAAGCTAAGTGCTAGACTAAAAGGAAATTTTAAAGAGATTATGTAAGCTACTTTTAACAGTGCAAAGTAGAAAAAAAAACTTCACAACTTTTTTTTAGAAAAGAGCTATGTCTGTCCATTGAAGGTGCTGACATGCTTCTTTAAATGCTTATTACTTTAAGAGCATAAGAAATTTACATTTCAGCATTCTCAAATTAGCTACATTTCTTGAAGTGGTTTTTAAAAAATGTTGCCCTCTATCTACCAAATGTGACAAATTAAAACAAAGTTCTCAACTCTATGAGATTGCATTTGAATTTCTAATTAGGATATTTGTCTAACAATAAAACTATATTAGCTTGAAGCATTTTTATAAAATTCACCTCTTTGAAACTTACTATTTTGAGAAACATTAGAATAATGTCCACCTTTAAAAAAACTTACTTTAATAAATTTGTTGAGTGCAGATTACATAGAAAACAGATTATATAAGATATACACAAATATTATATACTAAGGAAGATAGATGTAAAACACAATCCTTTTATTCAAGAAATTTAAATTTTTAATAAAGAGATTGCACAAACATATGAAAATGTATTTAACAATAGGTAATAGGATTGGGAGACAACACTTGACATTGCGTGCCCCATCCTTCAAGCATCTGCAATTTGCACATAGAGGTTAGGTATATGCTTCCTTGCCAGAATATGTAATGGAGGGGCCCTGCTTTCTGCTTTGAAGCATGCACAGGTATAACCGTTTCTAGTTTCTTAACCATGTGATAAAGAAATATCAACTTTTGATTATCTGCTGAGCTGGAACTGAATGCACATTCTCAAGGTAGTAAGAGTTAAAATTTAGGGGGAAAACTGAGGCAGGTAGAAATTAGTTTCTCCCTGCAAGGAGTATTATATTTTTAGAGGTTTATTAAAGGTGAAAATACAGAATAAGAAGGCACGTGTCTAGGCCCAAAGAGGCCTAGACAACCTCACCTACATCATGAAAGAGATGCATCTGCTCTGAAGCGGAAGTAGGAAAGAGACCTCAGTAGGTGGGGAACTCTTATAAATAATAATTTGTGATCTCGCCCAGGTGAGAATTCAGTGCGATTACAAAGAATTCTGGGAAGTAAGTAAGGACTTCTGGGGTTTTGAGTCTAGGGTTCAAGTCTCCATTTTTACAAGGCTCTAACCAGCCAAAGCAAGTGGTCCCTTTCTCTTGTCTTCCTAGCTGCATTTGAATGAGGGAAGGCAAAGACTTCTAGATGCCTTCTGGTGGGGAGAGAGCCAGTGTTAGCAGCCTATTCTCTCCATCCAGGACAACATGTGGCTTATGAATACATGGACTGCAGAAGCTTTTATCCCTATTATGTCTGTCCTTTCCTGCCTTAGGGGAAGGCATATTGGAAATGGAACAGAATAGGCTGTGGCTTTGTAAGCTTTGAAAGATCTGGAGAGACTAAAAATCCAGGAGCTGGAGTCCATAGCAGAGTGTGTAGACACCTGAGTCTGGTCTGCAAGCACAATATAAAGGAAAAAAGCCAGGCCCATTTAATCAGTGAATTGACCCTATAGCCAAGATGCCAGATCCTACAAGCAAGGGAGTGACACCTTCAGAAGAAATCTTGGGGGAAATGGCTTTGTAGCCCATTTAAAAAAAATTTGTTTGAGCCCATTTCCCCCAGGGACTTAGGTGATATAGAGGAGAATGTGAGCCTGAATATTAGGGATGTGTGTGGACATTTGTACTTCTATTTTTGTAATATCTTTTCAGTAAATATCTTTTAGTAAAAAAAAAAAAGATATTAATTAATTAAATGGTACTGGGATGCAAATCACAGGCTACTGATTTTAGGGAGAATGTACCGAATGGAGACTTGAGTTGAAAGCATTAGAAAGACATTCTAGTAGCCCGCTGAGGTTGCTAAAAATGTTATTTCTAAAACCCTGAGGGGGAAATATAACCTTCTTCTGGGAATCCTGCTTCCCAGTGAAAGTGGGAGTTGGAACAAGCAGCCCAGTTTCTATAGCTAACTAGATTTGCTTTGGGGTTGGGGGGCCTGACTTGACAGTAAGAGTGGGAGTTGGATTAAGGAACCCCAAGTTCTATGTGAGTTCCAAATGTAAAGTATTATTTGATAAACTGGTATTTTTATTATGATTGGCATAGACCAGAAATATATCAAAAATTCAGAAGAGGGAGGTGTATGGGAAGGAATCGGCTAGGGCTGTCATTAAAGAATGCATGAGAGTCAGTGAGGGACATTCATAGATGGAAAAGAGTAGAGAAGGCATTCCAAAAAAGTTAATAAGATGAACAAAGTATGGAGAGAAGAAAGTACAATATACTAGTAAGGGGGGCAGTAAAGGGAAAGAAATAGTTAGAGATATATTTTGGAGGATTTTAAATGGCAATCAAAAGAGTCTGGAATTTGCCTTGTGAAAAAGCATTGAAGCTTTCTGAGCAAGTTAAAAACATGGCAGTGTTGTTTTTGGAAAAGTGGTAGCTAGTTACAATAATCTTGCCATTGCACCTTGTATAATAAATTTATGAAATTATTAGATAATTTTTCAAAAGAAATATCAGGAATAAAGACTGGATCTATAATTTCACTGGTATGAGGAACTCCACAGGTATAAGCAAACTACTGATACAGATCAGTACCTTCTCTGCAAATCTAGCTTTAGAGAATCATAAGGAATATTGAGAAAAGTTAAATGATTTTCTCAGGATCACAGTACATGTCAGTTGCAGGGGTTATTCCCAGGTTTTCCTGGATTTGATGTTGGTTCTCTATTCACTAGAGGCAGCTAGGTGGTTCAGTGGATAGAGCACTGGGTCTTGAGTCAGGAAGACCTGAGTTCAAATCCAGTATCAGACACTTAAATAGCTGTTTGACCTTGGGCAAATCACTTAACCTCTATTTGCCTTAATGCCTTTGAGAAAGAAATGACAAACAACTTCAGTATCTTTACCAAGAAAATCCCATGGACAGCATTGGCGTACTAGATCCATGGAGTAATGAAGAGTCTAACATGAGTGAACAATACAAATAACAATAACACTAAAACATAATGCTTCTAAAGAAATATTATCAAGGAAAATTTCCATATTGAGTAGAAGTCCTCATAATAACAATATACAATTACTACATTTTATAGAATAGTAGTAAACCTGTGGATTTACTATTTCCTATCACTTACATAATTGTATACTATTAACTTCCTTGATTAAGATAGAGAATCATAGAATTTCAGAGTTGGAAGAGAACTCAGTATCTATTTAGTCCAATCCATATCTGAACAAAAGTCTGTTGTGAATGGTTATCTGGCTTTTGCTTCTAGTATCCAGTGAAGGGAAACTTGATTTCCTGAGGCACTCTATTCTACTTTTGGATAACTCCATTTATCAGGGTTGGTTTTTGTTTTGTTTTGTTTGTTTTTCCTGACAGCAAGCCTAAATCTGCCTCTCTGCAACTTCCCCTTATTGTTTCTTGTTCTGTCCTCTTGGTCCAAGAAGAACAAGTCTAACTTCTCTTCTACAAGGCAGTCCTTCAGATACTTGAAGATAACTATCAATACTGCTTCCTTCCCTCAACTCTTCTCAAATTGAGGCTAAGTGTTCCCAATTCCTTTAATTCCTCTTCATATAGCATGATTTCTAGATTTCTCACCATCCTGCTCATCTTCCTCTGGATATGCTTCAGTTTATTAATGTCTTCGCTAAAATATTGACATATTATCAAGATATGTCAAAATATACTATAGCCATATGCACAGCCTCCATATTTCCTGCATTGATGTCCAAGATTTTTTAAAATATAACTATGATCAGAGATATGCAATTAGAGCTGTCCAGTAAAATAAAGGACTAATATTAGGTACTGAGATTCCAGTCATTGTAGATATTCAAGCCTATATGGTTGACCATATTTTAAAAAAATAGATTTCAATATGAAGAACTATCAGGATCCCATGCTGCTGTTATACTTGATTGTGCGATACAAAATCATTACTACAGAAATCTTTCTGTGTTAAGTAAGTGTGTATAACTGGATTTGAGTTTTATATTGTTAAAGCAAATTAAAGAACTTTCAGAAATTAACTTTCTGATAAAGAGAAATAGTATTATAAAAAAAGAGATGGAAAAGAAGGAAAGCCAAAATGATGGCAGGAAGCAATTCAGTTAGCTCCTTCTTCTCCACAAACTCCTTGTAAATTCCTTTGGAAACATTCAAAGCTTATAAGTCTCTAGCCTGTCCAAGATCCTGGAAAAATATATCCCAAGAAAGTAGCAACAGAGCAGATTTTCCTCCAAAAGTGTAGTAGCGCCTAGTCCTAACATTGTCTGAAATCAGAAAGAAGCCTAGAAGAAGAAGATAACAAGAAATGAACTCCATCATAATAAAATATCATGATGTCAGGAACACTCAAATCACAAACACAAAAGAAGAGAACAACTCCAAGACATCTGCCAATAATTCCTCAGAGAAAAACATAGCATGGGCACAAACTCAACTAGAATTCCTGGGAAAAATGAAGCAAGAGTTTTAAAAAAAAGTTTACAAATGTTTTCATGAATATAGAGTGCTTGAAGAAAAAACTGGAAAAAGAATGAGAGCTATAGAAAAAAGAATGATAAAGGTACAAAAAAGTTGCCCAAGCAACAAACTTCCTGAAAATTTACATGGGATAAATAAAAACCAGTGACTCCAAGAGATAATAAAACAAAGTCAGAAGATGGGGGAGGGGGGAATAGAAAAAAAAGTGTAAGGTATCTCAGAGTAAAAACAATCAACTTGGAAAACAGATTGTGGAGAAAAAATCTGAAGAATCTTTGGGTTAAAAGTCATGATCATGATGATAGCCTAGACATCCCATTTCAAGATATCTTAAAATTAGTCACCTCCTAAGAGAAATTCCAAAAGGAAAACAACCAGAAATGTCATAGTTAAAATCCAGAGCTGCCAGTCAAAGAAAAAATATTGCAAGCAACCAGAAAGAAACAAAGACATTCAAGTATTGAGGAGCCATAGTTAGGATCTCGTGATTTAGCAACCAACAACATATGGGAGCAGAGAACTTATAAAATGATGCTCTGGAAAGCAAAGGAGATGGCTTACAGCCAAGAATAACTTACCCAACAAAAGCTAATATAATGCTACAGAGGAAAAAATGGACCTTAAATTGAATAAATAGAGGACTTCTAAGTATGCCTGATGAAAAGACCAGAGCTATGGAGAAACTGTAAAGTATAAACATAGGAGTGAAGAGAAACATAAAAAGCTAAACATGAATGAACAACAAAAATTAAACAGGAATAAACTGCTTACATTCCAACATGGAGAGATGATATATGTGTCTGCTCTAATCCTTATCATCATCAGGTTCCATAGAGGAAATCCAATTAGACAAGGCCTATGAGAGAATCTATTACATCTTGATGATTCCAAGAAAAAGGTAGAAAGAGAGGGGAAAGAGAATACACCAAAGAAGATTAGAGAAAATAGCCTTTCATAATGAAAGTACATAATTAGACATCTATACAAACAAGAAGGAGGAGTAAGTGGTGGAGTACTGGCTGACAATTGAACCTTACTGTCATCTGAACTGGTCAAAAGAAGGAAGAATATACATAAATACACACAGTTGGATATAGAAATACATTTCAATCAGCAATAAAATAGGAGAGAAAAGGGGAGAAGGGAGAATTAAAGGAAAGCTAGATTAAGAGACAGATTAGTCCCAAGCAAAACAAATTCTAAGAATGTAAAAAAATATTTATAGCATTTTTTGAGTTGGCAAGGAATGGGACTCTAAAGGCGAGTCCATAAATAGAGGAAATAGATTAACAAGTTGTGGTATATAAATGTGATGGAATACTATTTATTGTGCTGAACTGTTAACATAGAAACCAACTGGAATCTCAGAACACTAATGATAATAAGGACTCAGAATGCAGAATGAGTCAAATATTTTTCAGGACATGGCCAATGTGGAAATTTGTTTTGATTGACTATACAATGGGTTTTGTTCTTATGCTCTCAATGATGTTGTAGTTGGGGGAAGGTTATGGGGAAGAATGAGGAGGCAGATCTTGGCTGATAAAAGCAAAATGTGTGTGTGTGTGTGTGTGTGTGTGCATGCGTGTGGTATGCAACCTGGGCTGGTCCAGGTATTATACTTCTTTAGGCACCATAGAGAACTGTTTTCAATTTGGGATAAAGACTGTATTAAAAAAAAAAGTTCATTCCTACCTATTTTCTAGGAATGCAAGATCTTGGTCACCAGCCACAAGAAAAAGTTTCAGCCCTTCATAGCCTGACCGATTTGTACCCAGATGACCATGAAGGCATGTTAAGGACTCAAGTCTTAGTCTCCTAAGCAAATTAAATATATTTAAAAAATATATTTAGACAATATATTAGACAAAATAAATAGACAAATAACTTGTATATACATTATCAAAGGCAAGATTCCATAAAACAAACACATATATAACCTTGTTCAATCTCCGACTAGTAATACTGGGTAAAGAATAAAATGAAGAATATGCCTACAAGTGTTCATGGAAAAGATCTCAGGAGTATAGATGATTCCACTGAGGCATAGAAAATGAGGTAAGAAAGAGTCTTGTTTTGGTGAGAAAAAGCAGCAAACTCCACACTAGAAATTGCTAAAATTGCTAGATTTAAATTGTGATCTCCAAGGTTATCATACTCTCTTAATTGTTAAACCCCAAAATGGTCTTACCTTGATCATTATGCTATTCAAACTCTCAGAAGCTTTTGACATTGTCAATCACTCATTCCTCTTAAGTACTCTCTTCACTTAGTTTATGAGACACTGATCTTGGTTTTCCTCTTACCTGTCTGACCACTCCTTCTTTGTCTTTTTAGATAATCATTATCCTCTAGATGATTAAGTCTGGGCATCTCCCAAAGGTTTTTTGGGCCCTCTCCCCTTTACCTTTTGCCTCAGTGGTCTCATCACATGGCTTGGGTTCAACTGTTTATCTTTGGCTGCCTCCCTAAATTGCATATTTAAGTTTGATCTTTTGACTGAACTTCATCCCCACATTAACAACTATTTATCTCCAACAGACACACACACACTACACAGGCATACTCATTTTATTATACTTTGCTTTATTGTTCTTCAAAGATACTGCTTTCTTTAAAAACAACAACAACAAAACCAAATTGAAGGTATGTGTGGCAATCCTGCCTCCAGCAAGGCCATCAGTCCCATTTTTCCAACATCATATGCTCACATTGAGCCCCTGTGTCACATTTTGGTGATTTTTTCAACATTTGAAACTTCATTATTATTATATCTGTTATGGTGACCTGTGACTAGTGATATTTGATGTGACTCTTGTAATTGTTTTGGGATTCCACACCAGGGAAATTAATAACTGTTGTGTGTCCTGACTGCTCTGCCAATCAGCTGTTTCCCAATACTGTCCTTCTCCTTGGGTCTCCTTATTACCTGAGACTCAACCATATCCAAGAATATTATATAACTTAGTTGATAAAGCAGTGGCAAGGTTTGAGAGAATAGACTACAATTTTGAAAGAAGTTCCACTGTAGGCATAAAGCTATCAAAAAGCACTGCATGTTTCAGAGAAATCTTTTATAAAAGGAAGAGTCAATCAATACAGCAAACTTCTTTGTGATCTTACCCCAATGTTCAGCAACCAATTATAAGTCAGCTGCTAACAACATGGAGGCAAGACCTTCTACTAGCAGATTCACTTGCTAAAGGCTAAGATGATGGTTAGCATTTTTAGTAATGAAATATTTTTTAATTAAGGTATATACATTGTTTTTGTAGCCATAATATTATTGCATACTTAATAGATGACAGGAAAGTGTAAACATAATTTTTATATGCACTGGGAAACCAAAGAAATTTGTGTGACTTGCTTTATTGTCATAATTCCTTTATTGCTATGGTCTGGAACTGAACCCATGATATCTCTGAGGTATGCATATGTGTGTGTATTCATCTACATAAACTCACATATATATATCTAGTAGTAATCTCTTCGTAACCAAGGATGATGATTGTCTTTGTGCGCTTTCATCTATGATGTAGATGAGTGTGCACAAAAACACTTGTGCGTGAAGGAGATTTAAGTGGAAAAGTCGATGCACAGAGGCTCTCTCGGCGTTGGAAGCCTGGGTCCATTGGCACAAAAAATTGTTACACCTGGAGACTTCCTCAGCTGCATTGGATGGCCATGTTGTCTTTTGTGCTTCAACATACCCTAAGCACTCTACAATGCTTTGCTGCATCGCCCTCTCAGCCGTTGAACCTTCTTATTGGTTTCTTCCGTCTGTTCGGCCGAAGCAGTCTTCACATACTGGGTGAGCAAAGCCTTAGTTCACCAGGAGTCTATGACCCGATGGCTACCCTCACAAGGTTTAGCCGGCCTGTTGAAGCCGTTGCCTGGAGTGTGGCTGCTGCCGCATGCTAGCAGCTACTAGGAGCCACAAGTGAGAGCTGGGTGTCAGGTGAGGGTCAGAGGCTGGAGAGCTGCCCTAGGAGGGCACGACAAGTCCTCCATACCAGAGATACTACCCCTCCCTGAGCACCCCATACACCTCTATATGTATCTATATGTATCTATATATCTTATTTGCACAATTGTTCATAGTTGTCTCACCCATTAGACTATGAGCTTCTCTAGGCTAGGCTCTATTTTTTGCCTTCCTTTATATCCCTAGAGCTTTAGCATAGTTCCTCACACATGGTAGGTGCTTAAAAAATGTTTGTTGACTGTGAGAAAGACATCTCCAGCTGGATTTCTCATGTGCGTCTTCAAACTCAGTATTTCCAAAACATTGCTTCTCATGCCAAGCCCTTACATCTCCTAAACTTCTCCATTTCTGTTGCAGGTACCATCATCTTTGCAATCAACTATTTGTCCCTTCTGATTCTAACCGGACTCAATTCGATTAAAATAAAGGATCATTTATTAAATGCCTACTATATGCCAGGAACTGGAGATACAAAATCAAAATAAAACTGTTCCTTCACCTAAACTTTTACATTCTATTGTATGTGTGGATAATATGTATACATGCTAAATGTAAGTTAATGCAAAACAAATAAATTAATACAAAATATGAAGTAGTTTCTGAAATAGAGGTTCTAGACAGTATAATGGAGTGTGACAGAGACAGTGAAAGGACAGGGTTGACTTGGATGAGTATGAAGTTGAAGAGAGTAGTGTGGTCTGGGAAAGGAACTTTAATTTAGACAACTTATAGCTTAATTAAATGAATTAAATGGTCTTTGAGGGAGACACGGGGCAGTAGATTGGCATAGGTGATGTTAGTTTGCTTATCTGTCCTTGGGAAAGAGATAAGAATCAGGGGTGAGAGGGTGATGCTTGAAAAGTGTCAGGATAGACATCTACTCCCAGTCCTGCCTGATTATACAGGCAGATGTTGGAATCTTGAGGCCAGGATGGTTATAAAGAAATGAATCTTGTATGAAGTTATAACCCTGAACCGGATCAGCTCTCCCTTGCCATACCCAGGATTGGATAAATCATCTTTCCCAGGGTGGAGCTGTTTATGTTCCTGGTTTGGTGGGAGGTTGGAGTAGCAAGAACATAGGAACAGATGTCTAGCAGCTGGTTCAGCCTGATAGTCAAGAAAGCAGTTATTGGAGTCCTGCCATCAGGTTGGTTCTCTCTCTCATCCCCACATTTCCATCACATCTCTTACACCCGTCACCTTCTCTCTACTCACATGGTTTCTACCTTGGTTCAGACTATCATTACCTCTTTCCTGGGCTATTAAATAGCTTCCCGGTAGCTCTTCTTAATTCCAGTCTCTTCCATTTCCAATCTATCTTCCACAAAGCTGCCACTTGATAGTCTTAAAACATAGATATGATCAGGTCATCCTACCATTCCTCAGTGGCCTCCTATTACATCTAGGATAACATATAAATCTCTCTTGAAATCTTATACAATATGAATCTTGAAACAACTCCAATATAAATACTTTGTTTTTAATTGATCTGTGTACATATTGAGTCACATCTTACCCTCTCCTCCAGGAAGTCCTTTGAGAATAGATACTGTTTCCTTTCTCTGGGCCCCTGAACATACAGTAGACACTTAATAAGTATATGTTCTATGTGACCCTGGGCAAGTCACTTTACCCAGTTGCCTAGTCCTTACAGATATTCTGCCTCAGAATCTATACTTTGTATCAATTCTTAGGCAGAAAGTAGGTATTAAAATAGTATGTTGAATTAAATTGATGGCAAGAATAAAAGATCCTCTTTTGTGAATGCAATACCTTCACTTTCCTTAACCCTCTTAACTTCTAAGTTATAGTGTCAATAAATCTTTTAATCCTTTAAAAGGATAAAACTGAGCTCAAAGTCTCTTTATTCTTTTGATGAATGTAAATATATGAAAGGCCAGGAGTGTGGTTAGGTCCACCATACTTTCCTTCCTGTGGAGCTATATGTGTTCAGTGACTATGTATTCATTAGAATAGTGTCTGGTTAAGGCAATAGAGAGATGTTTTACCCAATATAGAGGAGCAGATCTGGTGGTAGGAGTATGACGATATTGCCAGAACACATTATTCAGCTATATGTTATCAGAGTTTTAAGTTGCTCTTATATCTCCAGTCATTCATATCCCCTTGAGTGTGTGTCTTTCTATAAATATTCCCTAAGCAAATCCACTTTTTTACATTGGTGGTGGTTCTGCTTATGAGATAGTGGGCTGACTACTAAAGGTCTCACAGAGGCAAAGCATTATAAGATATGATTTTGAGGTTTTTTTTGACTTGTGGTTTACCTTGAACATGTGATTTCCTTCTTGAAGGAGACTCACATGTGAGTTGAGAGCTGCCCCAAGATTTAGGGCCCAATTATTTTAGACTTTGCAATAAACTTTTTGTCTTTAGATTATTATTATACATTTACTGCTTGAAAGAATCATATAGGTTATCTACACTGAATCTCTCATCTTATCTATAACTTGTCATTGATCATAGAAATCATAAGAGGTTAGAAGCGGGAATACAAACCCAGGTCCCATCAATTAAAACCTAGGGATTTTTAATTTGTTCTCTTTCTAGTTTTTAAATTTGCATGCCCAAATTCATTGAGCTCTTCCCTCCCTGATTTGTTAATATATGCACTCAGGGATAGAAATTTCCCCCTGAGTACTGCTTTGACTGCATCCCATATATTTTGATATGATGTCTCATCATTGTTATTTTCTTCAATGAAATTATTGTTTCTATGATTTGTTCATCAATTCAAATCTAGAACTCTTTCCTCAGTACCATACTGCTATATCAACCAATTAATAGGAATTTATTAAACACTTATTATGTGTCAGGTATTGGCAAATTGGTATACACAGTTTTGACACAGTTTTGACCTGTGCACTATGTGTTAATGTCTTAGTTTCATAGAGAAGGAGAGAACCTTTAATACATCTCTGCATTTTAAAGATGCAGGAACTGAAGCCCATAAAAATTAAATCACTTCCCTAGGGTCAAAGAGTTGATTCTTAACATAACCAAAGCCTCCTGATTCTCAATCCTTACTCTCTTCCGGTATACTAGAATTCTTGCTTAGTTTTGCATAGAGTGAAGATGCTGATTTTCATGCAGAAACATCTGGTCTGATATACAGACACTTTATTACAACATGTCATTCACAAACTGAAATCAGGGAAGTTATTTTTCTTTAAACTTCTGTAGGCCTCTAGCAGTTGCAATTAAAGTGTCAATAAAAGTTGTTAAGTGAGGTCTTGCAACTTGACACTTTTGATGTTATCTTTCAGGCCTTCTATTTCTTGCCTTACAAGGCTTCTTTTAAAGTTATTTTTTTTGCCTAGAGCTAAGAGTTGGTAAGTGAGTAATTTAGTGATAATTATAGGCTATCATTTTGGTTCTATTAAATTATATAGACTGCAATAATATAAAAGGGCAAGTTAATAGAAATAGCCAGGGGCTAGATTTTTAATCTTGGGTTCCTATCTTGGTTATGTCATTAATTAGCTGAGTGAATTTTAGTCATATCAACCTCTAGGGTTGTTCCTTATATAAAATAGAGATCTATATCAATCTTTCCTACTTTGTAGGATTGTTGAGAAAAATCAAATGAGATTGCTTTATGTCAAAGCACTTTGAAAAGCATAAATATTCAAATAAAAGGAATGGTATTAATAACAATAGCTCATATAAGAAGCTAGTGCTTTATGATACATAAAGAGAGGCATAAGTTCAGGGATAATTTCTTACATCAACAAAATATTCTGTTATTCTGAAATCAAATTCTTCATAGAAAAGCAATTATAGTATTTAAGAAATATAGATCAAAACATTAGGACAATAGTACTAGCAACAAAAATCACCTTGTACAAAAAAACTTTCTAACCCCTACTTATTGATTTGAAAAAATTCTACTATGAGGATAGCTAATTGACTCAGTGGATAGAGAACTAGGCCTGGAGACTGGAGTTTCTGGGTTCAAATCTAGCCTCCAACACTTCCTAGCTGTGTGACCCCTAGCAAGTCACTTCACCCTAATTGCCTACCCCTTACT
This sequence comes from Monodelphis domestica, assembly GCF_027887165.1. Lineage (NCBI taxonomy): Eukaryota > Metazoa > Chordata > Mammalia > Didelphimorphia > Didelphidae > Monodelphis > Monodelphis domestica. Next base: position 650,389,318 of record NC_077227.1, on the reverse strand, counting down.
GCTCTTCTGTGAATCGCAAAATAGTGAGGGATAACTGTACAACTCTAAGACAAAATGATATACATGTATATAAAACTGTGATATGTTAAATCTGAGGGTGTCATGGATAGTCAGTGATGGTGAACATTGCTTGGATGCTAAAGACGGCATGCAGAGTACTCTTTGTGGGTATGTGCACCACCACCACCTTCCCACCAGAGTTCATTACTAGAAAGGCAGAGAGAGTGTGGTAGTGTAAATTTTAGATTTATTCCATCCTGCTTAGTCTTTAGAATTTTAGCAACTAGGAATGTATATACCTCCACTTAAGGATTAACTGTGGGGGAGGATGGTCTGTGACCTGCATGTGCTAGCAAGTGGCAAATCAGAAACAACTGACTGACTCCCTGGGCTGTCCTAAGCCAAGTTTAAGCCACCATTGGTACATGTGAGACACAGGAGGTTATGTAAAGAACTGCCTTTATATTTTGCATCACTTCCTGTGAGAGGGACTTTGGCGGATTTTTGCAGTGGTTCTTGACTTAGAGGGCTGGAGTGTGGAAACCTGAGACTGCTTCCCTTAGGCGACCCTGGTGAGTGTTGAGGCTGACTTCCCTTTCTCTTGACCTTTCTGAAGGCATCAGCCTCCAAGGAGACCCCTTGTCTTGGAGGAGACCTCATGACTGGAAGCCGAGCTAGATTTAATCTTCTGGGAAGGCCCCTTGGCTGAGGCCTCTGAACTCCTCTTGGCTCAGGTCAGGTCAGAGCAGTTCTTCCCTTTTTATCTTCTCCCTCATTCTTAATTTCTTCCTTCAATTGTAAATAAACCACCATATAATTCCATTCTGACTTGAGTATTTCATTGGGATTTAGAATTTAAACCTCTGGTGACCAGTAAAATTATATTCAGTCTCAACACTAAAAATTTACCCTTAACAGTCGAGGTGCTCCCCTCCCCTCTATACCATGCCTGATGACATTTTTTCATATCCCCTGCCCCTCTTCCCAGCAGCCCAATGGGAGTACACAACAGGTAAGGTGGGCAGCTCACAGGCAGCAGAGCTGGAAGGGAGCAGAGCATTTGGGCTTCTCCATTTTCTCTCCCTACACTTGCTGAGGACATTCCTCACTTCATCTACCCCTCCCCGAAACAGCCCAATGGGAGCACTTTCTCCCTACCCTGTGTGTGGGGGAGGGAGGGGGAGGAGAGCACAGCACATGCTTTCTGAGGGGGGTGGGGCATGGCATACAGTCTTTAAAAGGTTTGCCATCACTGTCCTAGGTCACCCTATTACTCATTAATAATTTTTGAAATATATCTCAGAAAGGAGCTCAAAACTTCACAATTCACTTTGTCTTTTGGCTACAGACTATTATTCAATAGCCTTTTTTTTTATCACAAGCTGCTTTCACAGAATGAATGTGCATACAGACAAGGCTTAACTGACAACTTAGTCACCATCTTTCTCTTTTTTCTCTCCTCTTTTCAAGTCATTCTCAAACACAGTACAAACTTTCTTAGTAAAACTCAAACACATTATTGTAGCTCCAAAGCCTCATACTCAAAGTAGCACAAACGGATTCTAGACATTCTCAAATATATAGTTGTAACTACTCACTCTGAATCTCCCGTCTACTCCCAATTCTCACAGGAATAGATAAACTCAGCACTTACATTACAATTGTTGAACACTCATGGCTCCTAGACTGGCTTCTCAAACTACCAATACCTTTAAGGTTACTTACTAATATTCCAAAATGCCTTTATGTAACTGCAAAATCTTGATAGGGAGGAAATCTTTTGTGATAGAGCACACCTGTATACAGTGCATTTCATTTCTCCTCTCCATCCCACAATGACTTAAGCTCCTGATAGATAAGGGAAGGATCATTAAGATTTGGGGAAAAAATCTTTGGATAAGTATTTAATCTGGGTCTTAAAGGATATAGAATTTTAGTCAGAGGGATGACATGGGGAACATAATGAAAAAGGTTAAAGAAATGGTTAGTGTAGGACAAGCAGAGAGGATATGAATAATATAGTAAGGCTGAAGTATAGATGATAAAAATGGAGAGAATATAGATAAGGGCACAAAAGTAGAGTGGTGCCAGAAAGTGGAGAGCTCTGTAGGCTAAGGAGTTTAAACTTTATTTAGTAGATAACAGAGAGCAAATGAAGGATTGTAAGTGGAAGAATGGCATAATTGGATCCTATCCATAAGGAAAAGTAATCTGGTAGCACAAATTTGGACTAGGAGGGAAAAAGAGTGGAGGCAGGATAGCTAGGTACAAGATAATTGCAGAGTATTCTAGCTTGGGTTTGAATAGGGCCTATATTATACTGTCTTAAACAAGGTGTAACAGGCTAAAAAGATTGTGGAGACAGAAATAACAAAATCTGACAATGATTGGTTTTGGAGAATGAAAAGGACAAATCAAATACCAAGGTTTTCAACAAAAGTGACTAGGTCAGAAGCAGCAGTACTTAGTTGAATCAGTTTTCATTGATTTAATTATCTCCATGTTGATGATTCTTAAATATATTTATTTAGCTCTAAAGTTTCTGTTGATCTCTAGTCTCACAACTCCATCTACCTATTGGACATCATCAAATGAATGCCTCATAAGTATCTCAAACTAGATACTTAAATTCAATATCTCTAAAATTGAACTTTTCCCTAAAACCCTACTCTCTTTCTCACTTCTTCATTACTATTGAGGGTATCATCTTCCTTCTAGTCACCTAGGCTCTCAATCTAGGTTTCATCCTTGTTTCCTCATTGGTCTCCTTCCCCACCCCAAGGGGAACCCTTCCAATCTGTTGTCAATGTCTATAAACTCTGTAATATCTCTCAAATATACTTCTTCTCCTCTGACACTGCCACCACCCTGGTGCAAGTCCTTTCTACCCCAAGAACAGGCTACTATAATAGCCTTCTAGTTAGTCTGCCTGCCACAAGCGTCTCCTCTTCTCTAGCTCATCTTCCACTCAGATGCCAAAATAATCTTCCTAAAGTCAGGTTTGACCCTGTTATTTCCCCACTTAATAAACTCCAGTAGTTTCTCTATTACCTCTTTTTGAAGTTTTAAGCCTTTCATAACTCACCCTTCTACCTTTCCAATCTTATACCTTACCCTCCTTCACTTACTCTGAAATCCAGTGACATGGATCCCATTGCTGCTTCTTATAGAAGATACTCCATCTTCTGAGTCCAGAAAATTTTGCTGACTATTCTCTATGCCTGGAATATTCTCCCTCCTTATTTCTTGGCTTCTCTGACTTTCTTCAAGTCCTAGATAAAATCCTACTTTCTAGGTGAAGCCTTTCTTGATCCCTTTGTTGATTATTTCCAACTTATATAGTTGGAATCTGTATATAGTATATTTGTGCATAGGTGTTTGCATTTTTACTTCTTCATTAGATTGTGAACTTCTTGAAAATAGAGACTACCTTTTCCTCCTCTCCTCTCCTCTCCTCTCCTCTCCTCTCCTCTCCTCTCCTCTCCTCTCCTCTCCTCTCCTCTCCTCTCCTCTCCGAGAGCCCAGGACATAGCCCCGTGGGACATCTGTGCTTATCAAGTATGACCTTGATGAAGATCCAGCAAAGGAGAGTGAGGAGTGGCCAGATAGGTAGGGAGAGAATTAGGAGAAAGTGGTATTAAGAATATATAGAGAAGGAAGTTTCAAGCAGATGAGGGTGATTGATGGTGTCAAAGATTTTAGACAGGTCAAGCATGAAGATCGAGAAAAAGCCATTGAAGAGTTAAGAGAATGAAAGGAGAGGAAATGGAAGCACATTTTGTAAAAGGCCTTTTCAAGGTTAACCAGAAAAGGCAGGAAGACAGATATAGAATGATAGTGGGGCTAGAAGGATCAAATAAGGACTTGGAGGGGATGGGGGAGTGATAAGTACATTTGTAGGCATTAGGGAAGCAGCCAGTAAATGGGAAGAGTTTGGAGTTATTTCTTGTAACCCTCAAGGATAGTGGAATTTTAAAGGGACAATTGACTTATCTTTCCCTTTTAGAAGTAAACACTTGGTCATTTAGCCCTTAAGATGGTTCAGATGTTTTTTCCAAGAAGGAAAAATAAAACATATTGACCCCAAAATACCTTTGAGTTAATTCATTAATTATGATGATGTGCAACATGAAATAAACTACTAAAAGATGCATTTTTAGAAATTTTGATAGTTGTAATACACTCTTCTAAGTTGATCTGGCTGCTTTTTATGCTTATGCATATTAGAAATTGCAGTTAACATCAAGTCCATTTTTTTCCTCTGAACTTGCTCTTCTATATTTCTCTGGTCTTTTTCTCGTAAGATATATAAAGGGTTTGAAAATCCATTATCTTATTGCTTGTAGGAAGTTGGACTATTCCAGATCTTGCTTTTGCAGCCATTACACATCTACATATTTTTCTTCTGTTTGTATTTCAAAGTCTTTGTAGCTCCGGGTTTTTTATCAGGTAAATGAGAGAGAGACTGTGGAGCAACAGGAATATACAGTATTGGATAAACTTGTAGTCAGTGGACCTGAGTTTACATCTCACTGTGTGATTAGCTTTCTTCTTTCTGATCTTGGGCAAAAGAAGTAACCTCTGGACCGTTGCTTTCTGCATCTGCAAAAAGAGATTGGGTAGGTCTAGATATCTTAGTTCTATATATCTTATTTACTGCCTAGCCCTAGTTACATGTTCTGTGAATTCTTGAAAGTCCTTTCATCTGTTAGCCTTCTTCCATATGATCATACTAAATTTTATAAGATGTTAGTCTTCATTGTAACCTTTTTTGGGGGGACTTTTGATATATCATTTTAAAAGTTTTCCTTTTCTTTATTGTAGTTGGATCATAGTCTTGTATGATCCTGATGTAACTAAAAATTATGTAACTTTATGTAACTAAATTATAAGATCCTTTTGGAAGAGCAAAAAGAGGAAATGTTGGAGTTTTTTATTTTTCAGTGAGTTTAGGTATTATTATTATAAATCTCCCATTAGTTTTCTTACTTTTATGTAAAGGCTATTTATAATTGTATTTATGTCTTGGTACACTGACTTATAGATATAGTAAACTTTTTATATTTCTTTTGGTTGGGCTTTTCCTTGCTATTATTTCTTTTTAGTTTTGATTGTTACCATTTAAAAGTTATGATTTTTGTGGATATATTTTGTATTTTGAAACTTTATTTGTCTCTATAGGAATTTTCCTGGCTTGATGACATAAAATTCCAATGCTTTATGAATGTATGAAAATTTCTTGTTTATTTCATTGAATGGTATGGAAATTATATACGTAGCAGAGGTTCCTAAAACCTGCATTCCTTTTTTTCCCACCAAAGCCACCTTAGTGGCACTGTGCTTGCAGTCTTTTTCAGTGGTTTTCCTAGGCCTTTACCCCTGATGTGCCTGTGCTTGTGGGGGAAGATCTCTCAGACTTGTTATGAGGAAGATATTTTTTAAACTTTAAATTACTATCTAAATGGAAAGGTATGAGCTATTCTTTATATATATAAAAGATACTGCCCCCACTGTTAAGTTCCTTTTCTTACTGTATGTGATAAATTTGTACTGTTCAACCTTCACTTGTAATCAGTGGCTGGGGTTGCGATTTTAGGTAGTTTATTGCTATGTAACAATTAGCTATTTGTTGTAAAGTTAATTTGTAGATAGGGATCAAACCTATAACCTTGCATATAAGCGCAATAATCTAAACCATTTATTAAGGTTTAGGAAATGTGTCATTATGGTATTTAGTGTCTGAATTAGTTTCTTTGAACCTCAAAGCAAGTCCTCTGTCTTGATGCAGATTCTCATCAATCCTGCTGGGATTGGTTGGTCTCCTTGACCTTGTGCTTCTTGGCACTATGTAATGGCTCTTTTGTGATTCTTGGAATTAGACACAATTATTAATCAAAGTCCCATAATATTTAACAATCAAAGGCAGGTTTCCATAGTCTAAAGCTTTTAGGTATGCATTAATATTAGGGCTAATGGATATTGTATATATTGTAGCTGCTAGCATGCGGCAGTGACCACACACCGGGCAATGGCTTCGACAGGCAGGCTAAACCTTGTGAGGGTAGCCATCGGGTCATAGACCCCTGGTGAACTAAGGCTTTGCTCACCCAGCATGTGAAGACTGCTTCAGCCAAACAGACAGAAGAAACCAATAAGAAGGTTCAATGGCCAAGAGGGCGATGCAGCAAAGCACTGAGGAGTGCTTAGGGCGTGTTGGAGCACAAAAGACAACATGGCCATCCAATGCAGCTGAGGAAGCCTCCAGGTGTAACGACTTTTCGTGCCAATGGACCCAGGCTTCCAATGCCGAGAGAGTGGGACTGTCTCTGTGCATCGACTTTTCCACTTAAATCTCCTTCACGCACAAGTTTTTGTGCACACTCATCTACATCACAGATGAAAGCGCACAAAGACAATCATCATCTTCAGTTACTGAGAGACTACTACTAACTAACACTTATGTACACTTCATATTTACACAGTCTACATATAGACATACATTATAATACAATTAATTTACAATCATATTATACACCCTATTTACATGTTTTTTTAATAATTTTGTTTGATATGTGATGTCATGTTGTTTGTGTTATGTAATGTATGATGTAATACAAGTCAGTATCTAATTTTCTTATCTTATCTTACTTAATTTTACCTAACTAATCTCTATCTTCAAAGTACTTCTCTTAACTAAATTTCTATGCCTAAACTAAATCTAAGTATGTAACTATATTTTGTTAGTAAATAACATATCTATAGTTAATCATAACACTTAGTACCCTAACTATACATTGTTTCACTCATTTAAGTAGTGATTCAATGTAACCTAACAATGTTTATGTTTTGTGTTTGTTTTATTATGTTTTTACTTTTGCTATGTCATGCTGTTTTTCTATTTTAATGTCAGTGTTACTGTTGTGTAAGAGTTATGTTACTGTTGTATGCAACATACTTGCCCCTACTTCAGGTCTTTCTTTCTCTTCTCACCTCCTCTTTGAATATTTTTCTGCAATTCCATAGTAGTAAATATATTTGTGTTTGTATGTGAATAAATGCTATATTATTATGTACTATAATACATTACCCCAAAGTATAAATTCATTAGTCCATTTATACTGTAATCCTCTTAATTGCAAATTTCACAAAGTCTTTTAAATTTATAAATTTTCAGTCTTTTAACAATGTCCATTAATTCCTGAATTCTCTTCATCTGCATTGTTCTCTTCTATCCTCTTCTGCAGGAATGATCCTCTCCTTACTGATCTTTTTGACTGCAGACTTAATTTGACTGATGATTCTATCTTTCTGCAATCTCTTCTTCATTTTCTTCTTCTTCAATGATTTGTACATTTTCATTATTTATACCATGTGCTAATTTTATATGTGAACAATGATACCATGAATTTCTACCCAAAACTTTTACCGAAGATGGAGAAACTAACCCAATAGTGTAAGGACCTAACCAACTTTCCTGTGTTGCTGATGTTTTAGCAATTTTTTTTTACATATACCATATCTCCTGGTTCATAATTATGAAGAGAATAACCCAAAGGACCAGTTTGAATTAATACTCCCATATCATTTAATTCTTTTAGTCTTTGTTGTAAAGGACTTAAGTAAGAAGCAAATTGACAATCTCCTGAGAGAGATGTATAGACTATCTTACAAGTTTTTGCTTGTAGTGGGGCATTTCCAAAGAGCATTTCATAGGATGATATATGTAAATCTGCTCTTGGTCTCGTATGTAGGTAAAACAAAGCTATGGGAAAAATCTCTGGCCATTTGAGATGAGTTTCAGCATAGATCTTCCCCACCATAGTCTTTATTTCCTTACTTATGCGCCCCACTTGCCCTGAACTTTGTGGATGATAAGGAACATGATATTTTAGTGTTATTCTCTAGATTTTCATAGACTCTTTTCAGGATGTCATGAGTGAAATGTGATCCTTTATCAGAGTCTATTGTTAATGGTACTCCAAATCTAGGTATAATTTCCTTAATCAACACTTTCACCACAAAGCTAGCTGTATTTGTATTTGATGGAAAAGCTTCAGGCCATTTGGTTAATTTATCAACACTTACAAAGCAAAACTTGTGTCTTTCAGCCTTTGGCATGCTGATGTAATCAATCTACAGACTCTCAAATAGACAATATGCTAAAGGTCTACCACCTAAACCTTTCTGTCTGAATGCTCCTTGATTGAATTTTTGGCAAACAGAACAGCTTGAGCAGATCTTATTTGCCACAGTACTTATTCCAGGAGCAACCCATTGTCTCTATGATGTCAATTACAGCTTGAGTACCAAAATGACCTTTTGTGTGAATGGCTTGACACAAGTAGGTATACAGGTTTTTTGATAACAGCAACTTTCCTGTATCTATTAACCATATACCATGTTCTTTTCTTGATCCAAATTTCTCTTTCCATTTTTGTATTTCTGAGTCTACATAAGCTTTTTCTAGATCATCAGATTCTATAGTTGATAAGTTCATAATATACACTGGAGCATTTCCGGCTGCAAATTTTGCTGATATGTTAGCTCTATAATTTCCTTTAGAACAGAATCTCTTCTATTAGTATGACTTCTACAATGGATTACTGCTGGATGTTTATGCTTCTAGATAGCATCCAACAACTCAATTATTATTTCTGCATGAACAATTGGTTTTCCCAGTGCAGTAATAAAACCACGTTGTTTCCAGATCTTTCCTGTAGCATGACAAACAGAAAAAAAGCATAATGAGAGTCTGTGTAAATGTTTGCACTTTTACCAGTTGCCAGAAGAAATGCTTGCTTTAAAGTGATTAACTTTGCGGTTTGAGCACTAAGGTTGGTTACTAGGTAACGATCCATACCACAGCATCTCAAATTCTGTGACAACTGTAGCATCTGTACATCTAATTCCATTACACAAATATGAAGATCCATCTGTGAATAAAACCAAGTCTGGATTTTCTATCAGAGTGTCTTTTAAATATGTCCTTGTATTTAAATCCACTAGATTTACTGCTTCTAAGAATTCATGTAATGGTTCACTGTTCTTTGGCAAATGAGGAAGAAGTATAGCTGGGTTTAATATACTACATCTTTTCAATATGATGTTTTTACTACCTAGAAGTATAATTTCATACTTAGATATTCATTGGTCTGAATATGCTTGAGTATGAAATTTCCTCATTAGTGTTTCTATTTGATGTGAACAAAATACTGCCAATGGACATCCCAAAACTAAGTCTGATGACTTCTGAACTAACACAGCTGCAGCAGCTACACCCCTTAAACAGGGAACTGTACCTGAAGCAATTGGATCTAGCTGACAACTATAGTATCCAATTGGATGTGATGACTTTGTCCTAAAGTCTGTGTCAGTACACCAGATGCAATTCCTTTCGTCTCATTCACAAATAGTTGAAAAGGTTTAGTATAGTCTGGGATTCCAAGACCTGGTGCAGATAAAATCACTTCCTTAAGGTTACTTAAGGCTTACAGATATTCAGGTTTGAGTTTCAGAGGTTCTGGTTCTGGATTCCTGGTTAGATCTGTTAAACATTTAGCAATTTCACCATACCCAGGTATCCATTGACTACAAAAACCAGTTGTTCCAAGAACAGCTCTGAGTTGCTTCTTGGTTTTAGGTGCACTCAGTTTCTGGATATCAGCTATTCTTTTCTTAGTAATACTTCTGGAACCCTCTGACAACACAAAACCAAGATATTCAACATGGGACAAAACCCAATGAAGTTTTGCTTTAGAGATTTTATATCTACATTTATGTAATTCAATAAAAAGAATCTTGCTATCTCTTAAACACACTGTAGCAGATGGAGATACTAGGAGGGTATCATTTACAAAATGTACTATTTTATTTTCCTTTAATGTTATTGTTTTAAGGTCTCTGTTCAAAATTTGAGAGAATTAATTTAGGTTATCACAGAATCCCTGTGGAAGATGAGTGTAAGTCCACTGGGTACTATCCCATGTGAAATCAAAGATCTTTTGAGAATTCTTGTAAATTGGTTTCGAGAAAAATGCTGAACATAAATCTACCATGGTGAAATATCTTGCTTGACTTGGAATGGATGAGATTATAGCAACTGGACTTGGTACTATAGGATGAGTCTTTATTACATGATCATTTACAGCTCTCAAATCCTATATGAATCTATAGATAATTCTGCCATCTAATTTGAGCTTTTTTTTTTATTGGCAGCATGGGAGTATTGTATTCTGAGAAACATAGTATTATAATCCCTTGTTGAATTAGGAACTCAATAATAGGTCTTATTCTGTCTATAGCTTCTTTACTCAAAGAGTATTGAGGAACACAAGAATTAGTCCTTCCTTGGTTCTCACTATTACTTGGGTAGCTTATTTCAATAGGCCTACATCTGTGGAAGACTTTGCCCATAAATCTGGTATATCCTCAGGAATAGGATAGATGGGATTCAACTAATTCTCTGTACTGACTGAATCTAAGAATGGCAATGGAAAAGCTTTCAAAGATTCTTCTGCGAGTTGTAATGATATATCCCCAATGTCAGTACATTGAATCATTGCTCGCAATTTACAAAGTAAGTCCCTCCCAAGAAGGTTTATTGGACATTCTGGCATACAAAGAAATGCATGCTCCACAGTCAGTGGGCCTAAGTTATCATTTTAGGTTGTAGTTTTGCTACTCTCTCTGTTTTTTCAGTAGCTCCAATCACTTCCATAGTACCAACAGCTCTACAATATTTAGGAAGACTTTGCAAAACTGATTTACTGGCTCCAGTATCCACCAAAAGATCATATATCTAATCCCCTATAGTTACAGAAACATAGGGTTCAGTACTATTTGGAGGTTGGAAGGTTTCAAGAATTGGTGCTAGCACAGTAACATCAGTACAAAGCTCAGTCATTTCCTGTCCATTGTTAATGTTAAAATTATGGTTGAGACTGAAAAAAAAAATCTAAATTTAAGTGGTCGCCAGGAGAAATCCCAAATAATAAAATACCCAAGTCAGCTGGAATTTTTTATGGTGATTTAATTGATAGTAGAGGATATTAAGGAGAAGGGAGAAGGAGAAGTAGGCCCCCCCCAATAAGTGAGTAAGGGTTTGGAGTACAAAGGAGGAAGGACTCAGCTTGACCTCCAAAGAGGCTCAGCTAAGATGCCTGAACCTGAATCAGCTTAAGATCAAAACTCACCACCAAACCCAGACAAATAACTGCCATCACTCCAAGGTTGTCAGAATGCCTACCATGCTGCCAGCCAGAGTTGCCTCTCCAGGGAAAGAGGAGGAAGAGGAAGTGACATGCCTTATATAGAAAGTTTTACATCACTTTCCTGCAATCTCATCTGTACCAATGATGGCTTAGCATGATTTAGGACAGCCCAGGGGTCTGTCCTTTTTTCTGAACATGTCTGTTGGAGGCCATTTCCTCAGATAATTAAATCTCGAGTTTGATGCAGACCTTCCAAATCTTGTTAAACTAAGAAGGGAGGAGAGATGTAGAGTTTCCAAGACCTGATTCTGTTATTCCAAGTATCTCCATTGTTACTGATCAGGAAATAGCTAAATCAGATCTTCTAAAGAATGGTCTGATGAGAGTGGAATAGTTTTAAAATTCAGACTATCCAAGTCTACATCTGCTTGAATTACATGACTTTCCCAGGATTTTGTATCATCAGCTTCTATATTACTTTCATTGGTCTTTAAATTCTCCATCTTAGTGTCATTGTTCCCATTTACAATTTCATTATTATTATTTAGTTCATATTCTTCATGAATTTCTCTTATTCTACATTCATTAGGATTTTCTATTAAATTTGTATTACAATATTCTTTTTCTGTACAATTATTTACCCCATTATATCCTCCTTTGATTCAATTAATTTATTTTAATCACCATGTATTTTATTTTCATTGCTCCCAATTTCATTTATCCTCAATTCATTTTCAATTATATCACTCATTTCTTGATTCATTCTCATGTGTTCTTTGAGGAAACCTTTATAAGGCACTAGCATTCTTACGTTGGTCATACTTTACTACTTGGCTGTATTGAGGAAATCTTTATAAGGCACTAGCATTCGTATGTTGGTCATACTTTACTACTTGGCTGTATTTAGGTCTAGCTCCAACATTTACCTAAAACTGCATAGATTGAAATCTGGGACTTGTTGTCACTGGCAACAAGCATTCTGGCATTGATTTGCATACCTATTTTGATTAGTGTTGTGTTCCATCTGTTATTATTATAATCATTACTACTTAAGTTATTGTATTTATTATACCTATTCTTTAATTGTCTTCTAACATGATTCCTGAATCTGCAGTCCTGGTATAGATGTCCAATCCAATCACAAAGGAAACATTACCTGAGGCCTGATCTCCTCTCATTAGACTTAAAATTGTTATACATTGGCTATACACAGCTCAATGCAGCCACAGTTTTTCTTTCTTTAATTTCACTGTCTTTAGCTTTCATTTCAGTTTTAATTTCCTTTTCAAGTCCTCAACAATGGTATCTCTCTCATCAATTTTACTCTCTAGGTCATTTGTCAAATATGTGACTTTTCGCCATAAGTCATCAAGATCTAATTCTTCCCAGTCAGGGTAATTTGTTTTAAAAAATTATCTGACCTTTGGGACTGCATTCTTTACAAAGACCCTTTTGATGTGTGCAATTGTGTTTTCTTCCAGTGAATCTATCCCTAATAAAGTTTCAGCTACCTCGGTTATCCTTTTCAGTGTAAATCTTGAAATTTCTCAGACTTGTGAATGTTAAAAATTTCCACATTGAGGAATCCTCCATTGGAACAAATTCCCTATTGGAAACATTCCCCATTTTGATGTGAGAACTCGCCAGGATCAGAAATGGGAGGACCTCTACTCCACCCGTACTTAAGACTGCTTTAGGGGAGAAAACTCCTTGCAAAACAATGAAAGTACTTGTACCCATGCTTATAATAAGGCAAGGAGTTCTTTCAGCCATGCCTGTTTTTTAGAATTGATACAATGGGATGCTAGGTACCTAAAAGGGTCGGGCAAGTTTTCTCTTAATGATATTAGTCGACTCAGCTGTGTTTTCTCTGGTTCAGACTTACTGAGGAGATTAGTCGAAACAGCAGCATTTTCTCTGGTTCAGACTTACTGAGGTTAGTCAACTTAGCAGGAATTCAGATGGGCTGTCTTTTAGAAAACATCTATGGTGATTGGTAGATGGAAGAACTTAGGGGAGGTGACATAGGAAAAACCCTCCTATATAAGAAAAGGAATCTCTTGAGCAAGGGATCCTTGGAGGCTTGGAGATCCTTGGAGATAGATCCTTGGAGATAGATCCTTTTGGAGGAGGCTTTTGAAGGCTTTGAAGGAGATTCTTTTGGAGATCGCTTAAGAAGGAGCTCTTGGAGGAATTCTCTAAGGAGGTCTCTCAAGGGAGGCTGACTCTGGCTGGAACTCCCTCTGGGGAGACTGTCCCTCTGAATCCCTTACTTGGACAATCTTATGGTGAGTGATAACTTACTGGTTTCTCTCTTAAGGCTTAGGCCTGGGTTGGCCAGGCCTGCCCTGGGCCAACCTATTCTTTTCTCATTCCTTTTCTCTCTCCTTCTCCTTTTCTTTAATTCCTCATTGTATTATTAATTAAATTCTCTATAAAACCCAGTTGATTTAGGCATATTCATAATTTGGGAATATATTCCCTGGAGACCACCTTATATTTAATTTAAAAACCAAGACACTGTAGTGAAACATATTTTCTGCTGTCAAATTTACTCACCCTCTCTTATATCTATCACAATTTATATCTTCCACCATTTTAACTCACTACAGTTTACAACATCAACCATTTTTAATTATAACAGTTTATGGCATCCACTCTTTTAAATCTCACACCAGGAAAACCACAAGAGCTTCAGAGATCTTCTGCTTTATAGCCTCAAATTTTGACCATGCATTGGGCCTTTTAATATATCTTTCCATTACCTCTAGGATTGTATCTCTTGCTTCTAATAACAAATCATAAACCCCCTCATCTGTTGTATCCAGCTTTAAGTCCTCTGGCCAAGATTATAATAAAGGATCTGTTCTTGTCTCCTGTATAAATTTGGTTCTCTCTTTGTCATGACCACTTTCATTAATAGGGCAAAATCATTGAAATCAGGATCATTTAAATCAATTGCACTACGGATTTCTCTAATTATTTGGTTCATCACTGAAATTTGAGGTCCTCTTTTTGATGGATTCAAGGTCCTCCAGGGAAAATCTCTTATGCATCTTAACCTTATGCACTTCATTTTGCTTAACCACTGGCATATCTCTTAGTGGGCATAAATGTACTATTCTTGCTGCTTCCTCCTGTTCTAGCCTATTTAAGTTTTTCCCTTTATTATTTAATAATTTGTTGTCATGTACACTGCCTTGGTTCATATTCATGTTGTTTATAAATTGCTCCAATGTATCTATTTGATGTTTCATTTGCATAACTATCAGCTTTAAGTCAGAATCCCTTCAAAACCAGGTTACTAGATCTTTAAGAGGCTTTACAAAAAGGCACACAGAGGCATGAGACTTGTATATAATACACCCACAGATCACAGCAAGGGGTACATATGCCACAATATCACACAGTTTTAGATTCATCAGTGGCTTCATACAATCCATTTCAAAAATACAATGACAGGAGCTAGGGAAGGACACAAATGCAAAATAGGGAATATATATAATATAGTGAAAAAACATCATTATCATATTACTAAACATGTCTGCTGACATGTCAGTTTCCATTGTTAAATTTATTATACAGAACAATGTTATCAAACTGCAATTTATACATACAACAAAGAATCAAAAAAGAAATAAATTTCAAATTTTAAAAAGTTTTTTCTCCAAGATGGTCGCTCCAAGATGGCAGCTGAGGGAGGGTTCTGTGGGGCAGCCTCACTAACCCCCTTGAGCAAGTTGAGCCCTTAGAATTCTATGTGGCTTACCCCCTAAGCTCCTAGCAACCTAAATATAGAGTAGAATGTTGGCATAAAACTGCTCTCTTTATACTTAAAAATACTTATAACCTAGCTGTCTCTACCAAAACTGCTATGATGGGATTTTGGGTGAGGAAAGAAACTCAGGAACCAGAGTCTACAGTGTGTCTGGATTTAAATGCTACCTGTTAATTTATTAGCCATGCAACCTTGAGCAAGTCATTTAATTGCTCTGAATTTCATTTTCCTTATCTGTAAAATGGGTTTAGGGAATACTTTTCTATCACTTCTTAAGTTCTGAAATTATTCCATTTAGAATACATCTTTAGGTCAATAAAAACTTCCAAAAAACCAACTCCCTAGCATAACTGGGAGCCTGCAAGTGGCTCATCTAAGATTTGGCAATGAAGTCATAAAACTCAATCCTCTGAACTTTGACATCCTGGAGCTGAGGTCTTGCACCCAGATGACGTCTGGCAAACATTAAGACTTCCAACAGAAACATGTTTCAGCAGAGCTCAGAGAGCACCCTCCTGCGCTGCTGCACGGTGGGAAGGTGTCTCTGTTCTTTTCTATTATTTCTAACGGTGGTCTTCACTTTACTTTCCTGCTACTGACAGCATCCCCGGGATTCTTTGCTTTTCCTAGAAGCGTGATCCCTGCGCGATTCCGTCCCCGATCTGCCGAAGGGGGCGCGCCGGCAGCAGGACTGGGACTGATGGCTCCCCTCCCCCTCGTCTTCCTAGGCGCCTCAGTCTCCCGGCTCCTGCCGCAGCTACTCCGACCGGTACCCTCCGCCACCGCTGCCGCTGCCGCCATGTCGACCGCTAAGACCCTTAAATCTGTGGACTACGAGGTGTTCGGCAGAGTGCAGGGTATGTACGGCGCGACGTTTCTTCTCCTCCAGCCGTACCTCCGCCCTTAAAATGGAGAAGGTCAAAGTGTGAATGGGAGGGGGGAGGAGAAAAAGCTAGGGTAAAAGACTCCTACCCAAGGGTAGCCTGACCGCTACCCGGCCATGACACTGCATTGGGTCCAGGTGGAAAGGAGGTTGGGTGCGCAAGCGCATGCGCCAGGCAGCTGGCGCGCTCCTCCTCCGGGAGGGGGGAAATGGTGAGGGAGTCGTGAGGAGAGAATGGGAGGAGAAAGAGAAGAAACCGAGGGTAGGAAGAGAGAAGAAAGTCGAGGAGGGCAGAGGGCTAAGGTGCAGAGCAGGGAGAATGGAGAGAGAAGAATCGGGCAGAGGAGAGAAGAAAATCGACGAGGGTAGGGAGGAAGTGAAGAAGGGAGAGGAACGTGAGAAGCAAGAAGACAGGGCGGGGGCGGCAGAGGAAAAGGAGAGAAAAGTGGAGAAGGGAGAGAAAAAAGACCTAGAATGGGAAAGGAGAGAAAAAAAATAGAGGGAGGAGAGAAGAAAGTGAAGAAAAAGGGATTGTTTTATTTTGTTCTCTTCTCTTCCTTTGAACTATGGAGCCTTTGATTTTCAGACCCCCATACTTGCTGAGACCAATGAGAGTGGAAAGGGCTAAATAACTCAGTCAAGTGTATTCAGCAAAATCTAAAAATGGCCCTAGGAGAGCTTTTAAAACACAGCCATCTGAAAAATCTGAGACCTTAGGATGGATTACTTCTGTGCCTACTGGGAGAGAGTTGGCAGTGTTTAACATTTTTTCTTTCTTTCCTTTTTTCCTTTTTTAATTTCATGCATTTCCTGGGAATGTAATATATAAACACACTTATGGGCAACAATATAGGATGAGAAACAAGCATCATAAAATATACAGAGGCTTTTTTTTGTGGAGCGTTATATAGCTACTGCTTGGGGGTATGTTATATGAAAGGGAAATTTTATACACTATCAATATTTTATTATTCATTTTAGGACAAAAATGTATCAAGCACTTTTCTGTGTTCAAATCATTCTGCTGGTGCTAGGAGAGATACATAGATGTATTTTACACCTTAAGTTATAGTTTATATTGTACATAGAATAAGGAAATGTGAAACTTAGGTTTGAGATCCTTGTATTGCTTATGTGATCTGTTTTGTAGCATCTTCAGTGACATGAGGACCTGGGCGCAATTTTGGTTGTTGCAAAAATCTCTTTTACTTGTTTCTCTGCATCCAGGGAAGTCCTACAAACTATATTGACTTGAATTTAGATGTTAGGGCATTTGTAGCATATGTTTAAATATTGACACTGGTTTGTTGTCTATGATTTCTTTCAAGATAATATAATTTCCTTGTTTAAGTGAATTTTTGTTTCTGCTTTCTCTGATAGTATGATTATAATAGTTGTTTTTTTAGATTTCCCTGATGTTTCAGCCTCTCACTTTTATGTTAGAAGTGACTTTGGTTTTTTAGGTCTTTTTCTTTTAAGTAGTAGTTTATAGGATTTTGCTTTCTTACTTAATCCTTCACTTTTGTTTTACTTGATTCTTTAATCTCACATTTAAAGTTAGGAAATTTAGTTTATATTTTCCCTTCTTTGTGTTTCTAGCATTGCTTTTTATTCTGAATTAATATTTTTTGTTCTCTTAATCCTTTAAGATATTTTGTCTTCAGTCCTTTTATTTAATCTACCTTTATGTTATCCTCCCAACCCCCAGAAGAAAATAAAGATTAAGAAAAACTCTTTGATCCAGAACTCTTTCAGCTAGACATAGATTCCCAAAGAGGTCAAAGAAAAACCTAATATACATCAAAAATTACTTTTGGTAGTAGCAAATAAATAGATGCTTATTTAATAGGGAATAGTTAAACTTGTGATGGAATATTATCGTGCCATAAGAAACATTGACTGTGAAGACATTTAATAATAATGTATATATAGTGAATGATATAGATAACTGATGACAAGTACAGCAGAACCAGGAAAATAATATCTACAGGAACTTCAAAATGTAAATAGAAGGAATAGCAATAGCAATATTAAAATTTAATGTAATATAATTTTAATGATCAAACTTGACTCAGAAAAAGATGTGAATGTACCGTTTCTTTACAAAGGAGGCCAATTATGGATATGAAACTTTAAATGCACTATAAAACTTAATTAATATGTTTGTTAGTTTTTACCCCTTTCTCCCCACTCTTCTCTTTTGTTATATGGGATAGTTCTTTTTAGTAGGGGAGGGGAAGGGATATATTGGGAATGAAAGTGATATAAAAACAAATAATATCAATAAATATTTAAAAGAAATTGAGAGAGGAGATGATCACAGGATAAGCTCTTAAGGGAGGTAGTTTAATATTTCAATCTTCTGTACTTTCTCCCACCTGTGTCTTCAACTTGCTCTGGGTCTGTGCAGCTATTGATCTCTCTTTGTATCTTCATTGTGTCTTTTCTCTAAGATCCTGAAGTCTCTGCTATAATAAAACTATTTTTACTTCAGAGGGTTGTTGTGAAAAAAATTTTTTTTATACATTTTGTGACATTATATAAATGAGTTATTTTTTTATTATTACTTCTCACTTTGATGGATTTTTGTCCTCATCAGTGCTGGTACTCTAGAATGGCACAGATCATAATCTGTCCATACCTTCTTAGCTTATATGACATGCTAAAGCCTTCTTCAAGATTTTTGAACATTGTATGAATTCTAGTCAAGCACATGGACAATTCTTTGGATATCCCTCATTGTTGCTGCATAACTAGGCAAACTTATTTTCCTAGTGCTTTATCAGCCCATCAGCTCTCATATTCTAGCAGAATACCAGTCTAACCTACAACTTAGTATTTTCCCTAATGATGTACAATCTTTGTTGGCACCTTCTATCCCTGATCTTTCCACATCATTATGTGGCAAGAAGTGGCAGATTGTAACTGCTCTCTTTTCCCTCATTTTCAGAAAAGGTGATGTATACAATGATAGCTAAATGACTGCAAATGTTTCTAGATACATATTAGAGAAAAAGAATGTAGAAGATAGAGAATGCGTGATGTACCCTAATTAAGTCAGTGGTAAACAGTGAAAAGAAAATAAAAGCCTGGCTTGAGGAAAAGTAAGGAAGTAAAGCAAAGGATTGAAATGAGTCAATGGATTGCATAAAGTTGAATAAACACAGAGACAATGTAATAGTTAAAATTAAATTATGAGGTTGATAGTAGCTTTAGTAGCTTTATTACATGAAAGTAGTGATAGTAAAGAGAGGGAAATATAGGAAAGAGGTAGAGAGTAGCTTAGCTTACTA
This sequence comes from Monodelphis domestica, assembly GCF_027887165.1. Classification (NCBI taxonomy): domain Eukaryota; kingdom Metazoa; phylum Chordata; class Mammalia; order Didelphimorphia; family Didelphidae; genus Monodelphis; species Monodelphis domestica. Next base: position 650,370,154 of record NC_077227.1, on the reverse strand, counting down.
TCCTATTTAGTATTTGATGAATTGAAGTTTACCACCAACAGGGTTCCTTCAGGTTCCAAGCTCTAGCTAGAAGAGATAGAGCAGACTCCTGGTCTCACCTTATAAGTAGTTTTCTCCACCCCCCCATCACATCTCAGGAACCAATCATACATAGTTCTTTAATTTGCAGGGGGAGGAGGGGCAGTGCCTGTGGGCTTAGTTTCCTGTCTGGGTTTCAACTTCTTTTCCCTGAGGGTTTGTCTATACCTGCACATCTCAATGGTAAATGACCTCCAGGTCACTGATTGATGACATCAAACAAAGTGACATAATGGGGAGGGAAATTCCCTTCCCATAAGAATATTATCCTAAAAGAGAATAAAAACTAATTCCTAATTCAGAATAAAGCAACACTAGAAACACAAATAGAGCAAGATATAAACTAAATATCTTAACTTTAAAGACATTCTAACAAAAATGAGAGGCTGAAACACCTATGTATCAGGGAAATTTTAAAAAACCTGGATATTATACACACACACACACACACACATACACACATATATATATATATTGCATGATTATGATGTCAGATAAAGCAAAACCAAAAATTTACAACATAATTACAGATAAACAAGGAAATTATATTATCCTGAGACCATAGATGACAAGCAATATCAATATTTAAACATGTTATAAATGCTCTAACATCTAAATTCATAAAGGAAAAATTAACAGAATTACAAGAAGATTGAGACAGTATAGGAATAGTAAGAGATTTTAATATCTTTCTTTTAAATCTGGACAAATATAACAGATAAGAGAAAAATATTGAATTTAACAAATTTTGGGGGGGAAATAGAGCTAAAAGATTTATGATGTCTTCTGAATGGGACTTCTAAAGAATATACATAGATATTTATACATATGTAAAAAAGAATATAACTGTATTTTTTAAAACAAAAATTGATCTTGTATTAGGCCACAGGAATTTTGCAAATAAATATAAAAAGGCAGAAGTATTAAATATCCTTTGTAGATTTTAATACAGTAAAAATAGTATTTTAATCCAGGGACCACAAACAAAACAGACCCAAATGGAGACTTAATAATTAGATTTTAAATAACAAATGGACCAAAAAACAAATAATGGAAATGACAATTGTGTGAAAGACTATGACAATGGTAAAATGATTTCTTAAAATTTCTGGGATGCAGCTAATGGAGTCAATGGGGGGAAAATTATATTGATGTATTATTATTATTTTTCTTTTTGGTTAATGTATCCCAAAATCATGTTACTGATTTTTGGCTGCCATACCATACACAATAATGCTCAGTTCTTTGGACCCCTTCCTACTTGACTCAGCTTATTTTCAGTTGCACAGTGGTTGGTAAAGAATGTAGATGGTGTTAAGAATTGTTTCTCTACTCCATATAAACATTAATTGTTTTTTGTTATTCCAAATGACAGATCAAGAAGTCAAATGTGCTACTAGAAGAAGAAAAACTGAATTTTTATATTGATATTGCTATAAATGAAATCATAAGATATGGAGATGGCTTGCAGAGTCTTCTTAGAGAGACAAAGGACTTGCGAAGTTTGTTTCTTTAGTTCTTGTAAGGGCAATAAGAAATATCCTCTCATGCTAGTGCTTGCTCCTCCTTCCTTACATCAGGCATGATTTGCACATACTCAAGGAATATCATGAGCATGATTGCGTAACTACAATATATGTAGCAACAGCTGTTATAGAAAATGAATGAATTCCTCCAAACCAAGTCAATACATACATTGATACTTAGTGACCTCAGTGGAAAGGTGGGTTCAGGGGAGTACAGTGGTAAGTATATTGGAAAATTTGGGTCAGAATTAAAAAATAGAAGAAGCCATTGAGTTATAAGCTATTCAGAAGTCTCATACCTATATATCATGAATATGTTTGTCAAGGGGAGATATGGAAGGCTCTGGAAGTATTGAAGTATTATATAGTATTGAAGGAATGAAATTAATATATCTTAACAAATAGGAAAAGACTAGTTCCTGATGTAGGAGTCATTTTAGAATCAGCTGTCTATAGTCAGACTATAAGAATAATTAGATCAGAAGTCAAACTCTACTACAAATCAGAAGAAACTATATAGGTAAAGAATGGACACTACATATAACTCTACCTCCAATGTGACCTATCAAAATAAGCTGTTGATCTTGAAAAATGGGACGGACAAACTTAGATTTATATGACAGAAGAAATTTCTGCTATAAGTGACACAGGTTTTAAAACATTGATTGATTTTTTTTTTAAAGATATTTTAAAGAGACGAAGATACCGAACACTGGAAAATCAGAGACAATATTATTTACCCAGAAAGCTTATTGAGAAGACATCAGCAACTAATGATCCATATGCATACTTTCTTATCTCTAATTCCGAGAATTTCTAAAACATGTGTCAAGATATCTAAACTATGTGAATAGGATAATTGGACTTTCATAAATAATGTTTTATTACAGATCAGAATTTCAGCCAAACAATTGTATAAGATTTGTTCATTTTAAATGAGGAACAAAAGATGTGTGTTCACCTAAAGTGTTCACTACTATTATAGGATATGTTTTTTATAGAGAACAAATGCAGGAAGCATTCTTTATATATTAGGAGGTAGCCCAAGTGTTCTTGTTTATTCATGGCATACTGATTACATCAGACCCTAGAACCTCTAAAGTGAGGACTTGTAGAATGTCTTTTGCCCAGATCGTGACTTTCAGTAGGTTAATTTGTCGATAGATTTATCTTGGAAAATTATTGCAAATGGATAGTAGACTATGTCTAGGATTGACCAAAATGTGTTTCAATGTCAATAACTATAAACTACTCTCTGACACACAAGTTATTTTTAAACACTAATATACACCCAGGGATGCTGCACAGCTTTGAATGATGGATTATCTATTTCTTCTAGGATCAAATACAAATTTCTCTGTATAGCATTTAAAACTTTTCACAATATGGTGTAAAAGTTAAAATTAATGTACAATAATAAAAATATTATATTTTAGGAGATTTATTAAATGATCATTAGAAATAAAGGAATAAAAGGGATAAAAAATAAAAAAACAAAAACAAAGACACATGTCCATGGCTAATCAGCCAGTTCAAAACCCCCACGCTTACCATCCTTGCCAGGAAGCCAAAGAGGCCAGAGCCCGAACACCCACTGAATTTATCCCCTGTCTACAGGAAGTATAAAATGACAAGAAGTCAGTGGGCTCCCAGGAAATGTAGTTTCTTTTTAAGGTAACATATTTTCAATTATACAATGGTCCCCTTTCCTGTTATGCATATTCTCTCTTCCATATGCTTGTAGTGCCTGGAATTTTAACTAATAAAGAATGAGGCCATTTTCCCAAGAATAATATCTTTTATTCATATGGCATGAGGTCTGTTAAAAAAGCATGGCTCTTTTGCCCATCTCTTCCTTAAGCAAAATATCTGCCATGAGCTCTGACAGTTGCTTTTATAAGAAGGTATGTCCTCTTTCTGATAGGCCTGACAGTTCATCCCTTGGACCTCCTTGTAGCAGGTGGACTTAGAGATCTCAACTCCTCTTCCATTACTTTATCACAGGGGAGGTGAGTCTTTACCCAAATAAGGAAAACACCAGTTGTACCCTGCTTTAGAATGCCTTAGTGAGGGTTGTGTTTTTTGAAGATAAAGGCTTTGAATAAATAACAGAAGGTCCCAGACCAATTTAGATGCCTTGGGCCTGAACTATTTCTGCCTTATCTTGTAAGGCCAATGGACTTGGAAAAGTAAATGATTTCCCACAGGAATATTACGAATAAATTATTACAATTCAATATTAACTTATTCATTCTTCCCTCTAATTCATTGGAAGATAGTCAATCCAACGAATCACAATAGTTGAGATATTTATAAATTTCAGAATTGACTCACCAGGATAATAAAAGGAAGGGAAGGTATTATATATTTAGTAAAGGGTTTTATTATGAAACTTGGGTGTTTCTTAGCATGATGTTAAAAAGTGATTAATAGACCCATTGATAGAGAGCCATTAAGGGGGAATTCCCCTTCTGGGCTAAGGGTCTTACAAATAACTTAAAAAATGTATTCATAGGGAAGAGATGAAGGGGATGGGTAACTCAGTGCTCACTGCTCAGTCCATTATATCCAAAGACTCAGTCTCATAATGTAGCTGTCTCATTTCTGAGGACATATTCTGTTGCTTTCATCTCCTTAGGCCTTCTGGAATCATGCTGGCTCTCAGAGCAGTTTGACTGGTAACATCTTTCTCTAAAATTTCTTTAAAAATAGATTAATATGGGGGCAGCTGGGTGACACAGTGGATTGAGAGCCAGGCCTAGAGATGGGAGATCCTAGGTTCAAATCTGGCCTCAGCCACTTTGTAGCTGTGTGACCCTGGGCAAGTCACTTGACCCCTATTGCCTAGCCCTTACCACTCTTCTGCCTTGGAATCAATATATAATATTGATTCCAAGATGGAAGGTAAGTTTTTTTTAATAGATTAATATAATTTAATACAGTCACTAAAATTTGCTTTACCAATCACTAGGTTGTTTTATGAGAGCTAACTCAAACCTTATGGTTCTAATCTTATTAATATGAAATGCACATCTAATTATGTACCTCTGTAATAGCAAATTTGCATTTCCTGTACTTCTTACTGCTCGTTACTTCTTTCTAAACTAGGAACTCAATTTAGAAACTGCCAATAACTGACTGAAAGGAGAATTTAAAAGAATCTATAGGAACTGGAAAGACCTCCATGAACTGATGCAAAGTGAAATGAGCAGAACCTGGAAAACATTGTACACAGAGACTGATACATTGTGGAATGATCAAATGTAACTGACTTTGCTACTAAAAGCAATGTAATGATCCAGGCCAATTCTGAGGGATCAATGAGAAAGAATGCTATCCACCTCTAGAGAAAGAACTCTGGGAGCAGAAATCTGCAAGAAAACATATGATTTATCACTTGTTTGTATGAGCATATGATTTGGAGTTTTGGTTTTAAAATATTACTCTATTACAAAAATAAATAATATGGAAATAGGATTTGAGTGATAATATATGTATAACCCAAAGAAATTGCTTGTCAGCTCTGGGAATGGGGAGGGAGACAACAAGAATCCTGTAACCATGGAAAATTTTTTTTAAAAAATCTATAGGGCCAGCAGGGTGGCTCATTGGATACACAATCAGACCTGGAAATGGGGATTCTGAGTTCAAATCTGGTTTCAAGACACCTCATACCTATGTGAATCTGGGCAAATCACTTAACCTGATCCTTAGGATAGAGTCTAAGACTGAAAATAAGGTGTTTTTTTTGTTGGTGTTTTTTTTTAAGAATCTTTGAAGATCTAATGTTTAGATTCAATGTTTTTAGTTTAAAAATGTTATATATACCTGATTTTTACAACTTTGTACTAGAATATGCTCAATGCCTTTGTATCTCATTAGAAACAATTATATTTGACATATATATTTTGTCTTTTTAAAAACAAAACCAAAAATCTTTCACTCCAGTTATTTACTCTAGTTTCATTTTTAGCTACGTTCTTCCCTCAGGAGGATGACTGCTGTTTTAATGAAAATTATCACCCTTTAAAGATTGTTATAATAATAAAACTATGGCCGCCAAGGAATTTACTTATGAAATTCCTAAAATGAAACACTCAAGTCAGAATGGAATTTATGGTGGTTTAATCACAATGGGAGTAAGAGAAGGGAGAGGGAGAGAAAGAGAGAGGAGAAAAGGGAAAGGGGTTACTCAACCTCTGGCCAAGCCAGAGGGAGATTAGCCCCAAAGGGCCAAGGTAGAAAAGAATCAGTCCTTGACTCACGTGACCGATCTGAAGGGAAGCTGTCTGTGGGCTCAAGCTTCTAGCACCAACTGTCTTCTAGCCCTGTCCACAGGAAGTGCGCAAATTCCAGAGGCTCCTTTCTCTGTCACTTCCTGTGCCTCACAAGTGCCAATGGTGGCTCAAGCTTGGCTTAGGTCAGCCCAGGTGGGCAGTTAGTTATTTCTGATTTGTCATTGACTAGCACATGCCCATGTAGTGTGGGTGTGCACAATTTTGGGTGCTAGACCAAGCAAGATGGAGATTTTAAAAATTCACAATCCCCCCTGATGATGATTGGGGGACTAGTCTCCCCAACTGATCACTAACATAAGCGTACTGCACCCCGAAAAATTCTAACTGTAAGTGTATACAAAATTTTGCCCTCTAAGAAGAAAACTATAATAGTTGTAGGTTAGGGGAAATAGAGGAGAAAGACAACAAACCAATGTTTTGCTGGGCGCATTGACAAAAGCCAATTAGGGGGCAGTCCCCTTGGCATAAGAGTGTACATTCAAAAAAAGAAAATGTTCAATCAACCGCCCCCCAAGGTTCATTCTGGATCTTTCTGCAGTGAAAAGGTTTAGATTTCTTTCTGCAAACAGTTCATTCTCTGGATTCAGTTAGTTAGCAAGCTTCTTCTCTGAAGATGTATCTTGAACAAAATTTAAATCTTGGATTTTATGAAATACACTGCTAAGGATCTAATCCTATATATGAGTACATAACTAGCACTTTTTGCAAAAAGGTTGCTTCTATGAATAAGTTTGATAGCCATATAGATGAATTTACCCAAAAGGTGCTTATCTTCTTATTGTGAAAACTGACTTGAGATAGTATATGTAAAAAGGATAGGCAAAGTATTCCACATTGTATCAAATAAGTTATATATAATATAAGGAATGAAATTCTTTGGAGGTTATATATATATATATATATATATATAATTTTAAGATATTAATTAAATAAGCAGAACCAGGAAAACAATAATATAATGATTCACAACAATTCTGAGAGACTTATGAAAAAGAATGCTGTCCTCTTCCAGAATAAGAACTATTGAAGTAAGAATGCAATTGAAAGTATATGGTCTATCACTTGTTTATCTGGGTATATGTTTTAGAGTTTTGGTTTTATAAGATGATTAACTTATAAAAATAAATAATATGGGAACATGTTTTGCATGAAAAAACACATATAATACAAATTGAATTGCTTGCCAGCTTTGGGAGGGGAGAAGGAATATGTAAAGGAGACAATTTGGACTATATAACTTTGGAAAACTCATGTGAAATTTAATTATTAAAATTGTGTGAGACAGAGTTGAATGTGCTATTCTCCAAATAAGTATTTAGTTATAAATGCTAATTTGTTACCTTTTTGTTGGTTGACTCTGGGACAGGCTTGGGAGGGAGACTGATGAATGCCAGAGGGAGCAATGAACAGCTGTTATTTCCTTTGTGCCTCACCTCAATTGGGTTCCAAGCACAGGTGTTTTGATTTGTAGACCAAAGCCTGGTTGGGGAGGTGGGGAGGAGCCTTGTGTGTATATTGACTGTTGCCTAGTCAGTTGGCACTTCTTAGCCCATTCTTGGAGTGCTTTCTTTCATTAAGGGGAATAAATAACTGCCTCTTTTTACTCCTACCTTCTGACTGATTTTGTTTATTTGAGTGAGTGGGGCACTTGTAACCAATTTTTATTCCACACAATTAAAAAAAATTAATTAAAGACCACCCAAGATTTTTAGCTAAATAGTGGACTCCCTTCACAGTCTGAAGAAATGCTACAGAACTATCTGGGCAGAAGGTAGGGCCCAAGAGGGAGAGGCATAATAAGCAAGAACAACTAAGCAACTAGGCTAGGTGAGAAAAGAGAATGAATTCTTCTTTCTCAAGCCAATATGTATCCCTTCTGATGTCATCATTTAGTCCTTCGCCTGGACAAATCTGATTGGGAAACAGGCACATACCTGTTCTTCCCTTACTGCTTCATCACAGGAAGGGGCAGGTCTCAGGAGGCTGCCAACAGATCTAGCATATGGCTTCCCAACACAGAGGCTAGAGCTAGCTGATTTCATGATCCTAAGAAAGTTGTTACTTATAGATAAACAAGGAGCAGATCTCCACCAAGCCTATAACAAAAGTCAGCCCAGTGATAGATCCATAATCATGTTATCCTTAACAAAGCCAAAAGATCTAGACAAAAGAGGGGAGGGAGGACCTAGCCCAGTTTCATAGCCTGGGGGGAGAAACTGTTTGTCTCAACTTTAAAATAAAACTGCTTCATCCTGACTCCAAGGTGGGGGGCAAAGGAGAAAAATGATTTTTCAATAATATTCCAATTCAACATTAATTTTCCACAATAGTAAATTATATTTAATTAATAACCATGATGAAATAAATTAGATATTATACCCACATAGCCTATTTAGAGCCTGTCTAAATTCTTATGTAATTTTCCTTATATTACAGAATATATGCTATATATGTGTGTTAGTGTCATAACAATTAACAAATCTTAGATGTCTCTTAGAGATAACAAAAGATAGACCATAAATCATTTTTCTCTAAGATAAGTGTACAAAATTCTTTAACACAGAACAGAAAAGATTCCTTATATAATTTCATTAAATAGTGGAATTATATCCTGGTTTTACATGTTCCCATATCATTGTCCAATTATAAAATTATTGATATACCTTTTTAATATATTTGTAGGAGGCTCTCTTTTATAGTAGGCCCAACTACTCCTTTAGTTAGTTGTGTCTAACGGTATTGAAAAAAACTACAAATTCAGGTTAAATAGCTTAGGTCTTACCAACTAGTGGCTTAGATGTGTTTCAGCCTTATTCAATTAGATAAAAATTTAATACTGTGTTCATATATTTCAGTGATCACTTCCCCTAATTATAGAGTTGCTAAAAAAAGGAAAAAGAGAGACATGGCTATAGTATAAAGAGAATGGTCCCCTAGCCTTATGTCACTTTCAGGCAAGAGTCATAGAGAGAGCCAATTTCATTGACAAAAATTCCATAAGCCAGGCTCATAATCAGTTAGATGGGAATATTTTCCATTCAAGAGGAAATGCCATACTAGGGAAGTCAAGGCCAGAGAGGACTTAAGTAACCAGTGTCAAAGTTGCTCTCCTCCCTTCTCTCTAGACATAGAACTGAACTTGCAGCTAGTTCATAGATGTAAACCCCATAGGGCTGCCAGTGGTGAATCATTGCCTTACTGAATTAGGAATTAATTGCGTTTTGGAATTCCACATAATGAATATGTTAACTTGAGAAAAACACAGAACTACTAAAGTCATCAGAAAAACCAAGTCTTTAATCAGGAAAGAGATAGTGTTCAATATTCCAGCCGCCACAGAGTCAAGTGCCTAATACCACAGAGAGCCTAAGGCTCTGATACTCTGGCAACAGTGTCTCTGAGAGGACCATCACACTAGATGATCCTCCGAAGAACAATAGGACTTGGGAAATTTATATACCTTTTGAGGAACTAAGGGACAAGGAAGTATGATTGATTGACATTACCATGGTTACAAGGAAATGAAAAGTCCAAGCTACACTGACAGGTTACATACCGGTTTGGGAAAGAAACCATAGCCAGATGCCTACTTACAATAGACTAAAAGGATGGTATTCTTGGAAATGGATCTCTGATACAGTGGGGGAAACTTCTACGACTAAAAGGGTACTTAATATTTTTCTTAGATAGGCTAGCTCCACCCGAACTGGGATTATCAAGTACTTTACAGTCTGTTATTCAAAGGGGAAGCTGGGTGGCTCAGTGGATTGAGTCAGGCCTAGAGATGGGAGATCCCAGGTTCAAATGTGGCCTCAGACACTTCCAAGCCATGTGACCCTGGGCAAGTCACTTAACCCTCATTGCCTAACCTGTACTGTTCTTCACTGCTCTTCTGCATTGGAACCAAGACAGAAGGTAAGGGTTTTTAAAAAAAGAGCCTATTGTTCAGTCTGAGTACTGGTGAGTCTGAGACCTCCCTCCAGGGGAACTCTCATATAATGGGGCAAATTTGGGGTCTCCAGAATTCAAGTTGACAAATATATTAAAATTTACTCAAAACTAGAATAAAATGCTGTAAATCTCTAGACTGTCTTTCTACATACAGACACACATACAGACACACACATGCATGTGCACACATACACAGAGCTCCAGATTATAATTCCACTGTAGATGTAAACTCAATTCACAATAAAACAGTTCTACAAGATAATTTTTTTCCCTCTCTATTTTGATAATTACTCTCTGCTTTGATAATCACTCTCTGTTTAGTCAAAGAATAGTTATAATGGAAGCTCATTGGAGAATAAGGGGCTCACCTAAGATCAAACAGGTAGTAAATATCTGAGGCAAGATTAAAATTCTAGTTTCTGATTTCAGAGACTGTAATCCTTAATAATTTTATCCAGTTATTTTATCATTATTAATATTATAAATTCAAATAAATGTTAAATTATTTAATTCTAAATATTGCTCAGTTTCCAACTTCTTTTCAATTCCATAGGAAACCAATATTTGTAAAATAAATTTTAATTCTAGTTAGCTAGAAGTTTCAAATCTAATTCCAACCAACATTTCTTTAAGGGTAGATCATAGCTCTTCAAACATGGCAATCTTTGTTTATGTTGATATTCTTTTTTTTATCTCACTGTTCTCTATTCAGTTTAACGATATTTTGAAAACCTTCTTAAATTTGTGTTGTAATTTGTGCAATCTGGATTTTCTATTGTTTTGTGTATTTTAATAAGGATAGTTGATTTTTCAAATGTTATACTTTCAAGAGTATCTTCATATGTATCTTTTTGGTATTTTTAATTCGGCTACAAAACTATAGTCAGTTTAAGTCAATTCAATACTATGCATCAATTTGAACTATTTTTAAAACTTTCCCGCCTGTCACTAATTCTGATTAACTTAGAATGAATTCTTGGAAATTACAGAAGTATGTTTCAATATTTCACTTTCTTTATATAACTATTTCTTTACCTTATACTTCACAGCTTTCAAATGTTTTATTACTTTGCTCATACTATATTGTTTTTTCTTCACTGAATCTGTCATTGAACTAAGAGTTTTCTTATGCATCTCAAATCCATTGCATAACTTTGCACCTAGGTGAAACTTCCAGATTTATTGCCACAATTTCTCTTTCTTCCCCTCTCCATCGATAATATTTTCAGTTTGCTTTTTTATAGCCAGTAAACTTCATATTTTGCCAAATCATCCAGAGAATCCCATTGGGCTCCAGAAATTCTTTTTTTCCCCTACAGACAAACCCCCCACAACTACTGAATTATTTATTATTTTAAATAAAAAAACTTCCTGTGGAAAATTTAACCTGAAATGCCAATCTAATTTGCCTAAGATTTTGTAAGTTTAATTTCTGAAGTGACTGAGATATAAATGCTAGTCTTTCCTGGAACAATAGTATTTTTTTTTAAACCCTTACCTTCCATCTTCAAATCAATACTGTGTATTGGTTCCAAGGCAGAAGAGTGGTAAGGTCTAGGCAATGGGGGTTAAGTGACTTGCCCAGGGTCACACAGCTGGGAATTGTCTGAGGCTAGATTTGAACCTAGGACCTCCTGTCTCTAGGCCTGGCTCTCAATCCACTGAGCCACCCAACTGCCCCCAACAACAGTATTTTTATACAATTTCTAAAGTTAAACACCCAAGTCTTAACTCACACATACTGTAGAGGACCTGTCCTCAAAGCCCACCGGTTTGTAAAAGAGCCTGATTCTATACTCATGGTTATGATTAAGATTATTTGGGTAAGAATATAAATTTATTGATTTGGTTAGCATTATAATCAATCAAGTGGCCCCCTTAAATGACCAATTACTTTGAAACTCCATCATGTGGATCTATAAATAGAGTGTTAGGAAGTCATTATTCAGCCTCTCCCTTGAACATCCCAAGATCTCCTTAACTGGTATATAGCTAATTAGGAAATGGTTCATCAAAATATTCATTCCTCCATCCCCATGTAATGGGTATAAAACAGGCAGGAAGAGAATCTTTTTTTTTTTTATCAGTTTTCTACTAGTCAAATTTTGCTAAAAGGTAGACATTCATTGAGATTCTCAAAGATAAAAAAAAATGTGAAGAGTCTCTGACCCAGAACCCAATGGAATATACAACAATTCTAATAGAAATTAATATAGTATATGGAAAAACACAATTTAACATTACTACCTGAGTACTTTGGCTTTAGATTTCAGTGATAGGAGAAACATAATTTTGTACTTTACTGTCTATTAATAACCTCATCATCTATATAATAGGAACTCTAGGCTTGTTTCTGCAACAATTATTGCTGCTCTGCATTTTTATAATCCTTATTTTAGGCAAAAAGGCATTTCTATCATTAGACGACTCATTCTTCTGCTAGAAGACCCTGTTAAGATAGTTTTTTTTAAATAATTTCTACATTTTATATTTAAGAGGAAAAGGATTAATAAATTTTTAAGTAGGAGACCCCTGCTGTGCAGTTGGTCAGTTAGTGACAGTTAGAAGGGTGTGGCTTGTAAGTTGCAGACCGTTGGAAAGGGCTTTTTGGTTTCTTGGTCCCCTGGGAGAGGAGTGTGTGTGGCTTGCTCTCTCTCTGGGACTGTTGGAGTCAGAGAAATGGATTTAATGCCTTAATAGCCTTATTGATTATCAATTAACTTGGGTAGATAAGGTGGATAGATAGTGTTTATATTATCAGATAGAGAGAATAGGAGAGTAGGAGAGGGCTTCAGCCTAGCAGAAGATACTGCCCTCTAAGGCAGATAGATGTAGGGTTTTCTAGAAAAATTTAGTTAGGATTGGGATCTTGGGTATAGTTATAATCTATTATAAAGTTACTTTCACTTTCCTCCTTCCTATTTCCTAGCTGTATTTCCTAATAATAAACTAAGTGTTTTGCATTTAATAAACTGTGCACAGGCTTTTGATCAAACTCCTGTCCCCCAAAATTTAACCCTTTTCAACCCCCTGACCTTCTGGTTAGATACTCAGGAATATACTGGAGACAGCTCATGTTGGCATTGGAAAATGCTTCAGATCAGGGCCTAATTTATTATTTTATTTATTGTCCCTATTTAAGAAAGGATGGAGAAAATGTTAATAATGTAGGTTAAATATAAAGATGTTTCATGTGTACATTTTTTCCTAGACAATTAAATGTTAAACACTTACTTGCACATCTCTGGACGTTCTCTTATTCATAATGGAAAGTCTGGCCAAAACAAAACAAAAAGTAACCAAAAACTTCATCTACCAAGGAAACTCAATTAAAGGCTTATCCAACTGGAAACATGACTTTAGACCTCATTCACCAACAGAATTCTGCCCTTAGCCACAGCCTGAATAGTTTTGTACTTTATTGCTATCCAGATGCCTCTTAATCCAGCAAGTTTTCCTGATTTTCTGTGTAATTGTTCTTATTCATGACTATTATGCTACATTTCTAAATTCAGAGTAAATCTGGATACAAAAAGGAATAGTGTAGGGCCATTTGAGTTAGGTAATAGTAATAATAAAGAATCATCTGGTTCAGTTCCTTCCTTTAAAAAATTGATGAAACTGAGGCCCAGTTAAGTGTTTTTAAGTTTTAAGGGCTGTCTCATAATTCCACAACTTGGGGATATGGTGAAAAATTTGCGTTCATCAAGCATCTCAAAATCTTTCATGTATATACAATTTTGTTATATGATTTAACTATGTTACAAGGCAAATTCATTTTCTGTGCTGTGATTCTGTGTGTACAATGGTGGTCTATTTAGCATCATTGTTTGGACCTTTAAAATTTGGAATATTTGTTATTTTTGTGTGTTTTCTTTCAAGAAAATTGGTTGAAAGTTAATTTTAATAGTACTATATTATTTTCAATAGAATCTTTGGTGTTTGGGGGGTTCTAGACTTTTTAAAGGACAAAAGCCTTTTTGTATTAAGACATGTATAAACTTAAATTTCCTCCTTAATCAGAATGACCCAATTTAATAGAAACAGCAGGAAAAAGAAATGTCTATCTATGTGTGTGTATGTACATACACATATTTATACATATATATGCATATAGGTATTGTTAGGTAAAAGTTAGGGTTGTTGACTGAATATATTATATTAGTGGTTGCCAGAGATTTAAATTCAATCCCAAGTCAGTTTGGGATTTTTATGGTGGTTTAATTACAATAGAAGGAAGAAATTAAGAAGAAGAGAGAGAGAGGAAAGAGAATTGGACTGCTCTGGTGAGCCATGTAGGAGTTCAGAGGCTTAGGCCAAGGGGCCTTCTCAATCTACCTCGACTTCCAGCCACAAGCCCTCCTCCGAGATGACAGGCCTCCTCGGAGGATAGTGCTTTAGGAGGTCAAGGAAAAGAGGAATCAGTCCTATCACTCACCAATGTCACTGAGGGAAGATGCCTCACCTAAACCACTAATCCTCCATCATTTGTCAATTTCCTTTTCCATCATGTTAGTCCATTCAGTAGAAGTGAGATGATATCTTAGAGTTGTATTAATATTCATTTCTTTAATCAGTAATGATTTAGAGCATTAAAAAAAAAAGTCCTTACCTTCTATCTTAGAATCAATACTGTGTATTGGTTCCAAGGCAGAAGAATGATAAGGGCTAGGCAACGGGGGTCAGTGACTTGTCCAGGGTCACACAGCTAGGAAGTAGGTCTGAGGTCATATTCAAATCTAGGACCGCCCATCTCTACATCTGACTCCCAATCCACTGAACCACTGAGCTAGCTGCCCCTAGAGCATTTTTTTAATGTAATTATTTTGATAGCTTTGATTTCTTCTTCTGAGAAGCACCTGTTCTATCCTTTGAGCATTTATTAATTGGGGAATGGATTTATTTTTATAATTTGTCTCCTTTCCCTATATATTTGAAAAAAGAAGCCTTTCTCAGAGAAACTTGATGTACATTTCTTCCTGTTCTTCTACCCCCTTTTCCCCTCCCCCCCCCCCGAGTTTCTGGCTTTCCTTCCAATTTTGAATACATTGATTTTGTTTGGGCAAAAACTTTAAAATTTCATGTAATAAGTATTATTCATTTTATTTCCCATGATTCTCCCTCATTTGTTGATAGTTATATATATTGTAAATGAGCTCATAAACTTAATTAGTTCCAGAATTTACAAAAATGTATAATTCAAATAGACATTTTACTGTCCTTAGTCCTATTTAAGGGTAGGAAGTATAATCTGAGAATGAATGAATTTTACTGGAAATGTTTTGTGTCTTTTGGTTAACATCTTTACTTTTTGTATCAAACTTATGTAACATATTATTTTGCACTTAAAAATACCTTAAGATCAAACATTAATATTCCCTCTTAAAGTTGTCTTCCCTTTGCTTTTGTATTAAAAGAATCAAATACAATGTGAACAATCAAATGACATCTATATTCTAAATGCATATCACTAGCTTTTGTTTTTGATTGACTGTAAAGTAAAATATATTTAAGAAATTTTAGTTCATTTGCCAATAAGCAAATTTAATCAAAATTATCATACAAGCTGATAACATTCTGTTAATAGTAAGATAAACTGATATTTCTTTTTTTTCTCTCTTTTCTAATAGGTGTCTGCTTCAGAATGGTAAGTCAATACACAGTCTATTTCTTTACTCCTTCTTTTGAAAAAATACTAATATTCTGATGACAGGAACATTATAGTCTCTCAGCGTACAAAGACAAAAAATTTCACCATGTATTTCATTAACATTCTGTGGCATTTAATTAAAATATTTTTTCTCTGAACTATTCTCATTACATATAAATACAAAATATTAAGATTAAAATAATCTCTTCAGAAATAATGTTCTCCTCAGAGCTTTGCTTTTTAACATTTTTTTAACAAAATCTAAGCAAACTACATCTATAACAATGGAGATATTATAATTTTCCCCTTTATTACAAGGAGGTTTAAAAAATCCTTCTTTCATATTAGATTAAAATCTAAAATTCCCTTCTGCTCTGCCTTAATGGAGATAGAGAACAGCTGTTCACTAGTTAGAGCTAAAGTTATTCATTCTTTTCTGCAGGCTGAATAATTCTAGTTTCTAACTTATTCCCATAGGTACTATTTTTCAATACATGTTGTAAATTTAAATGGCAAAAAAGGGGGGGAAAGTATTAAAGAATTAAAGTTCAAGTCCCCTTTTCCCCTTCTACATTTTATAGTCATCTCTAGTTAGAGAGCCATGAACTTTTACCCCTCTTTTAAATACCAGGAGAGAATATTCCATTGTTTTTATAAAGTTACGACTCTTTAAAAATCAGGCATTAATAGAGGGAAAAGATATTGGGCATACTACATAGAATCATCCTTTATCTGGTTTCTTTTCATAGTATTCACTTCTAATCAACAAAAGTTTTATAGCAAATGCCCTATACATAGCTCTGGATAGAATCTGAGAGGCCATTGAGTCTAAACTGGTACTTTATGAATGAGGAAAGTAAGGGCCAATGGCAGTAGGTGACTTGCCTGGGGTCACACAGTAACTAACTGTCTGAAGCAGGATTTGAACCCCCATTTTCCTAATTCCATGTCCAGCTCTCATCTATATCATATGACCTCTCAGAATTTTAATATAATATTAATAGGCTTCTTATGCTTAGACATTAGAGAGCTGTCAGATATCAAGAAAGATAGCAGTGGACTGCAAGGTGGCTTAGTAGATTGAGAGTCAGGCCTAGAGACAGGAGGTCCTGGGTTCAATTCTGGCCTCAAACAGAAGCCTGGGAGTAAATTACTTTAGCTTAAAAGCTGGATGGCCTTCTAAACTAAGGATTTAAGAAAGGTTTTTCATATAGAAATTATTACAATTCAACATTAATTTTCCTTACACCCTTATAACAAGAAATTTTTAAATATTTAAAAATGAATTTAACAAAACTAACCAACATATTGAAAAACAAGGCATCGCATGTAATATTCTATACTCAGATCTTCCTACACACATCTACAGAGAAGGCGGGGGCTGGCAACGATACCTTCTCAAATCTTCTTGGAGCCAGACTTGATCATTATGATTTAGCAACTTTTAATTTTGACTGTCTCATTATTATGCTTTCCATTTACATCCTCTTAACCATTTAACCATCTTAACCTCTTTTTTTTTAAATATATTTTATTTGATCATTTCCAAGCATTATTCGTTAAAGACATAGATCATTTTCTTTTCCTCCCCCCCACCCCCCATAGCCGACGCGTAAGTCCACTGGGCATTAGATGTTTTCTTGATTTGAACCCATTGCTTTGTTGATAGTATTTGCATTAGAGTGTTCATTTAGAGTCTATCCTCTGTCATGTCCCCTCAACCTCTGTATTCAGGCAGTTGCTTTTCCTCAGTGTTTCCACTCCCATAGTTTATCCTTTGCTTATGAATAGTGTTTTTTTCTCCTGGATCCCTGCAAGTTGTTCAGGGACATTACACCGCCACTAATGGAGAAGTCCATTACGTTCGATTATACCACAGTGTATTAGTCTCTGTGTACAGTGTTCTCCTGGTTCTGCTCCTCTCGCTCTGCATCACTTCCTGGAGGTTGTTCCAGTCTCCATGGAATTCCTCCACTTTATTATTCCTTTTAGCACAATAGTATTCCATCACCAACATATACCACAGTTTGTTCAGCCATTCCCCAATTGATGGGCATCCCCTCGTTTTCCAGTTTTGGGCCACCACAAAGAGCGCAGCTATGAATATTTTTGTACAAGTCTTTGTGTCCATTATCTCTTTGGGGTACAGACCCAGCAGTGCTATGGCTGGGTCAAAGGGTAGATATTCTTTTGTCGCCCTTTGGGCATAGTTCCAAATTGCCCTCCAGAATGGTTGGATTAGTTCACAACTCCACCAGCAATGAATTAATGTCCCTACTTTGCCACATCCCCTCCAGCATTCATTACTTTCCTTTGCTGTTATGTTAGCCAATCTGCTAGGTGTGAGGTGATACTTCAGAGTTGTTTTGATTTGCATCTCTCTGATTATAAGAGATTTAGAACACTTCTTCATGTGCTTGTTAATAGTTTTGATTTCTTTATCTGAGAACTGCCTATCCATTTCCCTTGCCCATTTATCAATTGGAGAATGGCTTGATTTTTTGTACAATTGATTTAGCTCATTATAAATATGAGTAATTAAACCTTTGTCAGAGGTTTCTATGAAGATTTTTTCCCAATTTGTTGTTTCCCTTCTGATTTTAGTTACATTGGTTTTGTTTGTACAAAAGCTTTTTAGTTTGATGTAGTCAAAATTATTTATTTTACATTTTGTGATTCTTTCTATATCTTGCTTGGTTTTAAAGCCTTTCCCCTCCCAAAGGTCTGACATGTATACTATTCTGTGTTTACCCAATTTACTTATGGTTTCCTTCTTTATGCTTAAGTCACTCACCCATTTTGAATTTATCTTGGTGTAGGGTGTGAGGTGTTGATCTATTCCTAGTCTCTCCCACACTGTCTTCCAATTTTCCCAACAGTTTTTATCGAATAGTGGATTTTTGTCCCAAAAGCTGGGATCTTTGGGTTTATCGTATACTGTCTTGCTGAGGTCGCTTTCCCCCAGTCTATTCCACTGATCTTCCTTTCTGTTTCTTAGCCAGTACCAAATTGTTTTGATGACTGCTGCTTTGTAATATAGTTTTAGGTCAGGGACTGCAAGGCCCCCATCATATGTTTTTTTTTTCATTATTTCCCTGGATATCCTTGATTTTTTGTTCTTCCAAATGAACTTTGTTATGGTTTTTTCTAAATCAGTGAAGAAATATTTTGGTAGTTCAATGGGTATGGCAACCATCTTAACCTCTTAACCATCCTCTTAACCATTGTCTTCCTGCTTCTCTTTACTTCATTTCGTGTCACTTCCTGTTTCTTTCCCGGCATCTATGTATTTGTATTATTCATCATTCTTATAACACAGTAACAGCCCATTTGTACATCCCAACTTGTTTAGCCAGTCTCAATCTGATAGTATCTACTTTATTTCAAGGTTTATGCTGTTGCAAAGAGTGCTGTTACAGTTTCTCTCATCTTCTATCCATTTTCTACAAAGCTGCCAAAGTGTTGACTCTAAAAAAACTTATCTGACCACATGAACCCCCCACTAGAAAATCTTCATTGGCCTTCCCATTGATTCTAGCCTAAAATTATTTAAGGCTTTCTCTAATCTGATTCCCACCTGCTTTTTAAGTCATACTTCATTTTTTTTCTTATGCTCTCTCAATTATAGTCAAATGGGATCATTTACCATTCCTGGTATGACATTTCATCTCCCACCTCCATGCCTTAGCAAAGTGGTTCCTCAAGTCTAAAATGTTTTTCCTCCTACCTGCACTCTATAGAATCACTTACTTCAGAAGCCAGCCTACATGCCATCTGCTCCACAAGGTCTTTCCTAATATCAAGTTATTGAAGTTGTCCTTGAAATCCCTTCTCATTGTGTACACTTTGTATTTACTTATTTATAAACATGTTAAATCCTCCCAGTAGAACATACAGATTCCTTGAAAGCAAAAACTATGTCTTTGTAGTTCCAGTACCTAGGACATTGCCTCCAAAATTGCCTAATAAATGATTTTTTTAATTGAAATTTGAAAACCTCTGAAGAGAAGGGCAGAGAAACAAGTTGTCTAGTTTACCTTTTCTGCAAGTCAGAAACAAGAAAATGTGTGAATGGCATCCCTATATTGTAATACTTTAGTTCACTAAGTTGCTAAGGCAATAGCTGATAACATTTAAAACACACATTAGGAAGGGAAGATAGGAGGGAAAGAAAATGAATCATGCAAACATGGAAAAATATTTAAAATGTAAAAAAACACATTAATTTACTTTCCTGACTTGGTAAGCAATATATACTGAACCGTAGCTTTCTTTGAAGATGTTGTAGTGCCTTGAAATTGTGCTTCTGAATGTGAATGGTTATTATCTGTTAATGTAAATGTCACTTCTAATATAATATTGGACATGCACTTATCTCAAATGTACCATGGAAGTTGCTTACTACTTATGAGACTTTGGATAAGTCACATAACTTCCCTGGTTCTCAGTTCCCTCTTTTGTAAAATAAGACTAGAAGATAACTGAGAGCCTTTCTAACCCTAGATGGTATCCAGAACAAATACCATCCATTTACCTGTGATTAAAGTTTTACTGTAGTTGAGATATATAACATTTACCATTATATACCTTAAGAAAAGAAATTACAATCCTTAAGTTAGTGTTCTTTGAATTTTGGAACCAAATTTATTAGGAATCTAGGCTTTTTGTGCCAAATGGACTGTCCTTCTCTCTCCTGTTTTCCTATTAATTTAGTACACGGAAGGTGAGGCTAAGAAGACTGGAGTTGTTGGATGGGTTAAGAATACTAGCCAAGGAACGGTAAAAGGCCAAGTTCAAGGTCCTGAAGATAAAGTCAACTCTATGTGAGTAATAAGATTTCTTCAATATCTACTCCTTGGAACATCAAGTTTAATACAGGCAAATATAAATGCAGTTTGTGAAATGTTTAAAGGCGTTCCTAAATATTAAGAATTAATCTTTTCTTTAAAACTTTTTATATTATTGTCATAAGCATAATTGCTTAGAATTGCTAATCATTTCCACAAAAATAGATTATATAAAATAATATACCCAGTTGGACTCTGACATTGCTGGGGTTTAAGTGATAAATCCTACCATCACCAAATACTTGATTTATATTTTTGATGATCACATGAACAGGTTTTACAGTGAGGTTTCATGATGTTTTGATAGAATATGGTGATAATGTTAATGAAATGATTGTGAAATTGTGTTGGTCAGGGCAATGTAACAAGGGGAATATTTGAACAGTGGTGGAACAGATTTAGTTTGTGTGTTCTAACAACATCAACAAATGCTTAGATGACAATGAGGTCTCCAGGAGCATTAGCTGCTTCTGAGGGCCTACAAAAGTGATGGTGAACCTTTTAGAGGGGCAGGTGATGTGAGATATGTCCTCAGGAGAGGGGGAAGGGAACAGCCTGGTCCCCCATACCTCTGGCTTTATAATAAGAAACTCTGGCTAACTCTGTTCTGGGGTGATGGTGCCTGTACCCACAGAGAGGTGTAATGATTAAAATAGTGGGAGTCATAAACTGTTACAGATAAAAGAGTGGTTGGCTTAAATTGTGACCGCAGAAAATATGGTTTCAAGACAGTGTCTTGTTTTAAATCAAATATAAGGTGGTCACCAGGGAAAAATTCCCAAATATTAAATATACCCAAGTCAGCTGGGTTTTATAGAGATTTTAATTTATACAAATGAGGAATTAATGAAAAGAGAGAAAGAGAAAAAGGAAATAATGAGAAAAAGGTCTAGACCAGCCTAGGCCAGCATGAGCCAGCCTAGGCTGAAAACCCTAAGAGAGAGATCAGTCAGTCTTTTATCCACTCACCACAAGATTTGTCCAAGCAAGATTCTAGTGTTCAGAGAGACACCAGCTGCCTCCTCCAATTCAGCTTTTCCCAGCTGAATCCCCCAAGATCTCCTTTTTGACCTCCTTTTAAAGGGAATTTTCTCCTTTGTCACCTCCCCTAAATTCTCACATCTACCAATCACAGTAGACGTTTTTCCAAAGGACAGACCATTCTTAATTCACAACTGAGTAGACTTAAACTTTTGATTAAGTTCACACCTGAAAAAACCTCTGAGTAAGTTCTCACCTCTTTGCTCCTTGTAAATTCACAATTTACCTGACCTTTATAGGTACTTAGCACCCTTTTGTATTAGATCTAAAAATAGGCACAGCTTAAGAATTTTTGCCTTTCTGTAAGTATGGGTTTAAGTATTTTTCATTTTTCAGCAAGGAGTTTCTTCCCCTAAAGCATGCTTAAGTAGGGATGGAGTAGAGGTCTCACATTCCTGATCTAAGTTCCTTCATTGTTTAAAATGGGGAATAGTCTTAACCAAATATTATGAAGTAGGGTCTGAGAATTTTTAAGATTCTGAGTGACCCCCTCTGGAATGCGTGCCATAAGCTCACCATCATTGGCCTGGAAGATATCTTCTTGGTAAAAATCTCATGAAACTTTGGAGAATTCATAGACATTCTCTTCTAGTATCTTCTGGACCTGTTCAACATTTCTTTTTAACCAATTAACATATAATCTAAGAGATTTTAGGAGACTTTAGGGACTGACTAGTCAGCTTTCCTGATTCTTCTCTATGACTGAAGCAACACGTATTTATCCATTCTCTAAAGACCTACAGTGATACTGCTTGAGGTGGCCCATTATACTTTTGTCTAGATCTAATTATTAATAATTTTTATTCTTACATCAAGTCTAAGTCTCTCTTTATAATCTTCATCCATTGTTATTAATTGTATCCTTTAGAGTCAACAGAACATTCCTAATCATTCTCACATATTATAGCCCTTCAAGTACTTAGAGACAGCTGTTATGATTCACAGTCTCCTTTTCCTTACAGGAACCATTCCTAGTTCCTTAAACTAATCCACATATAGTATAATCTGTAGGTCCATTACCATCCTGTTCATCTTCCTTTTGCCACTCTTCAGCTTATTTTGTAAGAATTTAAATTTAGGTTTTATGCTAAATATGAAAGTTCTAAAGTAATATTGTGAATGTTGATTTAAAAATATTGCAGCTTAAGTCAAAATGACTTTTAGCAGCTTTATTTACAAAGAGGTGGAAAGAGTGAGAGTGGAAAAATGTAGAGAAAGAGATGGATTCTAATAAGCCTATCAGCCCTTCTCCTGAGAAGCCAGGCTCAGCCCCAGCAGGTCTTCCCCAAGGATTTTCCTAGTAATCCTCAGCCAGAAGTCCCAGGGGTGGTGTCTTCAGCCAGAGTTCTACCAATGTAGCCTCCTCCAAAGCCAAGGCAATAATCTCCAGAACCAATCTCTCCAAAAGCCAGGAAAGGAAAGCCAGCTACTCATCCAGCAAGCTGACACAGAATGCAGGGAAAGAGTCTTCTCCTTCAGTCCAGCTCACCTAAACAGAGTAAGAATAACTGAATCCTTGAGCTGGCCTTTTAAAAGCACTTTTCTCAATGTCACTTCCTGTCGCTCCCCCACTTTACGGGAACCAATTGCAGTCTTTCATTTTGCCTAATACTGCCCAGGGGAGGGTGGTGACCTTTGGAGGTATGAGCTTACTCTAATAAGTGACTTGCAAACTCTTTTAGTGTCAAGTAAGGTACTAAGTAGGGGTACTTGAGTTTTTGATTAATTAACTTAAAAGTTGCTGATTGATAGACAAAGAGAGTTTAATTCACTCTTCATAATCACTTATCTTCAGCTTATTCCATGTGATCTGATTAGAGTAGTAGTATATAGGGACTATTACTCACCTCCCTAGACTAAGACATTTTACTTTTCTTATTTTTTTAAATTTAATTAAAAATGTTTTTCATTTGCATGTAGAAACACTTTTTGACACTTAAAAATTCAGATTTTTTTCCTCCCATTTTTCCCTGAGGCTGTGAATAGTCTGATATAAATTCTACTTATAGTTTCATATAATACCTATATCCATATTTCTCATGTCATGGTAGAAGTCACATATCACATGTACAGTAGGAATCTCCTGGGGGTAGGGGGGAGCAGCTGGGTGGCTCAGTATATTGAGAGCCAGGCTTAGAGATGGGAGGTCCTAGGTTCAAATCTGGCCTCAGACACTTCCTAGCCATGTGACCCTGGGCAAGTCACTTAATCCCCATTGCCTAGCCATTATCAGTCTTCTGCCTTGGAGCCAATACGCTACTGACTTCAAGACGGGAGATAAGGATTAAAAAAAAAAAGAAATCTCATGAAGGAAATCTAGTGGAAGATGACATGCTTTGATCTGCACTCAGATTCCCATAGTTCCATCTTTGCCTGTGGATAGCATTTTCATCTTGGAGATTTGCTTCTGACAATGGTTTAGTCCTTCACAGTTGATCACTGTATAATATTTCTGTTACTATATATACCATTTTCCGTTTTGCTCACTTCTCTTTGCATCAGTTCATATAAGTATGTTCCAGGTTTTTCTAAACTCATCCTGTTGATTGTTCCTTATGGTATAATAGTATTCCATTATAACCATATACCACAACTTGTTTATCCATCCCTCAAGTGATCCATCAGTTTCCAATCTTTTGCCACTACAAAAAGAACTGCTAAAAATATTTTTGTACAGGTAGGTCCTTTTCACTCATCTCTGATATTTTGGGGGTATAAAACCAGTAGTGGAATTATTGGGTCCAAGGGTATGGATAGTTTTGAGGTCCTTTGAGATTAGCTCCATATTGCTCTCCAGAATGGTTGTATCAGTTGTACCAGTTAACTGTTCCACCAGTATTCCTAATTTTCCCACATCCCCTTCCACATTTATCATTTTCTTTTTTGTCGTGCTATTTTGCTTTTCTTATTGCTACCTCATATAGCATTGATTCTTTTGCCTGCTATTTCACATTTATAATAATGAACTTGTAGTCCACTGAAAGTTTTTCAGAAAAGTTTCTAACGAGATATACCTCCCTCTATTTTTGTGAAAATAATTTTTTAATCTAAACATAAGACTTTTTATTTATTTCTATTAAATTACACCTTACTGTTTTTAACCTATTATTTGAGATTATTAATGCTTGTTGGATCCTTTCTCTGTCATTCAAAATGTTAACTGATTATACCTTTTAGCTTTGTGCCATTTGAAAATGGAATAAATATGCCATTCTTGCCTTTATACAAGTTTAGACTCCTGGAGCATACTCTAGTAGACCACTTTAAAAAAAAGTTTATTGATGTATTTTGTTTTTATATTATATTTTTATATTATAGATATTATAGATATTGAGGAAATCTATTACAATTATGAAAATATATATTTTACCTATATGTATAACACATTATAAGAAGTCTCATATGCATAGTTGTAAATTCTTTAACCCCTAAAAACTACATTACACCAAATTCCTTTCTGTATTACTTGGAATCCTTTTCCCTTTTCCTGGGACCTCAGGTTTACATGATTGTATTTAAGTTTGCTGTGACTCCTCCCACTCTCTCTCTTCTTTCACAAGCGGGCTGGGTTAGTACCTTTCTTAACTAGTTTTTTTAATTTAGTTGTTATTAATAAAACTTTATAAAATATAATACTTAGTTATTGAATATTAATTTTAAACCCCACATTTTTGGCTTACCATGACAGGACAGAATTGTCAAATATTTTTAAGAGAGATTTTCAGTTAAGTTAGTAAGTTTTTCACCAGCCACCCAGCCTGGCTGCCTTTGCACCATCCTGACTACTGCTGCTCCACCCTACTGCCTGCACTGTTGCTGCAGTATGTATGTGTATATATATATATGTTATGTTGTATTAAAGGTAGAGAACCAAAAAGAAGTTCCTACCAAAAGAGGTGTTTATATAAAACAGGAAACCAAAAAGAGTTTCTGTGCAGGTATTATAATTAACTCTTCAGTTTAATTTACTTCCATCAGAACAATCTAGATTTCTTGGTGATGTTATAGACCCTAAACAGATTTTCCTCAGCAATATATAGGTTTAGTTTTTTCTAGACTTTTCTGCCAAATTTTGAAATAATGGCAGTAATATACTTTGTTTAAAATTATCTTTGCCAAGGTTAAAAGAATTGCTACATCTGTAAACATTGTGACAATTATCCATCAGTTCATAATTTTTTTTTAATGTCACACAGCAACTCATGTGAAATATGATAGTGGGTTTGCTTGCTATTGTAATTAACTGGGCTATTGTGAATTTGGGGGACTTTGGTACTTTCTTTGAATGTACATTATCTACTATACTACTGTATTACCGTTTTATTCTGAAAATCATTTGTATTCACACAGTTGTTTATGGCCTAGTTAAAAAGGAAATGGATTTCATTTTGATGAGGAACCTTTGTATTCTATCTCTCCTTGGCTGACACTGTCACTGATTGTAAACTATATATTTTTGATTTTTAAAAATCTTTTATTATTGTTTTTCCTTGCATGTGCAATATAGTATTTGAGTTATATTTTTTCTCTCCTTTTTTGTATTTGAAGCATATTCCAACAGTATTGAAAAGATTTTCTTTAACTTTTTTTTTTGTTTTGCAGTAATATAAGTTAAAAATACATTTGTTCTAATATTAATGCATACCCCAAAATCTTTAGACTACAAAAATGATGCCATTGATTATTTTAAAAGTATGGAACTTTGCTTAATGATTCTGTCTGATTCTGGAAGAAGGAAATACAAAAAGAGCCACTGTACAATGCTAAAGAAGCACAAAGCTACCTGTATAATGCCTATCGAGTGCAAGATCAAAGAGACTAAATCCCAGTAGGATTGATGTCATTTTAAGCCAAGAGAAGAGGACTTGATCTTGTTTGGGTTTTGAGGTTGTGGCTGTTTTGACATACATCAGAAGCTGGATTTCCTCTGAGCCACCTTACTTTGGTTACCATTCTGGCTCCTATAATCTAGTCCCTTTTCTGTCTTTCATAGTGTGGCAAATTTTATTTAGTCCTGGCTACTGATTGGATAAGTGAATAATTTCTTAAATCATTTTAATTGGGCCCTGATTCAAGGACCTGTTATAAATTTGTTTTTCCTTTACTTAGATTTTCTAGACATGAGACTTAGATATTTTATTTTTCATCCACAAGTTGTTTTTTCTTTTTTTTTCTTTTTCTGATTTTGGATTTCTTTTGCCAATTGATTCATATACCTCATAACTTAGCCATGCATCACTGAGTGATCCCTATGTTTCTTATTATCCACCTCAGGGGGGTCTTTGTTATTATTGTGAACTTTGATTTGAATTTGAGCCTAATTTAGGATAAGAAACAAGAGACTACCTTCCAGAATCCAGAAGGCACCATGAAGACACCTGCAGAGACTACATGCTGCAACAGAAGATCCAGAGTACACTTTGGGATAATTGAACTATGGGGTGTTGAAATGCTTTTATTTTGAATGTATACTCATATGCCAAAGGGGACTGCCCCCAAATTGGCTTTTTGTCAACCTAGTAATCATTGGTTTTGTTCTTTTTTCCTTTTATCCACAAATTATTGCAATTTATAAGATACTTATGTATCCTTGATCCTTTTGGGGAGACTGGGCTCCCAACAGGATCTATAGGGGGGGTTGTATAGTTGGAAATTGTTGAACCCCTAAAAACAACATTACCCAAAATTCCTTTCTGTATTACCTAGAATCCTTTTCCCTTTTCCTGTGTCCTCTTGTTTACATGATTGTATTTAAGTTTTCTGTGACTCCTCCCATGCTCTCTTCTCTTGTGACTGGGCTGGGTTTAGTTATTTTTTTAATTTAGTTATTATTAATAGATCTTTTAAAATATAATACTTAATTATTGAATATTAATTTTAAAACTTACACATAACTAAGAAAACTAATAATACACTAATGTCATTTGAAAATGCATGCCGCATTTCACATCTTAGCATCCCTTACCTCTCTATTTAAAAACAAATTTATTTTCTCTCCCTCTTACTCTTCATACCATTGAAAAAAAGTTTATAAAATTGTAACAAATATGTCTAGTAAAGCATAAACAAATTCCCTTCATCTCTTATAATTAATACAAACATCCATTAGTAATAAATTGTATTGATCATAGTTTCTATAGCTTAAAATTTCTCTTTATGTTTGTGTAAATTGTTCTCTTTTCTGCACATTTTATTCATCATTTATAAAAATTCTCAAAACTGTTTTTGTAATATTGATTTTATAGCATAAATTGTTTTAATTGGTTCTGCTTACTTTTAATATCTTTTTGCAGTCATCTATTTCCCCATTCCTTTTAGCAGAATGGTATTCTATCATATTTATATACCATAATGTATTTAATTTAATTTAATGTCTAATAATAAAAATATTATATTTTATGAGGTTTATTAAGGATTATTAGAAACCAAGGATACAAAATAAAAACCACATGCCCATGGCTGATTAGCCCATTCAAAATTCCCTCGCTTAGCTTACTTGCTACACTTGCTACATCATTGCAATGGAAGAGAAGAGAGCGCCGGAGGCATTACTGCCAGTTAAATACCAATTGTGATCTCACCAACGTGGTGACTCAGGTGAGATTATAGGGAATTTTTGGAAATACCAAGGACTTTTGGGGATTGAAGTGCGGGGTTCAAAATATCCATTTTTATATTCCCCTGAGGCCCGAGGAAGACTAGTCTCTCTGATGGGCCTTGTAAACATACCAACTTTGAAATTACAATAATTTGAGGATAAGAGGAAAAGAGAACAAAACTAATAATTGCTAGGTGCATTGACAAAAAGCCAATTAGGGGGCAGCCCCCTTTGGCATAAGAGTATGCATACAAAACAAATCATTTAAACCCACACAGTTCAAATTGCTACATCCCAAAGTTCACTCTGGATCTTCTGGTGCAGTGTGTGGTCTGTGGAGGCATCTTCATGGTGTCTTCTCCAAACAGTTCACTTTCTGGATTTGGAGAGGTAGTGTGTTTTTTTCCCTAAAATTACTCTCAAAAGGAATTTAAACTTTGCAAATTTAAAATAATGATAATATTTATACATTAATATATTCACTGATTCTTCAATTCTTAGATAGTCCTTTAATTTCTAGTTTTATGTCATGACAAAAAGAGGTGCTATAATATTTTGTTCCTAAAATTGTTTTTTTTACCCTTGATCCCTTTTTGGTATAGTCCCAAGATGTGTCAAAGGGCTTGCCTTATTTAGAAACTTTTGGGATATAATTCCAAATACCTTTCTAGGATAGAAACCTAGGTAGGACCACCAATACTGCATTGATATGTCTTTTTTCCCATTCCAAGATGACATCAAACCATTAATGATTATTTTTTTACTTGGGCCATTCTACCAGTAGAGATATATAGCTCATCTCCTAAGAGACTTTGTTAAATATTTGTCTATAATCTAGGTAAATTATATGTTAAAAACTCCATGGCATAAATGTTTAGTAATTTTTCCTTTGTTATATATTTATTTACTATCTCCTTTCCTAGATGGCAAACTCTTAGAACACTCTTATTTCTATTTTATATTTTAAATATTTGCTGTTTCTTAGGACAGTTGTAAATGGACTTTCTTCCCTTGTAACAAATCCCAGGAAGTAGAGGAGATTTTCTAATCAGTCACTCAATCAATAAGTATTTAGTAAAAGTCTATAGGATACTCAGCTAAATGCTTCCAGGGAGCTTATCTTCTAACAGGACATACCTACATATGTAATAATAATTACTACTCTAAGGGCTGTTGAAGTCACCAGGGGAGAGTGTACAGTGAGAAGAGCCTGGAACTTCCATTTAAAGAGATCACTCAGGCCAGTCTTCTCTTCGTTTCCCACCTTGCTGCCCTCCTTTGGATTATACCCCAGGACCTTTTCATCCTGAAAGAGCACTTCATCCCTGGAACTCTCATTCTTCCAGATGGCTCCTTCCTCTGATTGCAGACTAGAGAGCTGCTCCAAGAGCAGATTTAAGGAGAGCACCCTGGCCTAAGCTTGCTTTTGTGTGTTGTCTTCCCCTGTTAGATTGTAAGCACCTTATAGACAAGGATATCCTTTTTTTTTTTTTAATCCATTACCTTGTCACTTAGAATCAATACTGTGTATTGGATCCAAGGCAGAAGAGCAGTGAGGGTTAGATAATTGGGGTTAAGTGACCTGCCCAAGGTCACACAGCTAAGAAGTAGGTGAGGTCAGATTTGAACCCAGGACCTCCTTTCTTTAGGCCTGGCTCTCAAACTATTCCTCCCTGCTCCTTCTCCCTCATCCCCCTCGCCCTAACTATCTTTTACCTTTCTTTGTATCTCCAGCACTGAGCATAGTGTCTGGTACATAATAGGCACTTCATGTTTATTGAGTGTGAATCTTAAAATTTCTCAGACTTGTGAATCTTAAAAATTCTCAGACTCTACATCAGAAGATTTGATTAAGCTAAACCCATTTTAAACAATGAAGGTACTTCATTAGGAATGTGAGAACTCTAACATTACTCCACCCATACTTAAGCATACTTCAGGGGAAGATAAAGTTGTAAACTCCTTACTGAACAATGAAAAGTACTTAACCCATACTTATAGTAAGGCAAAAGCCCTTAAGCTAGGTCTGTTTTTATATCTAATACAAAAGGGTGCTAAGTACCTATGAAGGTCAAATTAATCACTAAAAGTTCAAGCAAGCTTAGCAAGAGGTGTTAGGTTTTAGTCTACTCAGGTGTGACTTACTCAAAAGTTTAAGTCTACTCAGGTATAAATTAAGAATGGTCAGCCCTTTGGAAAACGTCTACTGTGATTGATAGATGTGAAAACTTAGGGGAGGTGACATAGGAGAAAATTCTCTTTAAAAGGAGGTCAGAAGGCCTCTGATAAAGGTGATTCAGCTGAATTGGAGGCTGGTCTCTCTCTCTTGGTGGCTGAAAGGGAATGCAGCTTTGGTAGCTGGGTTGGAGCTCGGACTAGTTTGAGTAGCTGGGTCTCTCTGAACACTAGAATCTTGCTTGAGACAAATCTTGTGGTGAGTGGATTAAAGACTGACTGGTCTCTCTTAAAGCTCAGGCCTAGGCCCCTTTCCCATTATTTCCTCTTACTCTCTCTCCCCCTTTCTTTAATTCCTTCATTTGTATTAATTAAAATCTCCATAAAACCCAGCTGATGGGTATTTCATATTTGGGAATTTTTCCCATGGCGACCACTTTATTTTTTATTTAACTCAAGACACTGTCTTGAAACCATATTTTTGCGGTCACAGTTTAAGGCAACCACTCTTTTGTCTGTAACATGAGTAAGAGCCCAGGACATAGTCTATCCATGAGAGGGCTGGTTATGGATGATGAGTCTCTTATAAAGGGGACTGAAAAGGAGTAGTCAGATAGGTAGGAATCAGGAGAGAGTGTCAAATGCAGCAGGAATCTCCAGAAAAATAATGACTAAGGAAAAACTATTAGATCATTGGTGACTTTGGAGAAAGTAGCTTTGGTGGACTGAGGAGGTCAGAAGCCAGATTGAAAAAGGAAATGGGAGGAGCAGAAATGGAGACAAATAACAGATAAGTTCTTTTGCATGTTTAGCCTAGAAAGGGAGGAGAGATAGGACAGAGGCTTGAGGTGTGGTTGGGTCTAGAGGACTTCTAAAGAGGACCCCTTGCCATTCTGTGTGCCATTTCAGTGGCTCCCATTGCCACAAGGGGAAGCAGTTCCCTTTGATCAAACAAAACTTCTTTTTGTTAGGAATAAAAAGGGATCTGGCCAGAGTTATGAGTTTAGTAATAAAATGAGAGATGAGAGAGAGAATATATATATATTTCTCTTAAGGAATGATTAACCCGATTAGGACTTATTCTCCATTTGGCTGGTTTAAGGTAAAAACATTCTGCTGTAGCAAGGCTATCTTATCCATATTACATGGAAGTCCAGAAAGAGAACTAGTGAGTGAGTAGTGCTCTGGGTTTTTCAGACCTTCCCCAACCCACTCACTTTCATGCATCATGCCCATGGGCCAACTGTTGGCCCTTCCCCCTTTTCTAGGACCATCCAGGGGACAATTACTCTGCCTTGTTGTCCCCACCTTAATTGCTGGCTTTCCCACTGACCTCAGGGATCACCAGAGCTTAGTTTCTGTCCTTGTGATCAAGGTCCTCTAATTTCCTTCACATATTGTGATAGTCCATGTGAATTGATATGATTGAAAATGTCATAAAGACAGTTTCTACAAAGATTACTGCTTCTAGAAATGAGCTCAGAAATATTAGCAATTTAAAAATATAATGCAGTGTATACATTGATTTTTAAATTCCTAAACATTTATGAAATACTTTCTATGTACAGGGTATTATTCTAGATACTGGGGTTATGAAAGATGATAAATGAAATAATTCTTGATCTCAGAGAGCTTACAGTCTTATAGGAAGACTATGCTACAAGGTTGAATGTGACAGGCAAAGAAGTAGTTAGCAAAATCTCATTTTGTATTTCATTCCATGATTTTATCCTGAAAAGATCTTCTACCTCCCAACTCTCTCCCCAACCTCAGTAGTCTCCAGAGAAAGAGGAAATTTTGGAATAATACTGAGTAAATACTATTCGCTTTTAACAGTTAGTTCCAATTCTACTGAAGATGTTATTAAGAGTTGATGAGAAAGAAATAACATCTCTTTTTTAACCTAGACATGGAAAATTTCATGAAACCATTTTGCAATTTATGAATGTGTTTTATAGTTTAAAGACATTAAGTTAATAGAAATCTTATGTAACTCAAAGTGTTCCATTTTTCAAACTCAATTTCAAACAATTCTCTTTTGGTAATGCCTACATCTCTTAGTTTAATAAATAGTATCAAATTGTTTTAAATCAGATATAGATTGAAACTCAGCTAAATTGTTAATTTGCTAAGTAGGGACTGATGAAAAATCCCAAAAGTTTTTTTTAATATTTTAATTTATTTTTATTTGGTCAATTTCAAACATTATTTCTTGGTTACAGAAATCATATTCTATTCCTCCCTCCCCTCCCCCTGCCCTTTCCATAGCCACCATGCAATTCCACTGGATATTACATGTGACCTTGATCAGAACCTATTTCCATGTTGTTGATATTTGT
Source organism: Monodelphis domestica (assembly GCF_027887165.1). Classification (NCBI taxonomy): domain Eukaryota; kingdom Metazoa; phylum Chordata; class Mammalia; order Didelphimorphia; family Didelphidae; genus Monodelphis; species Monodelphis domestica. The sequence continues at coordinate 650,337,651 of NC_077227.1, read as the reverse complement.
ACTAGGGTGATCATTTAGAGTCTACATCCCCAATTATATTCCCCTTGACCCATGTAATCAAGCAGTTGTTTTCCTTCTGTCTTTCTACTCCCACAGTTTTTCCTCTGAATGTGGATAGTGTTCTTTCTTGTAGATCCCTTCGGGTTGTTCAGGATCACTGCATTGCTAGTAATGGAGAAGTCCATTACATTCAATTGTACCACAGTGTATCAGTCTGTGTACGATGTTCTCCTGGTTCTGCTCCTTTCACTCTGCATCAATTCCTGGAGGTTGTTCCAGTTCACATGGAATTTCTCCACTTTATTATTCCTTTGAGCACAATAGTATTCCATCACCAACATATACCACAATTTGCTCAGCTATTCCCCAATTGAAGGGCATCCCCTCATTTTCCAATTTTTGGCCACCACAAAGAGCGCAACTATGAATATTCTTGTACAAGTCTTTCTTTATTATCTCTTTGGGGTACAAACCCAGCAGTGTTATGGCTGGCTCAAAGGGCAGACAGTCTTTTAGTGCCCTTTGGGCATATTTCCAAATTTCTCTCCAGAATGGTTGCATCAATTCACAACTCCACCAGTAATGAATTTAATGTCCCGACTTTGCCACATCCCCTCCAGCATTCATTACTTTCAGTTGCTGTCATGTTAGCCAATCTGCTAGGTGTGAGGTGATACCTCAGAGTTGTTTTGATTTGCATTTCTCTGATTATTAGAGATTTAGAACACTTTTTCATGTGCTTATTAATGGTTTTGATTTCTTTAACTGAAAACTGCCTGTTCATGTCCCTTGCCCATTTATCAAATGGAGAATGGCTTGATTTTTTTGTACAATTGATTTAGTTCCTTATGAATTTGAGTGATTATACCTTTGTCAGAGGTTTTTGTTATGAAGATTGTTTCCCAATTTGTTACTTCCCTTCTAATTTTGGTTACATTGGTTTTGTTTGTACAAAAAATTTTTAATTTGATGTAATCAAAATTATTTATCTAATCCCAAAAGATTTTAAGAGCTCCCATAACCAGAAAATCTACTTAATTTCCTTCTTGAAAAGAATGGGAAAGAGAACGAATCAATTTTAGGGTACTTTATGATAAAAGTAATTTTAAATTATTCATAATCAGATGTTAATCTTAGCAGATGACATTCTTAAATTCATTTTTTTTTAATCTTGCCTTTTGTCTTAGAATTGATACTAAGTATTGATTCCAATTAGAGTGGTAGGGTAAGGTGTTTGGGGTTAAGTGACTTGCCCCAAGTTACACAGCTAGGAGGTATCTGAGGCCATATTTGAACCCAGAATGCCCCATTTCTAGGCTTGGCATTCTATCCAATAAGCTACCTAGCTGCCCCTTTATAAATTCACTCTTAAACACTAAAATAGTTAATTTATTTTTAACATATAGAAAATGAATGTCAAAACTAAAACATGTTTGTGTCATACTTGTATTTTCATTGCTTCATGATCAATATTCTTTTTCTGTTTCTATTAAACAAATAATATTATGTTAAATTATTCAGAGATCTTAAAGTTTATCTTTTCTCACAGTGACTCCACAAAGGTATAGACATTTAAGCTTATAGATCTAGAACTAAAAAGAATTTTAGAAGCCATATAGTTCAACCCCTTCATTTTACTGATGAGAAAACTAAAATTTTTTTCTTAGTGGGTATAGGTAAGTATATCTTTGTCAGAAATAAATGACACATGAAGACAAAAGGCATCAATGAGACAAAATAATCTAGGTTCTAGTCACCTACAAAAATGTAAAGAATCATAGTATTATTTTTACAAAGTCAAGGCAGAAAATTTTTATAAAGGAGGAGACTTCACTCCTCACATAATTAATGTAATCAACCAAGGATTCTAGAATATAATCACAAGGTATTAAGTGTAAGGAAGGTCATATTTACTTAGATTTTAGTATATAAATTTGATTGCTTTTTAAAAATAAGAACTCTAATCATGAAGTAGTATGGTTTAAGGAATTTTCCTACAACCCTATAATGTGTGAATATATCCTTAATCAACTCCAATGGTTGAAAAGTAACAGATACCACAGAGGAAACATTTTGAGATGGACTGAGAGAATTAGATATTTCTAAAGGTGTATTTATAAAAAGAGTGAGTTAAAGTTAACCAGTTTAGAGTTGGAAAAATTCCAACTCATAGTTTTTCTGTTTGAGAATTGGAGCTGAAAGTGGGAAGAAAAAAATCGGATCCTAAGTGAGAATATCTTATTAGGGGAAGGGAAGGGATTTTTGGTTTCTTTTTCATCTGACTCCTTATTCTCCCATTGACCAGCTCATTGGCAGGACTAGATTAATAGAATACAATGCATTAAGCCAAGAGAAGAGAAACACATCCAAGGGAGGCAATAGCTTTACCAAGCATAAAGCCTTATAGAGGAGTGAAGTGTTGGCTATAGATTCTAGATGTGCTTGCTTTGTAAAAAAATCTACAAAAGAACTTCCTATACCAGAAATTGTGAATTATTCTTTTGCTATAAGTGACCCCTACATATGTATTTTACTATGATTGTAGTCTTAAGTTTGACCCCACTACACCCATGTACTCTCTGTGTATTTGTAGAAGAATGTGCTCTAGGCTTTTGGGGAAAATGTTTCATGCTAATTGCATACTATAGCATTTAAAGAAGCACCTCTGCTAACAGCTATTTGAGTCTACTGGCTAATTGCTAATGTGAAGCACATTAGTGGGGGCTTGTAAGAAATATATCCTGGGTTAACCTAAGAGTTGTAGCTGTTCTCTTGGAGCTAAATCTGTCAATAAGGGCATGAGTTTATAGAGTAGCCCAGAAAGAATATCCATAAAAGAATGTTAATAGAGTATCTTTGGCTATGTAAGATTTACATTTTTAGTATGATTTAAATTTTTGATATTTTATTGATATTTCCTTTTCCCTACATTTGACACTCACTTAATCTCAAATTTTTCTACTCTCTACTGTTCTGTTTACTTTCCCTGTTACTATTATATTTACCCATCATGAGCACTATTCCTTCTCTGTCTTTTTCCTCCCTTTCCTGTCCCTCAGTTCTTCCTAATTTTCCCAGTTACAGAACTTCCTCAGAATCTTCCTCAGAAGATTATAAAAATCAACTAGTGGGTATATATAAATTGCATCTAAGGTTACCAATAATAACTGGTTCTTGAGAAATGACTGACTTTTCTTAGTCCAGTGTTACATCATGCTGATGTTTGAGGACGGATAAAGTACCTGAAGTTATTCACAAATTATGCCTCAATTTGGTGATCCTCAAAGTAACCCCAACAAATAGATTGGTTGGGAAGTGAAGATTTTTTTTAAACCCTTATCTTCTACCTTAGAATCACTACTGTGTATTGGCTCCAAGGCAGAAGAGTGGTAAGGGCTAGGCAATGGTGGGTTAAGTGACTTGCAAGTGGTCACACAGCTGGGAAGTGTCTGAGGTCCGATTTGAACCCAGGATCTCCTGTCTCTGGGCCTGGCTCTCAATCCACTGAACCACCCAGCTGCCCCCAGGAAGTGAAGATTTAATCAAGATCATGAGCCTCAATGGGAATACCTTAAGTCTAGTCTTCAAGTTTCAGATGGACAAAAAGAACCTCACCTTCCTTATCTGCTGGAAGCTTGGCCCACTGAGGTTAATAACTATTCATGATCCTCCCCAGTGCCCCTGGCATAATACTTTCATTTGACAAAGATGAGAACCCAAAGGGAAGAGTAAGATTAAATGTGTCACCTTTATGAATCATGGAACCCGCCCAAAAATTTTTTTCCAAGAAGTTGTAATCATTTGGCTCAATGGACATGTTTTATTTGACATATTTCATGCACTCTAATGGATAAAAGGTAATTGTTTTAGTATGAAAGCAGCAATTATGCCTTTTGGGAAACTTTTATTAAGCAATGATATGCCTTATTGTGCTTAATGACTTCACCTTTAAGTTTTTACTTATAGAAAATTGTAGCAAGTCACCAGAATAGGAATGCAATATTTTAAATTGATATATCGTATTCTTTGCCTACCATATACGTAGAAGATACTGTACTAAGGATTGAATTTTTAATAAAAATAATAACATTAATATATGATCGAGAAAGTAAATGTAGAAACAAATTTAATAGATTATATTTGATATAATACATTTGCATAGCATTTCATAGTTTATAGAGTAGTTCAATAGCTTACAAAGTACATTCTTTATTTTATTTCTTTTTTTTTAAACCCTTAATCAATATACCACTGTGTATTGATTCCAAGGCAGAAGAGTGGTAAGGGCTAGGCCATGGGGGTTCAGTGACTCACCCAGGGTCACACAGCTAGGAAGTATCTGAGGCCATATTTGAACCCAGGACCTCTTGTCTCTGGACCTGGCTCTCAATGCACTTAGTCACCTAGCTGCCCTATGAAAGTACATTCTTTAGGAAAGCCTTGAGTTAAGTATTTTTATTGTGAATATTCCCATTTTGCAGATGCAAATAGGCCAAAATAGGTAAAATTACTTGCCTCCAGTCTTGGAACTACTAAGAGCTGGGATTTTGATCCAAGCTTTCAGACCAAGTCCAGTGCTCATTTCACTGTAAATATGATGTATTTTTACTTTAAAATAAAAGGTTTTCTTTCTTCTCTATCATATATTTTATGTAATGCAGGCATTTTCTTTCCCATTTGTTCTCTCTGTCAAATAAAAGTAATATGGGAGGAAATCGTGGTTTGTTTACACATAGATTAATCATGTTGGATATATGCTACACAGGGATTTAAAGTTAGCATCCATGAATACAAAATGGTTTTTTTCTCTTTTATTTTGCAAAATGTGGTGCTGTCATTTAATAAAATAATAGTTTGGAAATTGTTCCTCTACCAAAAAATGTTGGCAGAACTTAACTCTAAAATTGGATACATGTAGCACACAATTTGCAAAAGAAAGCCATCAGTCATCCAAACTGAGAAAATGAGACATAAAAAACAAATACACATCTGCAAAATGTCCTTGGATGTTGCTAACCTGGTAACAATAATTGAACTGTTTGTTGCATTTTCAGCTAATGCCTCATCTAAATCCTAGTCACTTGTATTCCATATTTTCATAATTTTAGATGAAACCACACCCATGTCCTTAAAAATATTTTAACTCTCGTTTTCTTTCCTGGTTTTCCAATCATATCCAGAGAAGATGATGTTCAAAAGCTAATTGTAGTTGAAGTTTTTGTGTTCAATTGTAAGCATATTTTAAGAAGTTAATTGGAAAATTGGAATGCTTTTAAAGAAGTGCATCATGATGCAAGGGGACTGGAAACTGCCATGAAGAACTGGGGCTAATTCCTCAGAAGACAATTATGGGAATAATGTAACTATATGTAATTATTTGAAAGAACTTCCATGAGAAGAATGTGACTTAGTAGGCATATTGACTCTGGGTTCAAGAGGATCTGGTACAAAACCCATTTTATCCACTGTATGACTTTGGACATGTTACTAAACCTCTCTTTGCCTCCATTCTTTGTGAAATGAAGGGGTGGAATGAGAAAGTCCCTGCCAACTCTTTGTCTGTGGTCCCATGAAGAAGAGGAAGGATATTCCTTTGATATAACCCCAGAGGGTTGATTTAAGAATAGGTGAAAGTAATAAAAAGGTAGATTTCAGTTTGACAAAAGGAAGACTCTTCCAACAATTTATAAGCTGAACCAAAATAATGAGCTACTTGATGACACAAACAGCTCTTGATCAGTAGAAGTATTCAAACAGAGGCTAAACATCCATGTCCAGGTTTGGTGTTGGAGGGATTTCTTATTGAGTTGGAAATTAAATTTGATTGCTTCCAAGTTTCTCCAACCCTTATGTTACATTCTATATATTATATACCTATAATTTGTACGTATAAAATTGCTTATGGTTTATATATAAAGTTTAAAGCTAACTGGCAGAATCAGCATATTTTTTGCCTGGTTCCTATTTACCTCACATTTTTAGAGGTACTATTCATTTAATAGCATTTGAATAAATCTTGAATTCTTAACAGTAACCACTGATTTAGCTATGAAATCATATTGCTTTGAATTTCCAGGCATAATGAGAGTAGCTTATAATAAGGCACTGGATTTTGTGAAGACCATAATTTCCATGTTGAACAATTAGTCAGTGTCAGATTCAAAAGTATTTAATATTTTTAAAATGTGACTTTTGGATCCTTCCCCAGTAGTGATTTCTGTGTAACCAAAATGGAGTCCTAGATTTTCTTTAAGTTAGTACTTTTCATATAATGATCTCAAACCATTTTAGATGCATTTCTTAAGGTAATTATCATAGTATCCTAGTGCTATACAAATGGAAGAGATGAAACCTTAAAGAAAAATTCCATTAGAGGCTCCATTAGAATGATTTACATACGTTTTAGTAGAATGAGATAATATTGAAGAACCATGCCTATATAAAAATCTTTAATGTGTAACTTGATTATAGATATAATATGTTTTGTGAATAACTGTGTAGGAGTTCTTTACTGTATCTGAGTTGGGAGCCAAGGACAGATTGGGTTTGAGATGAGGAAAGCAGATTCAAGGCTCTGCAAAGAACTTAACAGCAAGTCAACATGTCAACCAGCTTTTATCATTGTGCTGTGAATTCAGAAATAAAGAAAGGCAAAACCTTATCCTGCTCTCAAGAAACTCATGTTCTAATGAGAGAACATGCAAGCAACTAGATTCATGTACCTATACATGTGTATATCTAGATATCTAGATATACACATGTATATGTAAAGTTGGAGAAAGAACTAGCATTGAGGGAGACTGGTAAAATCCTCTTGAAGGAGATAGTATTTGAACTGAGACTTAAAGGAAGCTAGGAGTCTTGGATGAATAGGGAGAGATTTTCCAGATATAGGAAATAGCCGATTAAAAGGTTCAATCTGGAGATGGAATGTAATGTGTAAGGAACAGTAAGGCTGCTATTTCTAGATCATAGCCTACGTGGAGGACAACAAAGTATAAGAATATTGGAAGGGCGAGGAAGGGTCAGGTTACAAAGGGCTTTCAACACCAAATAAGATTTTATATCTTATCTTGGAGATGATTAGGAGCCATTGTAGTATATTGAATAGACAACTTGACATGGTCAGACCTTTCCTTTAGGAAGATTAATTTGAAAGCTGAGCAGAGAATGAACCAAGAACAGGGAGAAATGAGCAAGGAAGATGAACCAGAAGGCTATTGCAATAGTACAGGAGTGAAATAATGACAGTTTGCACCAGGCGAGTTGGCAGTGTCAGAGGAGAGAAATGAGTGAATATAAGATAGGGTATGAAGTTAGAAATAGATCGAAAACAGTTTGGCTATGTGGGTGAGTGAGAGTAGGGAGTCAAGGATGACACCTAGGTTGTGAGCCTGGGTGACTGGGAGGATGGTGGGTGCCCCAGAGGATAGTGAGGAGGTTAGGAAGAGATGATAGTCTGGGAGGAAAGATAATTTTAGTGAATTTAATATGTCTAGGAGATACTTAATAGTTCAAGACCCCTAATAGGCCTTTAGAGATGTGAGACTAGAGGTCAGGATAGAGGTTAAGGCTGTTTCTGAGAATTATCTGCACTGAGACAATAATTACATGCATGAGAGTTGAGAGAATCAAGCAAGATAGAATAGAGAATGAAGAGAAAAGAGTCAAGAATAGAGCTTTAGGGGATACCCACAGCGGGCAGAAAGATCCAAGAAAGGAAAATAAGGAGTGGTCAGACTGAAAACCAAGAGGCAGCAGTGTTGCAAAAACCTAGGGAGAAGAGAGTTTTGAGGAGTGACTGACAGTATCGAAGGCTGCAAAGAAGTCAAGAAGGATGAAGATTTAGAAAAAGACCATTAGATTTAGCTCTGAACAGAGCACTGGTACACTGGACTGCAGAGTTAAGAAGAGAATGAGAAGATGAGAAGTGGAGGCATCATTATAGATGGTTTCTCCAGGAATTTAACCAGAACTGAAACAAGCTATAAGGTAGTAACTAGTCAGTTAGGGACATGGTCAGATCTTGTGAGGGGTTTTTAAAGATGGGAACCATATGGATGTTTTGTGTTTTTTTTTGTTTTTTTTTTTTGTAGGCAGCTAGAAATCAGCTAGTAGGGAGACGTTTAGGGGTAATATAGGTGCTTATCAGCTGGAGAAGATGGACTAGAATTCAAATAAAGGGTACATATGGAGGAGTTTGTATTGGCCAGGAAAAAGGCTACCTTTTCAGGTGAAATTGATAAAGGAAGAACTACTGGGTGAGCACATAGCTGATCAATGTGAGATTTAGAGGAGAGAAAAGGGACTTTTCAGTTTAATAGGCTAAGATGGACTTTTTGGGAAATATATTTTTATTGAGGTGGGTGAATTCTTGAGAATAATTTCAATTTTTATCCATATTTTTGAAAGTGAAGAAGCTTAAAAATAATTTCTAGAAGCAGTTGTAACTGTCAAAAAACTGTCAAAAGAATGACAAAAGGCATTACTAAAATAAAAGCATTTCTATTTCATTTCTCTTTAGATAAATATTTCATATTAGAAATTTAAGCTTCTTACTGACCCAGATTTTGTAAGGCTGTTTCTTTTCACCACGAGTGAAAAAATAAAATACAAATAAAAAGTTGATGTGGCCATTATTGTGAATTAGCCTTTTAAGAAAATTGACTAAACCTAATTTTTCCAACTCTAGGTGGAGCTCTTTGTTTTTTTGTATGTTGTTACCTTGTTAAACTAAATGCTTTGTTTTCAAAGCTAGCTATTTTTGGATGCTTCTGTGTAACATCTTTCACAAGCTTTTCTCTTACTGCAATTTCCAATGACTAATTTTCTCTTTGTCATGGAGCTATGTATAATGATACAGAGCACAGAAAAAAATGTCATATTGACTCTATAATGGACCCAAGGAACTGAAATCTTGGGCATTGTGAAATCTAACTTAAATCTGTTTCTATAGCAACAGGATAGACTATTGTTATGACACTGTGTGATGCAGTTTCCATGGGGTTTAAAAAATGGAAAACGTTATTTATCACTTTTATTTCCTATAATACTCACTCCTGAAAAAAGGATCCATGGAGCTGTGATATTCTTCTTTGACTGGTTTTATTTTATGAATAAGAGCAAAAGATAAAACTCTTTCAGATATTATTAGCTATTGCCATAGCAACTGATTTAGCACTGTTCTCCCCTTGGTGCACAAGGGGGTGCTAGTTTTGTGTCTTTTTATGGTTACAGACAAGACGCTGCAGGTTCTGTTTTTTCTCCCTCCCCTATCAGCTTAGTTCCTCTGCCTCCCTCTCTACCCCGCCCATCAGTCGGGATTACAGCTGGAGAAAAGAATCCTGGACCAGGTGTAATATTTGGGGTCATTTAAGAATAGGCTATTTCGACGAGATAAAACCTATAGAGCGTCATGCACAGCCACATTTCTGCAGGTCCTTTTGCTGAACTCATGCTCAGCCATATTCCTTCTGGTGGGGAGGGGGTTGCTGCACACTCCTTCCAATAACATGGGGAAAACAGCCTGGCAAGGCTACACCCCAGTCTTGGATTTCTGTGTGGAAGTACAAAGGCGAGAATTCTTCCAATTAAAAAATGACTCCAACTAAGTGTATTTTCTAAGGTTGCAAAGAGAAGAGAGGGCACCTAGCCTCCGATGCTCTGTGTCCCCTTTAAAGTCAGTCATACCATGACTTCATCAGGAGTGTCATTTGCCTGGAACCTTCTCTGAAACCAACTCTCACATTGCAATCACTAGAGGGCACACTTGGTGATATTTTCTTACTTTAAAACAAAACAACATCCACCCCCTATCCCACCCCCACATACCAAAACTAATTTCTTCACTAAAATTTTGGCGTATTAGATTTAAGGACAATTACCTGAAACTTAAAAATAAAAAAGTAACATTAGGACATTCTCCTACTTAATGTACTGGATAATAGCCATTCATCATTCACAAAATATTAATTTTCTATTTCATGTAAGGGATAGTACTAAACACTGTGTGACAAGCTCCACTCTGAAGAGTCTCTGGGGGAGCTAACTGCTGAGATAAGACCTATATGGTCACAAAAAAAAACAAGACAAAGCCAAGGACTAGTTCAGTAAATGTCAGACAAGGAAATGAAGTTAGTTTGGCAAGTGCTGTTTTTGGTGAAACCATGTTGACTCTATCATCATTTCTTGGGTGTTTAATAATGATCCAAAGACATAGCATATTTTAGATATTTTGGTAGGATTTTAAGTAGCAATTACTAACTTACAGTTTACAGACTCCACTTTTCCTTTCTTTGGAGATATCTATATTTCACCAGAGCTGGGGCACTACTTAATGCTCCATAGTCTTTGAAAGCTTAAATAGATTACTCATCTACATCCTTTAGTTCTTTCATTAATCTGAAATATGGTTCATCTTGATCTGTTGATTTAAACTAACCAAAAGCACTTAGCTCCTCTTCTTGCTTATCTTGAATTTCTTTTCTCTCTGAGCTATTTTTCCCCCCTGACTTTTTCTAGGCCAAAGATCATTCCAATTGTAAGAGAAAATACAAGCAGAAATAATTATTCAGCTGTTCTTTGTCACTCCTTATTATTCACCTTTAAGTACTATTTTTTTTTTACCTTTCTTTGATCTTTTTGCCTGTATAAATTAGTTACTATCACATCTACGGCCACAACAAGAACAGACCAAAAACCCCTCCATACCCTTAGTCCTTAGCATTCCTTGTCAGCCTATAGATCACTAGAGTTTGGAGTTAGAAAGTTGTGACGTTAAAACCTTTTAAAAATTTATGAATGAGAGGGCAGCTGGGTGGCTCATTGGATTGAGCGTCAGGTCCAGAGATGGGAGGTCCTAGGTTCAAATTTGACCTCAGACACTTCCCAGCTGTGTGACCCTGGGCAAGTCATTTAACCCCCATTGCCCAGCCCTTACTGCTTTTCTGTTTTAGAACCAATACACAGTATTGATTCCAAGATGAAAGGTAAGGTTTTTTTTTTTTAAGTATGAACTGTATGACTGGGCAAATCCTTTAACCTTTCTCAATCTCAGTGCCCTCCTTTGTGAAATAGTGATAATAATAGCACTTGACAGGATTGTGTGAGGATGCACATAAACACACATTTTTTTTTACATACACATATATTTTTAGTCTGAGTCTCTTTCCTGAGTTCCAGTTCCCCATTACCAACTGATTATTGGACATCTGGGTGGGTATCCCATAGCTATCTCATATTCAACTTGTCCAAAATAAAACTTGTTATCTCCCCTATAAATGCACTTCTTTCCCAGACTTCCCTATTTCTATTGAGAAAGCTACTATCCTGGTCACTCAGGCTCTCAACTTCAATGCCACCTTCAACTCCTCACTGTGCCAGGCATAGGCAGTTATCCAATCTTATCATTTGTACCTCAAAGACATTTTTCTCATCCATCTCCTCTCTATTCATAAAGCAACTACCCTAATTTTGGCCCTCATAACTTCTCCTTAACTATTGCAATATCTCCTTAATTAGTTTCTCACTATCCAATCTTTTTCCATTTCAGTAAATCATCCAAAAAGCCACCAAAATGGGTTCCCTCAAGTACAGGTTTGACCATGGCATTTGCCATTTAGCCCATTTCAGGGCTCCCTATTTTCTTCAGGATTAAATATAATTTTCTCTGTTTGACATATAAAACCCTTTGTAACCTGGCCTCAACCTTCTACCTTTTTAGACTTATTGAACTTAGTGAACACTAAAATCCTATTAAACTAGCCTTCTTATTGTTCCATCTTCTACTTCTTTATCGTTACACTAGCAGCCCTCATGCTTTGGAGTGCCCTTTGTCCTCTCCTCTTCCCCTTAGAATCCCTAGTTTCCTTCAAGATCCAGCCCTTTTTCATGAAACCTTTCTTCAATAGTGTCCCCTTAGCACTGATTTCCTTCTTAAAGTATCTTGTACCTATTTAGTTTTTGTATACATACACGTGCATGTACACAGTTCTATTTTGTATATTGTACATGTATGTATTTATGTGTTATCTCCTTTACTTAAATTATAAATATCTTGAAGGTAGGGACCTTTTCATTTTCATATTTGTATTTTTAGCACCTATCATAGTACCTAGCATGCAATAACTGATGGTCAAAAGTGATTGATCATAGCTGACATTTACATACACTATTTCATTTGAGTTTTAGAATAACCTTATGAACTGACAACTCTTACGTATTATTTATCCCCATTTTACAGATGAGGAAATTCAGATGCCAAGAGGTTCAGTGACTTGTAGATGTCAAAAGTAGAATATGAATCTAGATCTTCCTATGTTGCCTGTCATTCAATGATGCCTCTTGCTGTCTGCATAGACTGCCCCAGTCTCTCTTTGGCTTTAGGGAGTTACACCAAGCTCACTTTTGTGATTTTTGCCTCATTCTTAGGATAAACATATTCACTGCAGTGAAATCTTTGGACTAACCCCAACATGGCATTCTGATTGCCTTTTTAACTTATGGTCTGTACCACAGTTAATTAATTATCCCCCCCCACCCCCCGAGTGTGTTCTTTTCCTTTGGGCTTATCAATTGATTTTAATTATTGTGTCTCTGTTATGGGAAGGGACATTTCAAATGAAAAATTTTAGGAGCTGGTTTTCCTAAAGTGGATATCTTTTTGTGTTTAGGAGTCCTTTTGTGTTGTGTGAATTCCCATGTAAGTCTTGAGTTTTAAGCAAGCTATTGCTACAGAGAATATTGGAATATAAATAACGATTGTTCTTAAGGTAGGGTCAGTTATTGTTACATTCTCGAGGGCACCTTTTTACTAATTTCTTTTTTTTTCTTGGGTGTCCTTTTCAAGAGTTCATTAGTATATAAGACTCAGAAAATGGAGAGCTGGGCTCTAGTGGACATTGACTTTAGTATCCTTTTTGCATTAATTATCTTGCTCATTGAACAAAACATATTCAGTACTACGCTAGGTTCTGGAGAATATGAAGATTAACTGCAGCATGATCTTTGGTCCTTATAGAGCTTATAGTCTAGTAGAAAGGCGATGTGACATATATAATGATGGTAATAAAATAATATACAAATGTGTAAGAAGCAGAAATAAAATTCTGCATGACATCTGAGGTAATAGTTATTACATGGCAGTGGGATCAGAGAAGATTAATTGGTATTTGAACTGGGCTTTTTGAGTATAAAGAGATAAAGGCTATCTGCTACAGTGTCAGCAGAATTAGCTTTAGAGTCAGAGAATCTGGGTTTGAATCCTTACTCTGCTACTTAACTGGCAATGTGACCTTGGATAAGTTACTTCTCCCTGGGCCTTAGTTGCCTTATATCTAAGGTAACTTCTGGCTATAAATCTAAATTTGTAGATTGGAGAATAAAGAGGACACTATCTAGGGAGAACATGACAAAAAGTATAGAGGGAAGAAAGTACACATGTTCTAACTTGCCAGCATCCCTTCTGAAATTAATTCTTAAACCTGGACAGAATATTCCAGATATAGTCTGACCATGGCTAAGAACAACAGGACTATCTATCATGTACTACTCCTCATACAAGATTGCATTGACTTCTTTTTATTGTCTTTGTCATACTGTTGACTCATAGTGAGCTTTCAGCACATTAAAATCCCCAAGGTCTTTTTTTACAAGAAAAGAACATGTCCTTTTATTTTGCACTTCTGGCAAAAATTGATTTTTTTGGACTTATGTGGTGAATTTATTCTATCATTAAATGTGATCTTACTGACTTTAGCCATCCGTACCAGTTATTGAGGTAATTTTGTATTCCACAAAGTCAAGGTTGTTTTGATTCCCAATATTGTTATCCAAAGTAGTAGCTATCTTGGTTAGCTTTGTATCATAAAAAAACCGATAAACATGTCATCTATCCTGACTCTAAGTCATCAAGAAAAATATTGAACAGGGTAGGACCAATGACAGAGCCCTCTAACATTCCACTAGAGCTCTCCCTGAAGGTCAACACTGAACCATTTTTCATCACTTTGAGTCTTTTTTGGGTCCAGTCTCTGAACTACTTGTGAAGCAGTTTTAATTATCAAAATGTCACCCACATTATCTCTATTTTGTCCATATTTATTATGTGATACATAACATTACTTATATTTACAAAATATGTCTTATGTTTATAAAGTATATTTGTTATACTTTACTATTATTTATAATATGTATTATATGCAACTTAGTATTTATGTGTAAAGGGATACAAAGATAAAAACAAAACAGTTCATGTCATATAATCTCAGATTCTCAGAGTTGGAAAGGTTGCCAGAAGTAATCTAGTCTAATCTGAAACTAAACGTTAATGCTCTTCATGTTATCTCTGCTACTTAAGTATCTTCAATGATCAGGGGTTCATTACACTTCATTCAGAACATTTGACTTTGACACAACTCAAATTCTTAGGAAGTTTTCCAATGATTTGTTTGTGTATTAGTTAACCATTTTTAATGATACAATTGTCTATCCATTCTCCAACTATGGGTATCTACTTTGTTTTCATTTTTTGACTACAACAAAAAGTGTCATTCTGCACATTTTTATGTATAATACTGCTTTTTCTTTCCATAAATTCTTAAATATGTGCCTAGCATTATGCTCTCTTGGCAATGAATTATGTTTTCTCAATATGTGACCAAAGTATTTAAAATTCATCCTTAGTATTTGACTTTCCGGTGAATAGCCTGAATTAATTTCTTTAAGTATTGACAGATTTGATCTTCTTGCTATCCCAGAGAATCTCAAAAGTCTTCTCTAGCACCATGATTCTATAGCACTCAGCTTTCCTTATACCCCAACTCTCAAAGCCATATATTGCTATTGGAAAAACCATAGTTTTAACAATATGGACCTTTTCAGTAAGATGATCACTGCTTTTTAGTATTCTGTGCAGATTTGCCACATTTTCCTTCAAAGGAGAAAGCATCTTTTAATTTCATGGTTGCAGATGCCAGCTACAATGATCTTTGATCCCAAGAATATAAAATCTGACATTGTTTCCATTTCATCTTCTCTTTGCTAGGAAATGATGGGACCAGTTGCCAAGATCTTAGTGTCTTTTTATGATAACCTTTGAGCCAACTTTTGCACTCCTACTCTCATCAAGAGGTTTCTTAATTCTTCTTCACTTTCTGGTGTTATCATTGTCTTTATATTTGTAAGTGCTATATACTAATATATAATAATTATTATTATATATTATATATATAATTATAAATAATAAAAGTAATTAATGCTGAATTATTTGGTGATTAATGATTGTATTGAGGAAAAAGAAAACATTACCTCTTTAACACTTACTTTAAATTTATTCTTGAATTGTGTAACTAAAATTGTTGACAGTGGTAAATTTAGCTTTTTCTTTTTCTTTAATAAGCTGTTTGAAAAGCATTTTTTCAAAATCATTTTTCAAATGGATGTGATAAATGATATGTCAAAATTGATCAGCTTTCATTCCATCAGCATTTTCTTTTGGGAACACTGTGTGTTGAGTTGTAGTCAATATTAGAAAAAATGAAACTTTAGTAACTGGAAATGAAATATATATTAAATGCACATTTTTATGAGTTAAATTATTTTTAGGCCATAAAACATATCCTAATCATATCTTCTATAAACATCTATCCACCAGGTCACATTATAACAATATTTGATATTCAGCTAGAATTCTATACAAAATATATTTTGATATATTATTAGCCATAATAATTGAGAGCCATAACCGTCATATTTTAGAAGAAAAGTTTACCCATAACAATGTTTATCAATAAGATCACATTATACCAATATTTGATACTTGTCTAGAATTCCATACAAAATATATTTTTGATATAGAGCCACAACCATGAATGTCATCACCTGTCTTCTTTGTTGCCAACAGAGGAATATGCTGTCCTTTATTTTCCCAACCACCAAATTGTCCAATGAATGGTTTGTGAATCATTTGCATTTAGTGAGTAGACAGGAGTTTGGAAGTCCCTATGGGAACCTGCTGGGACAAAAAAAGGGCTACCAAAGAGTGAATGTGAAGTTGCTGAGTGTGATTCATTACTTTTATGAGCAAGAAATTGAGTTTATCGTTTTAGAGTTGTAATATTTTTAAATTGTGTATCCCACAAATTGAGGGAATAGCAGTTAACATACACTTGAGTTTTTTTAAATAAATATTTAAACGGTGTACTAAAAACTTTCAAACTTTACAAGTCATTAAAATGACTAGCTTATATATCTGACCACGCAATTCATATGCTATCTCTTTTAAAATTTTTAGTTAAAACATTTTAACATTCATATTCAAAGTTTTGAATTTCTAAAATTTCCCTCCTTTACACTTCACCCATTGAGAAGGTAAGCAATATGATAGCCATTTTACAGGTGAACTCATACAAAACATTTATATATTAACCATTTTGCAAAAACAAGGCAAGAAAAAAAAAGTAAAAATCAGTGTTTTAATTCACACTCAGAGTTCATCAATTCTCACTGAAAGTAGAAAGCATTTTTCATTTCAACTCCTTTGGAATTGTCTTGGATCACTGTATTGATCAGAGTAGCTACATCTTTCACAGTCGGTCATCCTTATAATACTGTCATTACCATTATACATGGTATACATCTCCTGGTTTTGTGCATTTTACTTCATATAAGTATTTGCAGTTCATATAAGTATTTGCAGTTTTTCTGAAACCACCCCAATTATCATTTTTATAGCACAATAGTATTTTATCATAATCATATACCACAACTTTTCAGCCATTCTCCTATTGATGGGCATTCCCTCAATTTCCAATTTTTTGGCTTCACACAAAAGAGCTATTACAAATATTTTTGTACATTTACATCCTTTTAATTTTTCTTGGATATCTTTGAGTGCAGACCCAATAGTGATATTGCTGGGTCAAAGGTGCAATTCTATAACTCGTGCATCATTCCAAATTATCTTGCAGGCAGTTCATAATCCCACCTTGAGTACATCAATGTACCTACTTTTCTATATCCCTTCCAGTATTTATCATTTTCTTTTTTTTTTAAATATATTTTATTTGATCATTTCCAAGCATTATTCGTTAAAGATCATTTTATTTTCCTCCCCCCAACCCCCCATAGCCGGCGCGTAAGTCCACTGGGCATTAGATGTTTTCTTGATTTGAACCCATTGCTTTGTTGATAGTATTTGCATTAGAGTGTTCATTTAGAGTCTATCCTCTGTCATGTCCCCTCAACCTCTGTATTCAGGCAGTTGCTTTTTCTCGGTGTTTCCACTCCCATAGTTTATCCTTTGCTTATGAATGGTGTTTTTTTTCTCCTGGATCCCTGCAAGTTGTTCAGGGACATTACACCACTACTAATGGAGAAGTCCATTACGTTCGATTATACCACAGTGTATTAGTCTCTGTGTACAATGTTCTCCTGGTTCTGCTCCTCTCGCTCTGCATCACTTCCTGGAGGTTGTTCCAGTCTCCATGGAACTTCTCCACTTTATTATTCCTTTTAGCACAATAGTACTCCATCACCAACATATACCACAGTTTGTTCAGCCATTCCCCAATTGATGGGCATCCCCTCGTTTTCCAGTTTTGGGCCACCACAAAGAGCGCAGCTATGAATATTTTTGTACAAGTCTTTGTGTCCATTATCTCTTTGGGGTACAGACCCAGCAGTGCTATGGCTGGGTCAAAGGGTAGATATTCTTTTGTTGCCCTTTGGGCATAGTTCCAAATTGCCCTCCAGAATGGTTGGATCAGTTCACAACTCCACCAGCAATGAATTAATGTCCCTGCTTTGCCACATCCCCTCCAGCATTCATTACTTTCCTTTGCTGTTATGTTAGCCAATCTGCTAGGTGTGAGGTGATACCTCAGAGTTGTTTTGATTTGTATCTCTCTGATTATAAGAGATGTAGAACTCTTCTTCATGTGCTTGTTAATAGTTTTGATTTCTTTATCTGAGAACTGCCTATCCATGTCCCTTGCCCATTTATCAATTGGAGAATGGCTTGATTTTTTGTACAATTGATTTAGCTCATTATAAATATGAGTAATTAAACCTTTGTCAGAGGTTTCTATGAAGATTTTTTCCCAATTTGTTGTTTCCCTTCTGATTTTAGTTATATTGGTTTTGTTTGTACAAAAGCTTTTTAGTTTGATGTAGTCAAAATTATTTATTTTACATTTTGTGATTCTTTCTATATCTTGCTTGGTTTTAAAGCCTTTCCCCTCCCAAAGGTCTGACATGTATACTATTCTGTGTTTACCCAATTTACTTATGGTTTCCTTCTTTATGTTTAAGTCACTCACCCATTTTGAATTTATCTTGGTGTAGGGTGTGAGGTGTTGATCTATTCCTAGTCTCTCCCACACTGTCTTCCAATTTTCCCAGCAGTTTTTATCGAATAGTGGATTTTTGTCCCAAAAGCTGGGATCTTTGGGTTTATCGTATACTGTCTTGCTGAGGTCGCTTTCCCCCAGTCTATTCCACTGATCTTCCTTTCTGTTTCTTAGCCAGTACCAAATTGTTTTGATGACTGCTGCTTTGTAATATAGTTTTAGGTCAGGGACTGCAAGGCCCCCATCATATGTGTTTTTTTTTTCATTATTTCCCTGGATATCCTTGATCTTTTGTTCTCCCAAATGAACTTTGTTATGGTTTTTTCTAAATCAGTGAAGAAGTATTTTGGTAGTTCAATGGGTATGGCACTAAATAGATAAATAAGTTTGGGTAGGATGGTCATTTTTATTATATTGGCTCGTCCTATCCATGAGCAGTTAATGTTTTTCCATTTGTTCAAGTCTAGTTTTAGTTGTGTGGCGAGTGTTTTGTAGTTGTGTTCATATAGTTCCTGTGTTTGTCTTGGGAGGTAGATTCCTAGGTATTTTATTTTGTCTAAGGTGATTTTGAATGGGATTTCTCTTTCTAGTTTTTGCTGCTGAGCTGTGTTGGAGATATATAGAAAGGCTGATGACTTATGTGGGTTTATTTTGTATCCTGCAACTTTGCTAAAGTTGTTGATTATTTCAATTAGCTTTTTGGTTGAATCTCTAGGATTCTTTAAGTAGACCATCATGTCATCCGCAAAGAGTAATAACTTGGTCTCCTCCTTGCCTATTTTGATGCCTTCAATTCCTTTATCTTCTCTAATTGCTACTGCTAGTGTTTCTAGTACAATGTCAAATAGTAGAGGTGATAATGGGCATCCTTGTTTCACTCCAGATCTTATTGGGAATGCATCTAGTTTATCCCCATTGCAGATGATATTAGCTGTTGGTTTTAGATATATACTGTTTATTATTTTTAGGAATGACCCTTCTATTCCTATGCTTTCTAGTGTTTTTAATAGGAATGGGTGTTGTATTTTATCAAAGGCTTTTTCTGCATCTATTGAGATAATCATGTGGTTCTTGCTAGTTTGCTTGTTGATGTGGTCAATTATGTGGATGGTTTTCCTAATGTTGAACCAGCCCTGCATCCCTGGTATAAATCCTACTTGATCATGGTGGATGACCCTTCTGATCACTTGCTGGAGTCTTTTTGCTAGTATCCTATTTAAGATTTTTGCATCTATATTCATTAGGGAGATTGGCCTATAGTTTTCTTTCTCTGTTTTTGACCTGCCTGGTTTTGGAATCAGTACCATGTTTGTGTCGTAAAAGGAGTTTGGTAGAACTCCCTCTTTGCTTATTATGTCAAATAGTTTGTATAGTATTGGGATTAACTGTTCTCTGAATGTTTGATAGAATTCACAGGTGAATCCATCAGGCCCTGGGGATTTTTTCTTAGGAAGCTCTTTGATGGCTTGATGGATTTCAATTTCTGATATGGGATTATTTAAGAATTCTATTTCCTCTTCTGTTAGTCTAGGCAGTTTGTATTTTTGTATATATTCATCCATTTCTCCTAAATTGGTGTATTTATTGCCATATAATTGGGCAAAGTAATTTCTAATGATTGCCTTAATTTCCTCCTCATTGGAGGTGCTGTCCCCCTTTTCATCTTTGATGCTGTGAATTTGCTTTTCTTCCTTCCTTTTTTTAATTAGATTGACCAATACTTTGTCTATTTTGTTTGTTTTTTCAAAGTACCAGCTTCTTGTCTTATTTATTAAATCAATAGTTCTATCACTTTCGATTTTATTAATTTCTCCCTTAATTTTTAGGATTTCTAATTTGGTTTTCTGCTGGGGGTTTTTAATTTGATCGCTTTCGAGTTTTTTCAATTGCATTTCCAATTGATTGATCTCTGCTCTCCCTTGTTTGTTAATATGAGCTTTCAGGGATATGAATTTGCCTCTGATTACCGCTTTGGCTGCATCCCAAAAGGTTTGAAAGGATGTTTCGCCATTGTCATTTTCCTCGATGAAATTATTAATTGTTTCTATGATTTCTTCTTTAACTAAACGGTTTTGGAGTATCATATTGTTTAATTTCCAATTGGTTTTAGATTTGGTTTTCCATGTACCATTACTAATCATTATTTTTATTGCCTTGTGATCTGAGAAGGCTGCATTCATTATTTCTGCTTTTTTGCATTTGTGTGCTATGTTTCTGTGACCTAATGTATGGTCAATTTTTGTGAATGTGCCATGTGGTGCTGAGAAGAAGGTGTATTCCTTTTTATCCCTATTTATTTTTCTCCATATGTCTATTAATTCTAATTTTTCTAAGATTTCATTCACTTCTTTTACCTCTTTCTTATTTATTTTTTGATTTGATTTATCTAAATTTGATAATGGTTGGTTTAAGTCTCCCACTAGTATGGTTTTATTGTCTATTTCTTCCTTCAATTCTCCTAGTTTCTCCATTAGAAATTTGGGTGCTATATTATTTGGTGCATACATG
Organism: Monodelphis domestica; assembly: GCF_027887165.1. Lineage (NCBI taxonomy): Eukaryota > Metazoa > Chordata > Mammalia > Didelphimorphia > Didelphidae > Monodelphis > Monodelphis domestica. The sequence continues at coordinate 650,316,796 of NC_077227.1, read as the reverse complement.
TTGATTAGTGATATTTCCTCGTTGTCTAGAGTCCCTTTTAACAAAATATAATTACCTTCCCTATCCCTTTTGATCAGGTCTATTTTTGCATTGGCTTTATCAGATATCATGATGACCACTCCTGCCTTCTTTCTATCAGTTGAGGCCCAGAAGGTCTTACTCCATCCTTTAATTCTGACCTTGTGGGTGTCAACCCGCCTCATGTGTGTTTCTTGAAGACAACATATGGTAGGGTTTTGGATTCTAATCCATTCAGCTATTCGTCTACGTTTTATGGGTGAGTTCATCCCATTCACGTTCAAAGTTATGATTGTCATTTGTGGACTCCCTGGCATTTTGATAGGCTTCCCTAATTCTAACCTTTTCTTCTTCGGCTCTACCTTTTAGTCCAGTGATTTACTTTGAATCAGTCCCCCTTGTCCCCTTCCTTGATGTTTCCCTTTTTAGTCCCTCCCTTTTTCTTCCCTCCCCCTCCCCCCTCTCTTTCCCTCCCTTTTTGTTCTCCCTCTCTCCCTCCCCCCCTTGGTTTTCCCTTCTCCTTACCCTTGTTGGGTAAGATAGAATTCAAGATCCCAATGGATCTGGATGTTTTTCCCTCTCAGAGTTGATTTCCCTGAGCTTGAGGTTTAAGTAAACCCCCCCCCTCTTCCTCTCCTTCTTATAGGAGTTTTCTTCCCCTCCCCTTCCCATGTGAACCTTTGTGTGAGAACCATTATTCTATTTGGTCTTTCTTTACCCCCTATTTATACATTACATTTTCCCCACATGTTAGTATACATAGATTGATATAAATGTGGTCCTTATAGAAGAGAGTTTGAGTAAAAGAAGAAGATAACATTTTTCCCCTTTCCTTAATATTTACCTTTTCAGGTATTCCTTGCTCTTTGATTTTCGGTATCAAACTTTCCACAGAGCTCTGGTCTTTTCTTTGCAAAAAGTTGGAAGTCTTCTATTTTGTTGAATGCCCATACTTTCCCTTGGAAGTATATAGTCAGTTTTGCTGGGTAGCTGATTCTTGGTTGGAGACCCAGCTCTCTTGCCTTTCTGAAGATCATGTTCCATGCCTTACGATCATTCAGCGTAGAACTTGCAAGGTCTTGTGTGACCCTGATTGGCATTCCTTTATATCTAAATTGTCTTTTTCTGGCTTCCTGTAGGATTTTTTCTTTTGTTTGATAGCTTTGGAATTTGGCAATTACATTCCTGGGAGTTGTCTTTTGGGGGTTTAGTGTAGAAGGTGTTCTGTGAGCTCTGTCAGTGGCTGTATTGCCCCCTTGTTCTAGAATCTCTGGGCAATTTTCTTTGATTATATCTTGTATCACCATGTCCAGTTTGGTGTTTATTTCTGGCTTTTCTGGGAGTCCAATTATTCTTAAATTCTCTCTTCTCCCTCTATTTTCCAGATCTATCACCTTGTCGGTGAGATATTTTATGTTCTCTTCTAATTTCTTGGTGTTTTGGCTTTGCTTTATTAGTTCTTGCTTTAAAGCCTGGTTTTCTTTTACAGTTTGGTCAAACTGGTTTTGTAGATGCGTGAATTTCTTTTGCATTATTTCCCACTTTTCCTCCCAGAGGGCTTCCATCTTTTTGGTCATTTCTGATTCAAATTCTTTATGGGTTTGTGGAGAGTTTCTATTTCCTTTGGAAGATTTTGGAGAATTTTCTTGTATATCTTCTTCTATCTGCTCTGTATTTTGTATTTTGGCTCCATAGAATGTGTCCAAAGTCGCCCCTTTCTTCTTATTTTTCTTGGTATTTTGGGGCTTCTGTGCTTCTGTGGAGTTTGCCATCTCTGAATGTGGAGGATTAGCTTTTCTTATCTCTGTCTGGTGTTCAGAGGCTTTAGTCCTGGGCAGATGTTGGTTCTATGAGCTTTCCCTGGGTTAAACTGAATATGCCTCACTGGAACTGGAATGGAAGGGTCGGACCACGAGGCCACATTCTCCCCCCGGCTCGCTTTCCGGAAGTTGCCTTCAGAATCGCTGGCCGTGAGGCTGTTTTGTAGGCCTGCGGGGGGGATGGGCTGTAGCTTCCCCAAGCTCCGAGGGCAAGGACTTTCACTGAGACTTGGATAGCAGGATCCAGCCCGAGAGGCTGTCTTGCCCGCCCTGAGGGTTACTGTTGTTTCGACCAGCTCTCTGCAGCGGGAGCCCCAGGCAGTAACTTTCACTGGGACTCAGGTAGAAGGCCCTGAGGGTTGTTGTTCCGAGGACCCTGCTCTCTGAGCCGGGCCGGGCCTTGGACTCTGCGCTCCTACCCCTTAGGTCCGAGTGATCTCGGGTTCTGGCTTTTGAGGGGAGCTGTACCTTTTGAACCGGGTCCAGGTCCAGGAGGAGGGTTCCCAGGGTCTGTGCTGTTGATTGTTTTGAATTTCGGTGCCTTAGGAGCTTATAGTTTGAGATCGGTCGGGAAGGGTTTTCCGGAGATCTGAACTTTAGCTTTCTCTAAGCCGCCATCTTAACCGGAAGTCCCCCATTTTCTTTTTTTTTATCCTTGAAGCCAATATGATAGGTAAGAAGTGGTGCCTCAGAGTTGTTTTAATTTGTATTTCTCTAATTATTAGTGATTTAGAGTATTCATTCATATGACTATTGACAGTTTTGATTTCTTCTTTGGAAAACTGCTTGTTTATATCCTTTGACCATTTATCAAATGGGGAATGGCTCTTATTTTTATAATTTGGCTTAGTTCCCTATATATTTAATGAGACCTTTGTTAGAGAAACTTGCTGCAAATTTCCTCCATCCCCACAATTTCCTGCTTTTCTTTGAATTTTGGTTGCATTGGTTTTGTTTGTACAAAAATTTTCAACATCATATAATAAAAACTATCCATTTTACCTCTTGTGATTCTCTCCATCTCCATCTTTGTTGTAATATATGAAAATGTTAATGATTTATCTGTATTTATTTCAAAAACTATTTGGTTATAAACTTTTCCCTTATCCATTGATGTAGCAAGCAAAAATTTCCATGGTCTCCTAATTTGCTTATGATATCATCCTTTATGTCTAGATTGTGGCCCCATTTTGACCTTATCTTGACATATAATGTGAAATGTTGGTTTGCCTACTTTCTGCCAGATCCTTTGCTATTTTTACCAAGTTTTTGTCATATAATGAATTCTTGTCTCAAAAGTTTGAATCTTTGAGTTTATCAAATATTAGATTTACTGTGGTCACTTAGTATTGTATGTTTCATATCTAAACTATTCTACTGATCAACCATTCTGTTTCTTAGCTAATACTTGATTGTTTTGATGATTATCACTTTGTAACATAGTTTGAAATTTGGTACTGCTAGGCAAATCTCCTTCACTTTTTTCCCTCATTAATTCCTTTAATATTTTTGACCTTTTGTTCTTGCAGATGAATTTTGTTATTTTTTTCTAGCTCTATGAAATAGTTCTATGGTTGTTTGATTGCTATGGCATTGAATAAGTAAATTAATTTAGGCCATAATTGTCATTTTTATTATATTAGCTCAGCCTACTCATGAGCAATTTGTAGTTTTCCAATTCTCCATATAAATATGCCTTTGTGTCAATAGTGTTTTATGATTGTATTCACATAGTTCTTGGCTGTGTCTTTGCAAATAGACTCCCAAATATGTTATACTGTCTGCAGTTATTTGAAATGGAATTTCTCTATCTCTTCCTGTTGGTTTTTGTTGTAATATATGAAAATGTTAATGATTTATCTGGATTTATTTCATATCCTGCAAATTTGCTAACATTATTCATTGTTTTGCCTAGTTTTTTAATTGATTCTCTAGTGTTCTCTGAGTACCATTATATCATCTTCAAAGAGTGATAAGTTTTGTTTCCTTGTTGCCTATTCTTATTCCTTCAACTTTCTTTTAATCCCCTAAGCTTATCATTTTTTTTTATTTTTTTGACTTTTTTTTTTTTAAATATATTTTATTTGATCATTTCCAAGCATTATTCGTTAAAGACATAGATCATTTTCTTTTCCTCCCCCCCACCCCCCATAGCCGACGCGTAAGTCCACTGGGCATTAGATGTTTTCTTGATTTGAACCCATTGCTTTGTTGATAGTATTTGCATTAGAGTGTTCATTTAAAGTCTATCCTCTGTCATGTCCCCTCAACCTCTGTATTCAGGCAGTTGCTTTTTCTCGGTGTTTCCACTCCCATAGTTTATCCTTTGCTTATGAATGGTGTTTTTTTTCTCCTGGATCCCTGAAAGTTGTTCAGGGACATTACACTGCCCCTAATGGAGAAGTCCATTACGTTCGATTATACCACAGTGTATTAGTCTCTGTGTACAATGTTCTCCTGGTTCTGCTCCTCTCGCTCTGCATCACTTCCTGGAGGTTGTTCCAGTCTCCATGGAACTTCTCCACTTTATTATTCCTTTGAGCACAATAGTATTCCATCACCAACATATACCACAATTTGTTCAGCCATTCCCCAATTGATGGGCATCCCCTCGTTTTCCAGTTTTGGGCCACCACAAAGAGCGCAGCTATGAATATTTTTGTACAAGTCTTTGTGTCCATTATCTCTTTGGGGTACAGACCCAGCAGTGCTATGGCTGGGTCAAAGGGTAGATATTCTTTTGTCGCCCTTTGGGCATAGTTCCAAATTGCCCTCCAGAATGGTTGGATCAGTTCACAACTCCACCAGCAATGAATTAATGTCCCTACTTTGCCACATCCCCTCCAGCATTCATTACTTTCCTTTGCTGTTATGTTAGCCAATCTGCTAGGTGTGAGGTGATACCTCAGAGTTGTTTTGATTTGCATCTCTCTGATTATAAGAGATGTAGAACACTTCTTCATGTGCTTGTTAATAGTTTTGATTTCTTTATCTGAGAACTGCCTATCCATGTCCCTTGCCCATTTATCAATTGGAGAATGGCTTGATTTTTTGTACAATTGATTTAGCTCATTATAAATATGAGTAATTAAACCTTTGTCAGAGGTTTCTATGAAGATTTTTTCCCAATTTGTTGTTTCCCTTCTGATTTTAGTTATATTGGTTTTGTTTGTACAAAAGCTTTTTAGTTTGATGTAGTCAAAATTATTTATTTTACATTTTGTGATTCTTTCTATATCTTGCTTGGTTTTAAAGCCTTTCCCCTCCCAAAGGTCTGACATGTATACTATTCTGTGTTTACCCAATTTACTTATGGTTTCCTTCTTTATGTTTAAGTCACTCACCCATTTTGAATTTATCTTGGTGTAGGGTGTGAGGTGTTGATCTATTCCTAGTCTCTCCCACACTGTCTTCCAATTTTCCCAGCAGTTTTTATCGAATAGTGGATTTTTGTCCCAAAAGCTGGGATCTTTGGGTTTATCGTATACTGTCTTGCTGAGGTCGTTTTCCCCCAGTCTATTCCACTGATCTTCCTTTCTGTTTCTTAGCCAGTACCAAATTGTTTTGATGACTGCTGCTTTGTAATATAGTTTGAGGTCTGGGACTGCAAGGCCCCCATCATATGTGTTTTTTTTCATTATTTCCCTGGATATCCTTGATCTTTTGTTCTTCCAAATGAACTTTGTTATGGTTTTTTCTAAATCAGTGAAGAAGTATTTTGGTAGTTCAATGGGTATGGCACTAAATAGATAAATAAGTTTGGGTAGGATGGTCATTTTTATTATATTGGCTCGTCCTATCCATGAGCAGTTAATGTTTTTCCAATTGTTCAAGTCTAGTTTTAGTTGTGTGGCGAGTGTTTTGTAGTTGTGTTCATATAGTTCCTGTGTTTGTCTTGGGAGATAGATTCCTAGGTATTTTATTTTGTCTAAGGTGATTTTGAATGGGATTTCTCTTTCTAGTTCTTGCTGCTGAGCTGTGTTGGAGATATATAGAAAAGCTGATGATTTATGTGGGTTTATTTTGTATCCTGCAACTTTGCTAAAGTTGTTGATTATTTCAATTAGCTTTTTGGTTGAATCTCTAGGATTCTTTAAGTAGACCATCATGTCATCCGCAAAGAGTGATAACTTGGTCTCCTCCTTGCCTATTCTGATGCCTTCAATTTCTTTATCTTCTCTAATTGCTACTGCTAGTGTTTCTAGTACAATGTCAAATAGTAGAGGTGATAATGGGCATCCTTGTTTCACTCCTGATCTTATTGGGAATGCATCTAGTTTATCCCCATTGCAGATGATATTAGCTGTTGGTTTTAGATATATACTGTTTATTATTTTTAGGAATGACCCTTCTATTCCTATGCTTTCTAGTGTTTTTAATAGGAATGGGTGTTGTATTTTATCAAAGGCTTTTTCTGCATCTATTGAGATAATCATGTGGTTCTTGCTAGTTTGCTTGTTGATGTGGTCAATTATGTGGATGGTTTTCCTAATGTTGAACCAGCCCTGCATCCCTGGTATGAATCCTACTTGATCATGGTGAATGATCCTTCTGATCACTTGCTGGAGTCTTTTTGCTAGTATCCTATTTAAGATTTTTGCATCTATATTCATTAGGGAGATTGGTCTATAGTTTTCTTTCTCTGTTTTTGACCTGCCTGGTTTTGGAATCAGTACCATGTTTGTGTCGTAAAAGGAGTTTGGTAGAACTCCCTCTTTGCTTATTATGTCAAATAGTTTGTATAGTATTGGGGTTAACTGTTCTCTGAATGTTTGATAGAATTCACAGGTGAATCCATCAGGCCCTGGGGATTTTTTCTTAGGAAGTTCTTTGATGGCTTGATGGATTTCAATTTCTGATATGGGATTATTTAAGAATTCTATTTCCTCTTCTGTTAGTCTAGGCAGTTTGTATTTTTGTATATATTCATCCATTTCTCCTAAATTGGTGTATTTATTGCCATATAATTGGGCAAAGTAATTTCTAATGATTGCCTTAATTTCCTCCTCATTGGAGGTGCTGTCCCCCTTTTCATCTTTAATGCTGTGAATTTGCTTTTCTTCCTTCCTTTTTTTAATTAGATTGACCAGTACCTTGTCTATTTTGTTTGTTTTTTCAAAGTACCAGCTTCTTGTCTTATTTATTAAATCAATAGTTCTATCACTTTCAATTTTATTAATTTCTCCCTTAATTTTTAGGATTTCTAATTTGGTTTTCTGCTGGGGGTTTTTAATTTGATCGCTTTCGAGTTTTTTCAATTGCATTTCCAATTGATTGATCTCTGCTCTCCCTTGTTTGTTAATATGAGCTTTCAGGGATATGAATTTGCCTCTGATTACCGCTTTGGCTGCATCCCAAAAGGTTTGAAAGGATGTTTCGCCATTGTCATTTTCCTTGATGAAATTATTAATTGTTTCTATGATTTCTTCTTTAGCTAAACGGTTTTGGAGTATCATATTGTTTAATTTCCAATTGGTTTTAGATTTGGTTTTCCATGTACCATTACTAATCATTATTTTTATTGCCTTGTGATCTGAGAAGGCTGCATTCATTATTTCTGCTTTTTTGCATTTGTGTGCTATGTTTCTGTGACCTAATGTATGGTCAATTTTTGTGAATGTGCCATGTGGTGCTGAGAAGAAGGTATATTCCTTTTTATCCCTATTTATTTTTCTCCATATGTCTATTAATTCTAATTTTTCTAAAATTTCATTCACTTCTTTTACCTCTTTCTTATTTATTTTTTGATTTGATTTATCTAAATTTGATAATGGTTGGTTTAAGTCTCCCACTAGTATGGTTTTATTGTCTATTTCTTCCTTCAATTCTCCTAGTTTCTCCATTAGAAATTTGGGTGCTATATTATTTGGTGCATACATGTTGATTAATGATATTTCCTCATTGTCTAGAGTCCCTTTTAACAAAATATAATTACCTTCCCTATCCCTTTTGATCAGGTCTATTTTTGCATTGGCTTTATCAGATATCATGATTACCACTCCTGCCTTCTTTCTATCAGTTGAGGCCCAGAAGGTCTTACTCCATCCTTTAATTCTGACCTTGTGGGTGTCAACCCGCCTCATGTGTGTTTCTTGAAGACAACATATGGTAGGGTTTTGGATTCTAATCCATTCAGCTATTCGTCTACGTTTTATGGGTGAGTTCATCCCATTCACGTTCAAAGTTATGATTGTCATTTGTGGACTCCCTGGCATTTTGATTGCCTTCCCTAATTCTAACCTTTTCTTCTTCGGCTCTACCTTTTAGTCCAGTGATTTACTTTGAATCAGTCCCCCTTGTCCCCTCCCTTGATGTTTCCCTTTTTAGTCCCTCCCTTTTTGTTCCCTCCCCCTCCCCCCTCTCTTTCCCTCCCTTTTTGTTCTCCCTCTCTCCCTCCCCCCCTTGGTTTTCCCTTCTCCTTACCCTTGTTGGGTAAGATAGAATTCAAGATCCCAATGGATCTGGATGTTTTTCCCTCTCAGAGTTGATTTCCCTGAGATTGAGGTTTAAGTAACCCCCCCCCCCCTCTTCCTCTCCTTCTTATAGGAGTTTTCTTCCCCTCCCCTTCCCCTGTGAATCTTTGTGTGAGAACCATTATTCTATTTGGTCTTTCTTTACCCCCTATTTATACATTACATTTTCCCCACATATTAGTATACATAGGTTGATATAAATGTAGTCCTTATAGAAGAGAGTTTGAGTAAAAGAAGATAACATTTTTCCCCTTTCCTTAATATTTACCTTTTCAGGTATTCCTTGCTCTTTGATTTTCGGTATCAAACTTTCCACAGAGCTCTGGTCTTTTCTTTGCAAAAAGTTGGAAGTCTTCTATTTTGTTGAATGCCCATACTTTCCCTTGGAAGTATATAGTCAGTTTTGCTGGGTAGCTGATTCTTGGTTGGAGACCCAGCTCTCTTGCCTTTCTGAAGATCATGTTCCATGCCTTACGATCATTCAGCGTAGAACTTGCAAGGTCTTGTGTGACCCTGATTGGCATTCCTTTATATCTAAATTGTCTTTTTCTGGCTTCCTGTAGGATTTTTTCTTTTGTTTGATAGCTTTGGAATTTGGCAATTACATTCCTGGGAGTTGTCTTTTGGGGGTTTAGTGTAGAAGGTGTTCTGTGAGCTCTGTCAGTGGCTGTATTGCCCCCTTGTTCTAGAATCTCTGGGCAATTTTCTTTGATTATATCTTGTATCACCATGTCCAGTTTGGTGTTTATTTCTGGCTTTTCTGGGAGTCCAATTATTCTTAAATTTTCTCTTCTCCCCCTGTTTTCCAGATCTATCACCTTATCGGTGAGATATTTTATGTTCTCTTCTAATTTCTTGGTGTTTTGGCTTTGCTTTATTAGTTCTTGCTTTAAAGCCTGGTTTTCTTTTACAGTTTGGTCAAACTGGTTTTGTAGATGTGTGAATTTCTTTTGCATCATTTCCCACTTTTCCTCCCAGAGGGCTTCCATCTTTTTGGTCCTTTCTGATTCAAATCCTTCATGGGTTTGTGGAGAGTTTCTATTTCCTTTGGAAGATTTTGGAGAATTTTCTTGTATATCTTCTTCTATCTGCTCTGTATTTTGTATTTTGGCTCCATAGAATGTGTCCAGAGTCGCCCCTTTCTTCTTATTTTTCTTGGTATTTTGGGGCTTCTGTGCTTCTGTGGAGTTTGTCATCTCTGAACGTGGAGGATTGGCTTTTCTTGTCTTTGTCTGGTGATCAGAGGCTTTAGTCCTGGGCAGATGTTGGTTCTACGAGCGTTCCCTGGGTTAAACTGAATATGCCTCACTGGAACTGGAATGGAAGGGTCGGACCACGAGGCCACACTCTCCCCCTGGCTCGATTTCCGGAAGTTGCCTTCAGAATCCCTGGCCGTGAGGCTGTTTCCTTGGCCTGCGGGGGGATGGGCTGCCGCTTCCCCAAGCTCCGAGAGCACAGACTTTCACTGAGACTTGGATAGCAGGATCCAGCCCGTGAGGCTGTCTTGCCCGCCCTGAGGGTTGCTGTTGTTTTGACCTGCTCTCTGCAGCGGAGGCCCCAGGCAGTAACTTTCACCTGGACCGACAAGCTCTTTGCAGCGGAGGCCCCAGGCAGTAACTTTCACCCGGACCGACCAGCTCTTTGCAGCGGAGGCCCCAGGCAGTAACTTTCACCCGGACCGACTGGCTCTCTGCAGCGGAAGCCCCAGGCAGTAACTTTCACCCGGACTGGGACTTGGGTAGAAGACCCTGAGGGTTGTTGTTCCTCAGACCCTGCTCTCTGAGTCCGGCGCGGCTGCCGCTTCAGGGAGCCTTGGACTCTGCACTCCTACCCCTGAGGTCCGAGGGATCTCGGGTTCTGGCTTTTAAGGGGAGCCGTACCTTTTGAACCGGGTCCAGGTCCAGGAGGAGGGTTCCCAGGGTCTGTGCTGTTGATCGTTTTGAATTTCGGCGCCTTAGGAGCTTCTAGTTTGAGATCGGTCGGGAAGGGTTTTCCGGAGATCTGAACTTCAGCTTTCTCTAAGCCGCCATCTTAACCGGAAGTCCTAAGCTTATCATTTTAACAAAGGCTTCACTTATTCCTGTACTTTTGGGTTGTTGTTTTTTTGTCAAAAGCTTTTTTTTGTGTGTCTATCAATATAATCATGATTTTTTGTAATTGTGTTCTTGATATGATGAGTTAGTTTATAGTTTTCCTAATATTGAATCAGTCCTGCATTCCTGGTGTAAATAAATTCTACCTGACCCTGGTATATAGTCTTTGTGATATATTACTATAGTTTCCTTACTAGTATTTTATTTAAAATGTTTGCATAAATATTCATTAGGGAAATTGTTTCATTTTTGTTTTTTGCTCTTGCTGATGTATGCATCAAAACCATTTTTATGTCATACAAGGAATTTGGTAGGTCTCTTTACCTTTTTTATCACTTAGATTATATAGTATTAGAATTCATTGATCTTTAAATGTTTAGTAGAATTTGCTTGTAAATCCATTTGGTCTTCTAGGTTTTTTCTTAGGGAGTATATTTATACTTATTTAGTTTCTTTTTCTAAGACAGGGTTATCTAAGTATTCTATTTCCTTTTCTGTTAATCTGGTCAATTTATATCTTTGTAAATATTCATGCATTTCACTTACATTCTTAGTTTTATTGGCATATAATTAGGCAAAAATCTCCTAATAATACTTTAATTTCATCTTCACTGGTAGTATATTGACTCTTCATTTTTGATACTGGTAATTTGGTTTCCTTTTTTAAAATCAATTTAACCCATGGTTTATCTACTTAATTTTTTCCCATAAAACTAGCTCCTGGTTTTGTTTACTAATTTAATGGCTCTTTTACTTTCAGTTTTATTAATTTCTCCTTTGATTTTCAGTTTCTGTTTTGGTATTTAACTGGGGATTTTTAATTTGTTCCCTTTCTAATATTTTTAGTTGCATTCCCAATTCATTGATCTGTTCTTTCTCTCTTTTACTTTTAGAAATATAAAATTTCCCCTAAATGTTGCTTTATCTGCATTCTACAAATTTTGGAATGTTGTCTCATTGTTATCATTCTCTTTAATGAAATCTTGATTCTTTCTTTCTTTCTTTCTTTCTTTCTTTCTTTCTTTCTTTCTTTCTTTCTTTCTTTCTTTCTTTCTTTCTTCCTTCCTTCCTTCCTTCCTTCCTTCCTTCCTTCCTTCCTTCCTTCCTTCCTTCCTTCCTTCCTTCCTTCCTTCCTTCTTTCCTTCCTTCCTTCTTTCCTTCCTTCCTTCTTTCCTTCTTTCTTTCTTTCTTTCTTTCTTTCTTTCTTTCTTTCTTTCTTTCTTTCTTTCTTTCTTTCTTTCTTTCTTTCTTTCTTTCTTTCTTTCTTTCTTTCTTTCTTTCTTTCTTTCTTTCTTTCTTTCTTTCTTTCTTTCTTTCTTTCTTTCTTTCTTTCTTTCTTTCTTTCTTTCTTTCTTTCTTTCTTTCTTTCTTTCTTTCTTTCTTTCTTTCTTTCTTTCTTTCTTTCTTTCTTTCTTTCTTTCTTTCTTTCTTTCTTTCTTTCTTTCTTTCTTTCTTTCTTTCTTTCTTTCTTTCTTTCTTTCTTTCTTTCTTTCCCATTACCTTCCATCTTGGCGTCAATACTGTGTATTGGCTCCAAGGCAGAAGAGTGGTAAGGGCTAGGCAATGGGGGTCAAGTGACTTGCCCAGGGTCACACAGCTGGGAAGTGTCTGAGGCCAAATTTGAACCTAGGACCTCCCCTCTCTAGGCCTGGCTCTCAATCCACTGAGCCACCCAACTGCCCCCTTGATTGTTTCTAAGATTTGTCCAGACTCATTCATTCTTAAGATTAGGATATTTGGTTTCTAATTAAATATTAATTGATGCATATAAGGCCCTTTATTGACTATGATTTTTTTTGTTGCATTATGGTATGAAAAGGGTATATTTACTATTTCTGCTTTGGTTGTGAAGTTTTGATGCCCTAATCCATGGTCAGTTTTTGTGAAGGTACCATGTACAGCTGAGAAAAAGGTATATTCTTTCCTGTTCACATTTCATTTTCTCCAGAAGTATATCATATCTAACTTTTCTAAAATTCTATTCATCTCCTTAACATCTTTCTTATTCATCTGATATTTAGATTTTATCTAGTTCTGAAAGGGATAAATTGAGGTTTCCCATCAGTGTAGTTTTACTCTTTTTCCTCCTATAAATTAATATGACTTTTCCTTTATGAATCTGGATGCCATGCCATTTGGTACAGATATGTTTAGTATAGATATTACTTCATTGGCTATGGTGTCTAATATGGTTTTCCATATTATTTCTTCTTATTAGGTCCATTTTTGCTTTTATTGCCTATCTTTGAATTCCATTTACTTTGAACTTTGAGTCATTTGGAAAACGTTTTAGTCTTCTTTGCCCCCTTCACTCAATCCATTGGCAAGAGCTACTAATTCCTATTCCCTAAAGCTTTTTTAGCTACCTCCTTCATTTGTATGTTGTTAAGTGTTCTTGAAATGTATTTAAATAGAACTGTATGTCTTTGGAACTTTCAATTATGTTGTTATTTCTTTCAGATTAGGACCTATTATGCCTAACACTCAGGAGGAGCTTGACAAATGCTGACTTGATTAGTAGTTATGATATTTGATATCGCTGGAGGAAAATTGTGTGGTTTTTGGAATCTTTTTTGCTATATTCATAAGTTCATATGTAGGAATGTTACAGAAGTAAATCATGTATGCTAATGTACCCAAAATAGTGAGAGATAGATCCCCTTCTCAATTTGCTTTGTGTCAATGACCTTAAACTGAATAATGAATGATAGAAATGCCAGAGAGTACCTTTTCCTGCACAATACACAAGGTTGGGGTCCTCATATATGAGTTTAGGACCTCTTCTTATCCTGTGCAACATAGCCTTTATCCTCTTTTAGTTCCTCCTCCTATGCACCCCTGTTCAGACTTTATCTTTCATGTCCACAGACTTCTCTGCCCCTTTATGCTAAACAGAGCTGTAAATATAACTTGCTATGATTTTTCCCCCTACATTTCCCAGTCAGCATGTAATGCAATGCATTTTCTATATCTTTGTGGTTCAGGTATGTTGAAAGAACTGGACTCTGGACTGTAATTCTTCTTGATCCTCCATTATCTTGGCTCTAGTCTCCTCTAGTGTCTTTAATTACAACCCCAAGACTTGAAAGGCATTTACAATAGCATAATAATATGCCTCCTTTTCCCACTACATTTGGTACTATTCTAGTTTCCCCATAGAACATCATTTATTTATATCAAGGACTTATTAGTTCTTTACAGTTTCCCTGTGTCCTATATTTTTCTTGTTTTCCTAACACATGCACCTATATATTTTTGGTATATTTCATTCTAATCTGATTTATGGCCCATTCTATAATTATGTCCTTAAAAGAGTTAACTGACTAATTGTATAATTTGTATCAGAAATGCAAATTAAATGCCACCTGGAGGTGCTTATATGTTTTGGATACTTATTATAGGCTTTCCATCACCATAAAAGAAACCCTTTTCTCTGAAAGAATGGATGAAAGCTACATCAACAATCATCACCAAAGTTTTAATATTGTATTCATTCCATTGAGCATAATATTTTATTGATTTTAAGATGGTTTGAAAAGTATTTTGATTTGGTTCTTTTTCTTTAGAATGATTTTGAAATCTTTACACTTTATGTAATGTCTACATAGGTGCTTTTACAGTTTTAAATAATTTTTGTGACTCACATAAATCTGATCATACGGTAGGGCTTCATATATTCTAAGACCTACTTTAGATGGCTGAAACCACAGATGTATATGAATACCTGCTGACCTCATACATAAAGATGTTTTCTTATATATATATATATATATATATATATATATGTATAATATTGCTGGAGGAAAATTGTGGGGTTTTTGGAATCTTTTTTGCTATATTCATATGTTCATATGTAGTAGTGTTACAGAGGAGAATAGTTAAAGGGGAACTAATGTATTCTTATATTACAATTTGAATTTGGGATCAATTTTAGGCATGATATAAAAGCAGCCTTGACAATTTCTATATATGGCTCTAATCTCAAGAATAACATTAGGGATGATAGTTTGAAAATTTTAATTTAAATTATTATTAAATATGACTACCATGAGTGTGCCATTTTTTCCCCTTCCTAGCTTGGTCTCCTTTTTTGGAACTAAAATCTAATCCTATAATTATTAGAACTTGGCTCTAAATTAGCCATGAATGCACTATGGACTAGGAATTATGGCATGCAGACAAAATTCTGGAGAAAAGTTGGGATCAAATTCCGGATTCAGGTCTCTCAGCATTGAAGTCTACATAATACTACCAAAAAAAATGGCTGGGAATCTGGGAAATGTTCAAACATTTTTTATCAATGAATTGGATGAAATTGGTAATAGTTTGCACATCAGATTCACTGATGATATGCATCTGGTAGTACATAGATAATCAGTGGGTGACAGTCATGATTTATGAATTCAAATTATGGATTATATCAAATAAAAATTAATTTACTTAGGAGAAATGTAGAGATCTACATTGCTGTTTTTAAAAAAAATCAACCTCACAAGCATAGATAGAAATATTGACCAAAAACAGTTCTGATAAAAAAGATATTTGAGGTTTTCAGAAATTCTCAGACTCACATAATTTACTTTTGCAAAGGACTCAGTGATGTAACACTAAATCCTATTAGATGGAAACCCACTCTATGATGTACCTGACAAGTGTAAGGTTTCAAAGAAGGTAAACCCATCACCTCTTTTTTGAGGCAGTCCATTCTAAATTCCCATAGCTTTAATTGTTCAAAAATTTTTCCTAACATCAAGCTTAAATTCATTTCTTTCTCATTTCTACCTATTGTACTTGGTTTTGGCCTCTGGGATTAGACAGAATAAATCTAATCTCTCTGCCACATATCGGTCTTTCAAAATACTTGAAAATACCCATCACATCCTGTCCCATTTTTCCCTGCATCTCCCCCACCCGACCCCCACCTGCCAAACAAATAAGATTCTTCAGGTTAAATATCTCCAGTTGCTTCAATTTATCCTCACATGACTTAGACATCTTAGTTGTCCTCTTCTGGATACTCTCTAGTTTATCAATATTTAATTTTTAAATCCTTCTTAAACTTTGGCATCTAGAACTAACCATCTTACTGAAGATATGGTCTAACTAGACCACCCTATAGAGAGACTATCACTTCCCTTTTCTTAGAAGTTATGCCTCTCTGCGCAACCCAAGATCACTTTAGTTTATTGGCTGCTACATCACACTATTGACTCATATTGAATCTGTGGTCTACTAAAACCTCCACTTTTTTTTTTCAGAGAAACTGCTTTCTAACCATGTCTTCCCCATCTTGATCTTTTGAAGTTAATATTTTGAACTGTTAAGACCTTACATTTATTTCTATCGATTTTAATCTTATTAGATTCCGTTTAATCCTCTAATCCCAAATTGGCAAACCTATGGCATACATGCTGGAGTGTACCAGAGGGGGCTACTCCCCTCCCTCTCTCCACGCATGCCTGAGGACATTTCTCCCATCACATGCCCCTTTGCCCAGTGGCCCAATAGAAGCACTTACTTCTCCCTCCCCTCTCTACCCAGCCTGAGGACAGTTCTCACATGCCCTGCCCCTCTGCCCAATGGTCTATTTGGGAGCACTTACTCCCTCCCTCTCTCTAACCAGGCTGAGGACATTTCACCCATCACTTCTCCCCTCTGCCCATAGGCCCAAAGGGAGTTCTTCCTCCCTCCCCTGTCTGGGGTAAGGAGGTGGCACACATGTGATGTGAGGGTTGCAGTTCAGGCACATGGTCTCTAGAATATGCACCATCACTGCTCTAGTTTGTCAAGATCTTTTAGTATCCTAACACTTTAATCCTCTTTAGCCACCTTACTCACCAGCTTTGTGTAATATGCAAGCTTTTTTTTAAACATTATTTTATTTGGTCATTTTCATACATTACTCATTGGAAACATAGATCATTTTCTTTTCCTCCCCCCCCTCCTCCAGCCACCCCTCCCCTAGCCAACCCGCAATTCCACTGGGTATCACATGTGTCCTTGCTCCGAACCCATTTCCTTGTTGTTGGTATTTGCATTAGGGTGCTCATTTAGCGTCTCTCCTCAATCATATCCCCTCCGCCCCTGTAGTAATATGCAAGTTTAATGGGAATTCCATCTCTGCCTTTATTGATAAAAACATTAAGCAACATGGGATTAAGTATGGTTACCAAGGGCAAAGCCCTTAGAAGCCTTTCATACCCAAACTGACACAATTAACAATCCCTCTGAATCTAGTCATTCACCCAGTTCTAAATGATCTAATCATATTGTTGTCTAGTCTTCTCCATTTTTTCATAAGAATATTATAATATTCTTTGCCAAACCTTTTGCTAAAAATGTAGCTATTATACCTCCTCTGGTCCTTCTGCTACTAGTACTTGTGTGTTGAGTTCCCAGAGGTGCCTACTACTCCCTTACATTCTAGGGCGACCCTCTGGGCTGTGCTGCTAAAACTATAGCTCGTGTCTGAGCCACCACTGGTATTCTTCTTTGAGCAATAGATACAATTATCTTAAAGCAAAGGCATTTACGGAGATGGCATAGAGTAAACTCTAGACATAAAAATCCCTACCATAAAACTGGAGTTTATTTTCCTCCAAATACACACAGTATATATATGGAAAGAGTTGGCACATATTTAGAGTACATGGTTGCAGAAATGTAGGGAACACATGTAGCCAAGGCATCTCTTTCTTTCAATATTGCGGAGGCACAAAATTCTTTTTCTCTCAGACTTCTCTCTGAAGTTCAGTTCTTGATTTTAAGTACTAGCTTTCTTTTTAAGTCCATAGCAAACTTTCTTTTCTGTTGCAAGGAGATCATGTTCCTTCCTTGTAGCCTTGAGTGACTACTTCTTTCTTTATCTTTGGTTGTCTGGAGAATATACCTCCCTTAATTGTACCTAAAACTTTATCAAAACAACTTTCCTAATGTGAATAATTCTCTTCCTAGCTGTATTGTGGTGTTGTTTAGGGTAGAAGGAAGAAAGACAAATTTCCTCTGTACCTTTCCTAAATGATTCTCTCTCCAAGGTCTTGTATAACTTTCATGATCTTTGTATCATTTGGGGAATGTCCATCTTCAACCAGCCAGATAATACTTTGTTTTTTTTATGATGACATCCTGAGGTATTAATGCCTTGTAATCTGAGCTCATGAGAAGAATCAAATCACACCTTATATCATGTAATCACAAAATGAGAAAGTGTTAATTAACTCCTTTGGGTATAAACAAAACAATAGTATAGAATTAATATTTTATCATCTGATTACAAAATTGAGACTAAGCTAAGAGTAGTGATAGATGTATAAATGGAGATTTTGAACCTTTGACTTCATCCCCCTGAAGTCCTTATATTTCCCCAAATTCCCTATACTCTCTCCTGCGTCTCCACCTTGTACAGCTGTACAGCCACTTATATAACAATAACATGATCACACCAAGGTGTTGTCCTGGATCCTTGCCTTGTTAGTAATAGTTGTCATTCACAGTTGATCATCGTATATTATTGTTGTTATTGTATGTAATGTTCTCCTGGTTCTGCTCATGTCACTTTGCATCACATTGTATAAGTCTTTCCAGTTTTTTTTTGTGGTTATCTTGTCATTTATATGGCACAATAGTATTCCATTATAATCATATATCACAACTTGGTCAGCCATTCCCCAACTGATGGACATCCCTTCAGTTTCCAATTTACTGCTATAATTATTTTTGAACATATAGTTTCTTTTCCTTTTTCCTTGATCAATTTAGGAAATAAGACCAATTTTGGGTATTGCTGGGTCAAGAGTTTTACTCTGAATATAATCATATATTCTTCTCTAAAATAGTTGAATCACTTTACAGTTCCACTAATGATGTATTAATGTCCCCATTTTCACCTATCCCCTCCAACATTTGTCATTTTGTCCTTACATCATTTTAGTCAGTCTGATAGTCAATCTGAGATGATATCTCAGATTTGTTTTGATTTGTATTTCTCTAATCAATAATGATTTAAAGCATTTTTTCACAGAATCACCTATAGCTTTGATTTTTCCATATAAAAACTGTCTATTCATATCTTTTTACCATTTATCAGTTGGGGAATGGCTCATATTCTTATACATTTTATAAGGTTCTCTATATATTTTAGATAGATCTCTGAGAAAATGTCTAAAAACTTTTCTCCAATTTTTTGGTTCCTTTTAATTTTGGCTACATTAGTTTTATTTGGACAAACTTTTTAGTTTGTGTATTCAAAATGATTGATTTTACATCTCATAATGCTTTGTATCTCTTATTTACTCAGAGATTCTTCTCCTGTCCATAAATCTGAGAGGTAATATGTTCCTTGTTCTTTTAATTTGCTTATGATATCTCTCTTTATGCATAGATCGTATATCCATTTTGATCTTACGTTGGTAAATGATATAAAACATTGTCCTATATCTAGTTTCTGCCAAACTACTTTCTAATTATCCCAATAATTTTTGCCAAATAATGAATTCATATTCCAAAAACTTAGATCTTTAGCTTTATAAAGCACATGGTTATGATAATATTTTGCAACTATTTGTTGTATACCTATTCTGTTACACTGATCTACTTTTCTGTTTCTTAGCCAATACCAGAAAGTTTTGATAATTACTGCTTTATGATATAATTCTAAATCTGGGACTACCATATATCCTTCTTTAACTTTTTTTATTATTTCCTTTGATATTCTTGGCATTTTGTTTGTCCAAATGAATTTTGTTATTACTTTTTCTTGTTCAACAAAATCTTTTTTTTTTGGTAATTTAATTGGGATGGCATTGAATAAGTAGATTCATTTTGATAAGATTTATTTTTATTATATTTGTTCTACCACCTATTGTTCTTTGAACAATGAACATTTCTCCCATTCATATTTTAACTTTTAAAAATCAAAACTTAACAACTACAAAATAAAATGACCATTTCTATATATAAGTAGAACAGAAAATAAACCTGATAACTTTTAAAAAACTTATGTACAGTCTTGCAATCAATAATACTAAATATTGATTCCAAGGCAGAAGAACAGCAAGGGGCAGGAAATTGCGGTAAAGTAACTTGTCCAGGGTCATGTAGCAAGGAAGTAAATGAGACTAGATTTTGATACAGGACCAACCATCATTAGGTCTGACTTTCAATCCACCATCCACCTGGCTGCCCCTTTATAACTTTTTTCCCCACTTACATGCAAAACCAATTTCTAATATTCATTCCCCCACATTTTGAGTTCCACCTCTCTACTCCTCCACTCTTCCTCTCTCCCTGAGAAAGCAAGAACAAGCAATTTAAGATTGGTTATAGTTGTACTATCATATAAAACATTTGTCATTTTCTAGAAGAAGTCATTAAAACTGATGAAAATAAAATGAAGGAAGGTCTGCTTTGATCTATATTCAGACTCCATCAGTTCTTTCTTTGGAGGTGAATAGTATTTTCATCACAACTCCTTTGGGATTGTCTTGTATCATTTATTGCTGAAAATTGCTAAGTCTTTCACAGTTCATCATCATATTGCTGTTCCTGTGTACAATGTTTTCCTTGTTCTGCTCACTTCATTCCACATCACTTCATGTAGTTCTTTCCAAGTTTTTTCAAAAATCCTTCTGCTCATCATTTCTTATAGCACAGTAGTACAATAGTATTCCATTATAATCATATACCACAGCATATTCAACCATTCCCCAATTGATGACCATCTCCTTGGTTTCCAATTTGTTACCATCACAGAGAGCTGCTATAAATATTTTTGTATAAATAGATCCTTTTCACTTAAAAAAAAATCTCGATGGCATACAGAACTAGTAATGATATTGCTGGATCAAAGAATATGCACAATTTTATAGCCTTTTGGACAGTTAGGAATTGCTTTCCAAAGTGATTGGATCAGAAACTTGATAAATTTAAAAACTTTCCTTCTTATCTTCCTTCTACCCTGCCTTCTGTTTTTTAGTGATTTAAAGAAATGCTTCAATAATCTTCATTGCTTTTATTTATTAATTTTGAGAATAGTCAAGTTACTAAGTCCTTACCTTTTAAAATTCTACTATGATTGAGAAAGAAAAAGAAAAAAGCCTTGTAAACAAATATATTTGTCAAAACAAATTTTCAAATTGGATGCATCTGAAAACGTATGTCTCCTGTCATTTTCCTTGAGATTCTTGATTTTTTTGGTTTCTCCAAATGAATTTTATTTCTTTAACTTTATAAAGTATTTAAGGCAACTAGGTGGCACAGTGGATAGAGCACTGGGCTTGGACTCAGAAAGTCCTGAGTTCAAGTTTGGCCTCAGATGCTTACTAGGTGTGTGACCCTGGGCAAGTCACTTAACCCTGTTTGCTTCAGATGCCTCATCTGTAAAATGAGCCAGAGAAGGATATGGCAAACCCCTCCAGCATCTTTGCCAAGAAAAACCAAATAGGGCCAGAGTTGGACACAAATGAACACCAATAACAAAATAATTCTTTAGTTGTTTAATTGTTATGGCATTGAATAAATAAATTAGTTTAGATCAGATTTAATTAAATTTAAATTAATATCATTTTTATTATGGTGGCATGGACTAACAATAAACAATTAATTTATGTAAGGTCTTGCTATTTCTATAAATGACATTTTTTAATTGTATTCACATAGTTCCTTTGTGTGTTAGAATATAGACTCATAAATAGCTTACGTATTCCACAGTTATTTTAAATGGAATTTCTCTATCTCTTCCTGCTGAATATTGTTGGCAATATACAGAAATACTGATGATTTATGTGTCTGTTACATATCTTGTAAATTTGCTAGAGTATTGTTTCAATTATTTTTTTAGTTGACTTGATGTCTAAAAAGACCATTATTTACACAAACATAATTTTGTTTCTTGTTTCCATGATTTCCTTTTCTTGTCTTATTGCTACAGCTGGCGTTTCTAGCTCATATTAAAAAAAAAAAAGATTACAACCATACTTATTTTGCCCCTGATGTTGTCGTAAGGTCTATAGACTTTCAGTATTAAGTATGTTGTTGGTTTTCAGTTTTAGATAAAAAAAATATTTTCTATCTTAAGTAAAAGCTCATTTATTCTTATGCTTTTTACTATTGTTAACAAGAACAGATATGAATTTTGTCAAAAGCTTTTAAAGTATCTGTTGATGTAATCACATGGATCATACTTTTTGTATTATTAATATAGCCCTTTTTTATAGTTTTGCATGTATGGAACCAAATCAGTGTCCTTGGTATTGTGAAGATAGAAGTAACTCTGTCTATTTTTAATCAAATCAAGAACTTAAAGTACCTCTACTTAGTAGCTAGCTAACCATTATGTAAGAGAGCTCACAAGTCACTTACTAGTTCACATTCCAAAAAACCACCCAGTGCTAGGCAATTTGGGAGGCTATGATTGGTTCCCATGAAGTGAGAGAGAGACAGGAAGTGACACAGAAAAAGAACTATAAAAGGAGAGACCGAAAAGAAGAATTCATTCATTCCTTGGCTCTTCAATGAGGAGACTCTCCTTCGTAAGGAGGATTCTGCATGATTCTGTGCTGGAGGCTTTCTGGGTGGATGACTGGAACTGAAGGAAGAGGCTTACACTGGTGAGACGCATATTGAAGTGGTTATTGGACTTCCATGTGGAGATTGGGATCTGAGGGAGCTTTTGTCAGAGATGAGCTGAATTTCTTTGGATTGGCAATTATAGGGTATTTAGCTAGAATATTTAGCTAGGAAATGTTTTCTACTTCCCTCTTACATTTCTCTCTTTTGCTGTTTTTATATTATATTAAATTATTAAGAACTACTTACAGATTTTTTTGACTTAAGAAATTCATTATTTTAATAAACAGAAACCACAATCTCACTTTTATAACTCTCATAGTGAATCAAACCTAATTTAAATCTTATAGTATAAAGCCAATTTAGTCATAGCATATAATCATTTAAATATATTGTTGTAACTTGTTGGTCAACATTTTATTTAATATTCTAGTTTTTATTCTCTGCTTTCTTGGCTTCATTTGTCTGTCTTTGACCATAATATATTAAAGAAGGATGTTAGGAGGATCCCTTTTCTCCCCCAGCTTCACAAACAGGATACATAATATTGGAATTTATTGATCTTTAAATGTTTGTTAGGCTTAACTAGTAAATCTGTCTGGTCCTAGGTTTTTCTTTTCTGAATTTGGGCATTAATTTATTATTTGTTTCACTTCTTTTTCTGAGTAAGTGTTTAAATTCTCTGTTTCTTATTCTGTTAATTACATTATTGTATTTTGTATGTATTCTTCCTTTAAATCTAAATTGTCAGATCTGTTAGTAATAAGATGAATTTTAAAGATCTTTTTATTTTATCTTCATTTTTTAAAAAATCAATTCTCCACTTTCATATTTTGATATCAACAATATAGTATTGAATATAAACTTAATGTTTTGTCAATGAAGAAAATTTTCAGTATTTCTCATTTTCTGCATTTGTGAGTTTTTTAATGCCCTTATATGTGGTCCATTTTTATAAATATGAGATACAGTGTATAGGTATATGTAAATTCCTTTCCATTTCCATTTAGTAGTAAGCCCTGGAGAACTAGCATATCTAACTTTTCTTAAACTCTCTTTAAGTCGTTTATTTCTTTCTTGTTTATCTTATTGTTAGATTTTTTGTCTGAGAGAAAGACACAGTAATTTCCCACTGTTATAATTTTATTCTCACTTTCTCCCTTCAGTGTTCTTCATTTGTCCTTCAGTCATTTATAAGCTATGCCATTTTTAGCACATATATAAAGAATTCATATGAATTAACTGTCTATGGTACCTTTAAACATAATGTAGTTTTTCCTCTTCTCTTTTGATAAATTCTCTTTTTTATGGTTTCTTTGAGATCATGATTGCTACCTCTACTTGAGTTCAAGCATAATGAATGCCATTCTAGCCCTTTAATTTAGCAATATGTGAATCTTTATGTTTGGATTGTGTTTCTTATAAACAACATGCTCTTGGATTCTCCTCTCTAATTGATTCTTCTATTCTTTAGCTTAGGGATAAACTTTCTGGGCCTTGTGCTGGGTTCTGGTCTAGCCTTATCTCCTACTATGCTTGTCATTGGGAGTTCTTTCTACCTTGGTTTGTTTCCACTAAGAGGCTACAAAGATTTTTATGCACTCTTCTTATGCATGCCTAGACAGGATGATAAACATGCTGTTTGTTTCTCTTAATTTTTCTTTATTGTCACTTTTTTTTTTGCATTTTTTAGAGCTTTACTATTTATGGAGCATCTGGAATCATCTAGATCCTCATAATCCAGTCTTGTCTGGATGTACCTATCCATTTTCATATATTTTCAACAATTGATGTTAATTGCTCAGGATTATAGTTTGAAGACTTTTCATTTTCCCTTTAAAAAAATAGGAATCATAACTGTTTTCCAGTATTGGGATACTTTTCCAGTTTCCCAAAACCTTTTGCAGATTACTTGCAGTAATTACTCGCTCAGGAATCACATACACCAGAAGCCATGTGAATTCTTTAAGAGCAACTAGATGCCCTCTTACTATTGCCTTATTTATCTTAATTTATTAGTTCCTGTTAGCTATTTTTGTTATTGTAGCATTGTAAAAGTAAATTTCCCAACAAGCAGAATAAATTGAGCAGCTCCACCTTTTCTCTGTTGTTAGTTATCACAATTTCACCCCAACTCCCCAAGCAATGGTTGTATCTCTTCTTTAATTTTCATTCTTTTCTACCAACAAGGTCCCTCTTTTTATTCTTCTTATCTTTCACTGTCAACTTCATCCAGTTCTGAGCTTTACCAGTTTTGACTGTTTTATATGATAACATACTCCTAGATTCATCCTCTTCTCCCTTTTGCTTCAATCTCTGTATATATCCTCTTAAAAGAGAAATTGGCTCATGAGTTCCCTATGCATCGACATGGATTTTTTTTCAGAGAATTCCCACTTTTCCTCTGCAATGAGCTGCTTCCCTTTTACACCTTCACAATTTCATTCTTGAGTATTTCTCATCCCTCCTGGTTTGACTTCTCCGTAGCATTTTAGTGATATGATCCTACCTGTCTCTCCTCTGAACCCTTTGACATTTGCTTTCACAAACTCTAGGATGTGTGTCAGACTATGCCTGTATTTTTTCTCCTCAGTCACAGACTGTACGAACTATAAGTATAGTATGTATCAGCAATGCACATATTAATCAAAATAGTTAAAGCTATCATAAGCAACATTAAGAGACATTTGTGTCCAGAGTCAGAAAAATGATGTATTTTATCCTGGATCTGGATACTGTTGTTCATTTTTCAATATCACATTTAGGAAAGACATAAGCATACTGGAATGCATGTAAGGAAGTGACCAGGTTGGTAAGAAGCCATCAATAAACATCTTTAAAGCATTTGCTGTCAGTCTTCTGGCCTTTTTTAAGCACCTACTAAATGCCAGGCACTGTGCTAAGTGCCAGGAATAGGAAAATTGCCACAAAAACAGTTCCTGCTCTCAACGAACTCACAGTCTAATGGGAGAGACAGTATGTACTAAAAATCAGGAAAGAAAATCTGTATATTCTAATATTCTCACTTTCATTTGATTTTTGCCTGGGGGTAGACCCTTCCCTAAATCATGGATGGATCCCCCAGGAGAAGGGGCAGATGAGAACAAACTGTTTCAACAGTCAGGTGGCGGAGGAGTGTTGTGGAGCACTGAGAGCTTGGTCAGACCTACCCAGCATCCTGGGCTATTGCTTGCCTTATGTCTTACCACTGGACTTTGGTGCCTGTGGAAAAATGAGAGTCCATCTTTGTCCAACTCTGTCTCACTCAACCATGATTTTTGCATAGATAATAATCTAGTTACTTCGTATATGTTAGAATGATTTTTAGGAAAAGGGAGCAAAGGAGGGTTACACAGAGGGAGAAGGCACGTGTAAATAAAATTGAATTTATTAACAGGTAAGGGAAAAGTTTTGGGAATGAGGGGAAAAGGTTAGCATCTGACAATTAACCCAGTTATTAAACTCACTATCTAAATACTCTAATCTAAATACCTGTTTCCTAAGGGTAAGTCCAACAAGGAACCAGATATCTCTCACACACAGAGTCCTTGGTGGGTCAGGTACAGGGATCCAGCTGAGTCCTCAATTGTCCCAGAGAACAGAGGTTTTCTCCAAGTTTCGCAGAGTGTATGGAGATGTCCTCTCACCCTCATTTGGTAGAATTCAAAGAGGCTGCTTGCTAGCTGTCTAGGGGAGTCCAGGAGAGATCAGATCTTCACCTTCCAGGCTTCCCCTTCAGCTCCAGAGTGTCTGTTGGCAAAACTGTTCCTTGGAATTCTGATACAACCAGCTCAGGCAAGATTTTATGTCTCAAGACCTGTCAGTCATTCTCTCCCTTGCTACAGATAATAATAACCAAATTTAAAATTTCCAAGTAACTGCCAAGTAATTTTGATTAATGACAAAACTAGACTGTTTTCCTTATCAAGATTTTTTCCCAAAACATTATTCCATTATTGAGGTAATAAATAATACCCCATTATTAGAGCATTATTTTGTGTATCTCTATGATACAGTCATTGTCCTAGTTTTGGATCTTTAGTTTTCTAGATGTGTGCATGTATTCAGTGTTAAACAATTTATAGAACAGACTAAGAATAGTGACCTCAATGCTGTTTTAGAATGTTATTCAATTTATTGCCCTGTGGAATTTCTGAAATCTTATCGTTATTACATCATGATTTTTTTCAGGACCTCCCACATGTCTGTTGACCATATCTGTTTTTGGTTTTTGTCCCATGTGTCACTTATGTATTATAATGCCATCTCCTTAGGTTCTTTGGCCTGATTTTCTTCTGCCCCCACAATTTCCTCTGGCCCCACAAATTCGGTTATAGGTTTTTCAAATATATTCATCTCCTTGTTTTGTATCTCCAAGTTTTCATTTGTTCCATGTAGTTTGTCTTACATTTTCCTTTGCTAACAATAAGCTGCTATAAATCAAGCATAGTTCTACTAGTCTTCTGAGTTTTTCTAGTTCTATTTTTGAACTCCCCCCCCCCAAGCTGTATTTATTTTTTGGATTTCTTATTTTTATTTTGGGTCTCATTCCAGTCCTTTTCATTTTTCAGTGATTAAAAAAATCTTTATCATCACCAGTGATGTTTGTAACTTAAAATTTTCACTATGTTTGATCTCTATATTACTTTTATTAACTTGGCATCACGTGACCCCACAGTTGGTCTTTTTCAAGACAGGAAATTAGTTTTGTCCAGAGCAGCAGGAGACAACAGAAATGATTTGCCTAGCTTCAACTGCCTTTAGTGCAGAGGAACAAACTGAAATGATTATTGGCTTAATGATTGACTTCACTCAGCAGAAAACCCGCTGATAAGAATTCATTTTTAAGTTTTGAGGAGAAAGGAGATATTTTTCAAAGCACAGTATCAGATTACAGCCCATAGCAATGGGGAAACAAGAAGCCTACATCTGCAGTAGGCATTGAAAAATATTCTGAATCGTAAATAACCCAAACTCCAAAGTATGACTTATTTGCCAAGTATATATACATATATATATATATATATATACAACTCATATATATGTACATAGGTGCACAGGTTTATTTACAACATATAACAGCATACAAAGTGATTGTATGTCTTACTTTGAATTTCATCTTTCTTTTAAGTAACAGCAAAAATAATCTTTTGCTTTTTTTTTTTTGGCCTGCTTATCCATTTTTTAGCTGTGGTATTTTTGCAGATGTATTTCATCAGTTCTTAAGAATGAAGTTAGGAATGTTTGTTGGTTTTCAGGTTAGCACCACCCAGAAAGAAAAGTGGAAAAAAATCCCTTCTCTTAAAATTTTTAATGTTATCGCTGCAGTAATTTTTTCCTTTTTTTTCTTTAAGACTGTTAATTTCTAGCTTTGTATTTTGCAAAACCCAGTAGAACTTTTATTGTCATCAAGGGTAATGCTAATAACTTCTCTTTTCATGCAATGTTCATTATGCTTTTAAAGGAAAATTAACCTTTTTAAAAAAAATACAAGATATCATTCTACATAATTAAATTACTATGGGTTTTTTTTTCTCCTAATTTTACGATAAAGGTGAAGTTGTTTGCTATATATTATTTATCATATGTCATTTGGAGGGGGGAAAGTTATTCATATTTGGACATATTTTTATTTAGGTATTATATTCAAATAGTTTTAAATGACCTAATAACCAGTTTCTTAAACACATAGCATATATTTTTGGGACCTTGGAGCTTTGATCTTTACTTTTCTATCTCTAATTTTAATTTTCTCCCTGAACTTTGGTATAGCTTATAAATGTTCTTAGTTCTCTTCCATACTGGAAAACTTTTACTTCACCCTGCCATCCCCTCAGGCTAACATACTATATCTCCTTTCCTGTTCATTGCTAAACTCCTAGAGAGATTGTCTACAATATTTGGCTTAATTTACATTACTTCATTTCTCAACTGTTGTAGTCTGGATTCTGACTTTAATGCTCTATTAGATCTTCTCTCTTAAAAGTAGTTTGATTGATATGAATACTGAATAAATAAATCAATTTAGGAAATTTTGCCATTTTTATTATATTGCCTTGGCCTACTTATAAGCAGATAGTATTTCTCCAGTCATTTTTATCTATCTTTATATCTAAAAAGAGTGTTTTGTAGCTGTATTCTTAAAAGCTAAGTGGCACTGTGGGTAGCACCCTGGGCCTAGAGTCAGGAAGGCTCATCTTCTGGGATTCAAATCTGCCCTCAGACACTAGCTATGGGATCCTGGACAAGTCACTTACCCCCTGTTTTCCACAGTTTCCTCATCTAGAAAATGAGCTGGAAAAGGAAATAGCAAATCACTCCACTGTCTTTGCCAAGAAAATCATAAATGGGGTCACAAAGAGTTGGATACAACTGAAATGGCTAAACAACGGCAAAGTTACTTTGAATGGAATTTCCTTTTCTGTCTCTTCTGGGTTTTGTTAGTGACATGCAGAAATGTTGATTTTATGTGGATTCATAGTACATCCTACAACTGCTGAATTTAAAAACTATTTAAATAATTTTAGTTGATTTTTCTAGAGTTTTGTAAGGAAATCATCATATCATCTGCAGACAGTGATGTCCTGATTTCCTGTGTTTCTTTCCTCAATTTCTTTTTCTTATCTTATTACTATAGTTCGCCTTTCTAGCACCATGTTAAATAGTAGTGGCTTACCCCTGATCTTAGTGAAAAAAAAAACCCATTGTTTATTCCTTTTACATATATAATGCTGCTTCCTGGTTTTAAGTAATACTACTTAACCATATTAAAGAAAGGTTCATTTATTTCTTTTTTCTAGTGGTGATGTTTTTTTTTAGAGGAATAGATGTTAAAATTTGTTAAAAGCCTTTTCCATCTATGATTTTTGTTGTTCTTATTATTTTTATTGTGAAAAGGAATTTTTTATTTCCTTTGTCTATTTTAAGTTAATCAATCAGGAACTCGATACCCCTACTTAACTAGACCAGCCCACAGGGAAAGGAAGGAGAAACCAGAGAGACAGGAAGTGATGTGGAGAAAACTGCTTATAAAAGCCAGTGGAGGGCTTTCTGGTTCAATTCTACTGCCTTGGTAGCTCTTGCTGAGGGAGGACTTCATTGTTGTCTCTACATTGGAGGGGCTTCTGCATTGGAAGGATTCTTTTACTTTGGACTTCTGCTTTGGAGATTGATTCTGCACAGGTAAGACTCTTGCTGAAGAGATTACCATGACTCCTGGTTGGAGATCAGGCCTGAGGGAGCCTTTGTCGGAGTTGAGCTGAATTTCTTCAGATTGGCAATTATAGGATATTTAGCTAGGTGATATTTTCTACCTCCTTCCTACATTTCCCTCTTTACTATTTCTAAGCTGCTGTAATAAAGGTACTAACATACTCATAGTTTAATTTTTAATTTTTATAAATGGTGACCACAGTAATTCTTTTTAATTCATAAATTTAGTCAAACTATTTTTAACCCTTACATTGTTTTCTATGTTGTTTATAAGTTTCCTTTATATTTAATCAATCCTGTGTTTTGGGTATAAATTCAATCTGCTTATACTAGATAATGTTTTTGATATGTTTCTGCAGTCTCACTGCTAATATTTTATTTACAATTTTTTTCAACAATGTCCATTAGCTATATTAGTCAAAGTTTTCTCCCATGGTTTGGAGTCTCCCTGGTTTAGGTATCAAGAAAATTATTTGGCAAGATCTCTTCTTTGTCCATTTTTGAAAACAGATTATGTAATAATGGAATTAATTATTCTTTGGATGGTTGAAAGAATTAATTTCTAACTCTGATATCAGGGTTTTTTTGAGAGTTCATTTATATTTTGTTCAATTTATTTGAAATTGAGTTTTATAAATGTCTATTTCTTTTGTTAATTTATAACTTTTACATTTTTCAAATATGTGATAATTTCATTAGCATTTTCAGTTTATTGGCATATAGATAGAGGCAAAAATAGTTTCTAATAATTTTCTCTATTTCTTCATTTGTTAGGAATTGACTTTTTTATACTAGAAGTTCTCTTAAAAAATAAAATGTTCTGATCAATTATCTATTTTTATAACATTTCCTATTTTTGCTTTCTAATTCAATTATTTTATTTTCAATTAATTTCATATTTGATTTTTCAGAATGTCTATTTTGCCCTTTAATTGGTTATTTGAATTTGTTTTTATTTTCTGGTTTTAAAGGTACCATGCCCCCTTCCTTTATCTATGTTTTCTCTAAATTGTTGATGAAAGTGTTTGGTGATAAACATTTTCTTTTTTTCTTTTCTTTTTAAAAACTCTTAATTCTGTCTTAGAATCAATACTAAGTATTGGTTAAAGGGTAGAAGAGTGTTATAGATTAGGCCTTTGATGGCAAACCTATGACACGTGTATCAGCACTGACACGTGTAGCCATTTTCAATGACATGTGGCCGCATGCGGCTGCATACAGAGAAGTGTGGGACCTCATGTCAAGAAGGACTTTTTTTTCCCTCAAAGTTATGCTTGGTTTTTTGGCGAATTTTGCCACACAAAGCTCAAAAAGTTGCCCATCACTGGGTCAGGCAATTGGGATTAAGTAACTTGCCCGGGGTCACAGAGATAGGAAGTGCCTGAGGTCAAATTTGAACCCAGGGCCTCCCACTCTAGTCTTGGCTCTCAATCTACTGAGCCATTTACCTGATTCTGATAAATATTTTCCTATAAGCACACCTTTGGCTTCATTCCATAAATTTTAATATTGTTATTGTTACTTTGTTGGATGAAATTATCAGTTGCTCCTGTGATTTGTTCTTTGATTCATATATTTATTCAAATTAAATTAGTTTCCAATTAATTTTAATTCCTTTCCCCAAGACCCTTTTAAAAATATGATTTTATTGCTCTTTGGTCAGTAAAAGATATGTTCAAAATTTCTATTTTTCTGCATTTGTTTGTAAAGTTTTTAATGCACTAATACAAGATCATATTTTGTAAATGGGCAAAAAGTGCTCAGGGATATGCATATTCTTTTCTATTCCCAATTTTTCTTCAGGTCTTTATAATTTCTTTTGTTTATTTTTTCGTAGAATTGTCTAAATATAGAGGGAATATATTGGCATCCCTAATTGTTATAGTTTTGCTGAAACTCATTAAATTTTTCCTTTAGATATTTAGATGCTACAAATGTTAGTTCATAAATGTCAGATATTAATAGAAATGTATTATTTCTTACATATTTTAGCATAAAATATTTTCCCTATTTGTCTCTCTTTTTCCATTTTCAGCGTTATGTGAGATTATTGTTGCTACTCCTGATGTTTTATGTTCAGTTCAAGAAAAGTGGATTTTGTGAATCTTTACTTTTCAAATGTGTTTCTTATAAACTATATATTAGATTCAACTTTCTAATCCTTTCTTCTCTCCTGTTTTATGGGTGACCATCTCATTTACATGTATAATTATAATGGCTAAATCCATGTTTCCCTGTATTCTTCTTTCTTATCCTTTTTCTTCTCTTGTTCTCTGCTGAGGAGAGTACAAGGGATTCTTTACAGAATGCTGAAGTGTGCTTAGTGCCAGTGCTCTATGCTTAATGTAATCAAAAACCAAATCCCAGTCCTATTCCCTACCCATTCATTCTTTCCTTTTAAAACCACTTTCAAATGCACTTTCTGAGCTTAGAGTTTGCTTGTCCTTATTAATCTGTCCTCGATCTGCACCTCGAACCTTTTTCCATTGCATTCCATGTTCCACGTGATTTTCCTAAAGCACATGTAAGTTGGTGTCACTCCCAGACCCCTTCCCCAATTAAGAGATGATTTTGTTTTGTCTTTGAATCCTGAGAGCTAAGCATACAACTAGTAAGCACCTGAGTTCAGATTCCAACGCAGGACTTTTAACGCTGGGCCCAGGCAGTATTCTATGCACCAGGACACCTAGCACCCTAAGGAGTTCTTTATAGGGCTAGAAAAATAATCATGAAATTCATATAGGAAACAAAAAGTCAAATATATCATTCAAGACCTGACACATTTAATATATGGAAAAATCAATTTCAAAATCAGAAACTCGCTGAAGTTTCTAATTAGTCGTAGCTGGGGTGAGACAACATTCTAACTTAACTTAAATGAAAGCATGATTGCTAAGCAATAATTATTGAGACACAGCCTTGGTGTGCCATCACCACAATCCTGGCTAGGGGCAATATTATTCATTAATATAAACGCTACCACCATCTTTGAAGAAAATGTGTATCCTTAATGCACTTAAAAATACCAAAACCTTACTTTTGGTCTCAGACACAATTCTAAGACAGTGGCAAGAACTAAGCAAATTGGGTTAAGTGACTTGCCCAGGGTCACTCAGATCATGTCATATTAACTGTTTATTTGAAATAGTGTCTTATCTCCCACCAAAAGCAGCTGTTAATGCTTTGAAATCAAGGATACTTATTTGAACTTTGCTATCTATCCCTAGCACGTTGTTCTTTTTACATGAAGTCCTTAATAAAAATTGTTATATTTTAATGAGATTTCACTTGAAAATGATTTGAGAAAATTACTGATTTCAGATATTAAGAGGCCATGTGGCATAGTCAGTGCATAGTCGACCTCTGTGCCATGTTGTAAATCCTACCCCTACACAGAATGGCTTTACGATCCTCATCTCCACATGGTTACTTGTAGAACTGCCAATCTGCATTGGTAGATAGAGTTTGCCTGCACTGATGAAATTACAACAAAATAGGATTCTTTCCACCTTTAAACTTTTATATCCAGTCATTTCCCGCATGCTTAAAAGATTTCTAAGTTGGTTCGCCATCACAGTACTGTTTTTCCAGTAAGGTTAAACCTCCTTTTATCCATTTCATAACTGACAGAAGGGTGGGCTAGATACACACAACGCGGCTCTGGGCATCAGGAAAATGTGAATTCAAGTACTAGCTCCGACCCATCTGAGTGAGCTTGGACGAGCCACCTCTAAGTGCCCTGGATCTCGCCACACCTTTAAGCTTCCCATATGTTTGAAGGGTGTGGAGTTGGACAGAATGGAACCTCAGCAATCCCTAACTAAAGGGCATTCCCCACCC